>NC_056745.1:773074524-773394524 GCF_019279795.1 Protopterus annectens | reverse complement strand
CATATCTTTACTAGGTAGCAGTAAAAAAAATGCAGCTAACAAGTAATTAATTAAATTTCAAAACAACAGCATAAAATACACCACAAAATTAAGACACTTAAGAGCTTCTCGGGATCTGTTGGCCCCTATACCCTAGACTGTCCAAATGGATTTTGACATAAACTTAGTGATGCCATCTGCCCTCAACCAAACCAATTAAAAAAAACAGCTCTGCTCAGAGGTGTGTACAGATGGCTGCTGGAAGTTGTGTGCAGAACTGGGGAAGATGTGGTCATTGCTTTAATTTTCATCACATTCAAATCTCAGAGGTGTACAGAGAAGGTCATTAAAGCTTGGTTAGGGGTGAGGAAGGTGTGGTCACTGCTTCTTTTACTTTTTTTCACAGACCTCAGCGGTGTGCAAAGGTTACTATAGCTTGTATAGGAGTAATATACTGTCTAGGAGCAACAAGCTGGAATTGTTTTTTTAATTTTCATCACAATCACACATCAGACATGTATACAGGTGGCTGCCTTTGGAGGGTATGGGCGAGGAGTGAGAAGGCATATTGTGCATATGTATGATAGCAGTCACTTGAAATACATGATTGCTGAAAGGATACAAGGAAAAAGATTAAAAGCAATGCCAAACTTCTTTCCTTAACCACAGTTTTTACTGAAGTCATCATTGTATGAAAAGTTCATGTAAAAAAAAAAAATTAAAATGCACTTCAAAGCACGTACAAAGCCATGGCTTCTTGAAAAAGATGATGAGTAAGACCAAATGTGAGAAAAGGAAAACCAATAATGTGCATGGTGTGGGGAGACTGGGATGGGGGAAAAGGGAGTGGGGGGCACTTTAGGACGTGTGTGCGTGTGCATGTGTGTGTCTGTGTGCATGCATGTGTGTCTCTGTGTATGGAAGGGTGAAATAATACGTAATGTCTAGGGCACCATTTCACTTAATTGCAACCATGTATGTAGAGTAGTTGTAATGTATCATCATTGCAACTAAATGCCAGTCACTGTAAATGTTTCTCTGTGAGATGGGCTAGCACAGTATGGTACATAGGCCGGTGACAATGTAAAAGCATTCTAGCTACAGTTTCATCTGTGAATACTCTTAAACTCTACAGCATGAACTAAAAGGCTGCTTAGAAGAGGTTCTAGTGACAGGGTGATAGACTGGAAATGTCCATAGGGGGATGGGAAATAGAAAGTTCACCCCGGGGATCACTCTAGTGGCGCTACTTGATAGAGGCACTGGGAACTAACAGCAGCATGATGCCAGGGCACTTCTATGGGCTAGGCCTGTAAAGGCTTCAGGGCTGTTGGCCTAGTACACACCTATGAACCTATGAACTACTTGACATTTGCTGTGTCCCCTAAAATGCTAACATCAGCCCTGGCTGTGCGTACATGTGTGCGTAGTTATATATATGTATATATATATATATATATATATATATGTTTACATAAAATTTGTACTGACGCACATGTTTAAACACAGACAGACACACACACACACACACACACACACACACACACACACACACACACACACACACACACAAAGACAAAATGGAAACGTGTGTTTTGTATATGTATGCAAACTTATCTTGTCAATGAACTCAGGCATAGACAGTGATAAGAAATGTACCCAACCTGTAATGTAGGTACTTTTTTGTTTATCGTCATTCTACCCCTGTCATCATCTATCACAACTCCACATGCATTATCAAGGTTTAATCACTCAGTTAAGCTAAAAGAAAAAGAAAAAAAATGATACACTGTGTGAATAAAATATAGATGTACACCAAACAAAACAAGTCTTACTACAAAAATAAAATCACTACAAACTAAATTTAACATAAAAAATTAATTGCAATTAGCCAGTCAGAAAAGGAAACCACAGGCAGAACGGACACAAATCTATTATTCTGTATAAACTCTTTAAAGAACATGACTAAACTATAAAACTAACATATCTGAACAAAACTCTCACTACATTATTAAACTACTGCTACAAAGTTACCCAATATCATTAAAAGTTGTTTAAAATTTTCTTCAGAAGAAAAGCAGAAACTCATCTAGGAAATCTCATTCATAACACCTACATAATACATGTAAAACCCTATCCAGCAGTCAGATTACACAGTTACTGCATCACACTGAAACAAATGGAAAACATTGATCAAAATAAATAAATAAATAAAAACAATTAAACCTCAACAATAAAAAAGATAAACTACATACATGAGGATCTGGTTTGTGAGGTACATGAGCTACCCTGTACTATAGTATTAGTAAATTCAACTTGTGCCTTGCAATTTTGCCAGTTATGACAAAACTTGCTCCCCACAGTGCAGCATATCTCATGTATCCAGAGTCTAGACCACAAACATTACATGTAGCACACTCCAGACCTCACATGTTCCACAAACACATAGACAGATGATTGACTGATACATAAACGGAATACATGTACAAAGACACATACTTGTCTTTTCCTGGTCTGAATACGTATTAGGATATTTTTGGCTCTGTTGCCAAAAGTCATGTTGCTAATAGGTTCATAGTTACTTATTCCAATCCTTTTTTTTCTGTACAGACACCAGCACTACATGCCAACCAGTTATCACTCCCCTCCTGAAACGCATTCATCCCAGTAGTAAAATGATTACTTCAGTAACTGTTAGTTTCTGTGCTAGGCAACAGGCCAGACAATCATCCAGAGGGTGATTTTTTTTTACTCCGTTATATTCCTAAATCCCACCAATGGTGGCTGATATGTTTACTTGCTTGCACAGAAGCCTATGTTTTCCTGACATACATAAGTGGTTTTCGTACATGCACAGCGAAGACTACCAAAACTATAGCTTTGCAGCGCAAGTCACTTCCCAAAGCCAAATACCACATGCTTACTGCTTCTTTGGTTGCAGCAGTGCAGATGGATGACCCACCTACCACTCCAAGATGGTTCACCTGTTGTTGACCACTCATTCTTAGCCCACCACCAGCTCCTCCAAATCAGACTCTGGTCAACTGAGTGACAGGGCTTTAACCTTCTGTACCATGGGGCTGGCTATTTCAATCCTGTGTAAAACCAATGCCCCTTTTACATTCCCAGACCTCTTGCAAGAAACTGAAGTACCACTACTACACTAGTACTGCATTATTCTGACAAGTATTTATTTATTTTTAAGTTAACTGAGCTAGTAGGATGGCCAAAAAACCTTTTCATCCTTGATCCAAGCCATCCGGCAGAAGCAAAAAAAAAAAAAAAACATAATAAGACCAGCTCTCCAAACAACTACTGTTCCCTGACTCTATGAGTGACCATTCTCCCATCTCTGTCTTAAGGCACTCTCCTCAACTCTCCAAGCCCCATCTCTACAGAGATTGTAAGAAACTGACTAACTTTTCCCCTGAAACCTCTAACTATAGACTCTCTGCCATCAACTGGTCTTTCTTAAAAACTTTCCCACTCAAATATGCTGTTACTAAATTCAACCACATTTGTCTTGATGTCCTAAACTCTCTTGCCCAAACTTGTAAAATCAGAATCAAATCTAATTTTGCACCCTGACTCTCCTAAGCTACTCATGCTTTGATGCATGAAAGAGATGCTCTGTGGAAAAAATGGCAAACCACTAAAACTCCCACCTTTCTCCAAGGTTATAAGCAACTCAGAAATCGTGTAAAAAATCTTATTATGTTAGATAAATCCCAATACTTCACTAAATTTCACCCAAATGATCCCAAAAAATTCTGGATTACTATCAACTCCCTGCTCCACATTGGTTCTCCTACCATCCTTAACCCTTTCCCCTATCACTCTCCCTCTGAAACTGCAGACTTACTCAACAAACACTTCACAGACAGCATCTCTAAACTCCTACCCTCTGGTAACTTTGCTCATCCCAACTGTTCTGTGTTACGCTCACCTCCCCCTAAACCTTTATGCTCCTCTGTCTCTCAGCCTTTTACCTTGCAACCTGTTTCTACTAAATATATCAAATCCCCGCTTTTTAAACTAAAACCATGCTCTCCCTCCACTGATAAACTGCCCCCTCAATTTCTGAAAATTGCTGCTGACTCTACTGCATATCTTGTATCTATCTTAATCAACCACTCCATTCAGGAATCTACCATACCAGAAATATGGAAATCCTTCTATACCACTTCTCTGCACAAAGGTGGCAACTCTGTTGAACCCTCTAACTACAGACCAATCGCTATTCTCTTACCGTTCTCGAATATCCTTGAAAAATGTACACATACTCAACTACTGTCCTATCTCATTCACGAAACTCTCCTTACCCCCTCGCAACACAGTTTCCACCCTAAACACAGTACCTCATCTGCCTTACTATCCTTTACTCAAAAGGTTGCAGAAGCTAGAGACAACAACTTCCTCGTCTCCTATTTCTTGATCTTTCTAAAGCATTCGACGCTGTGCCTCATCCTATCCTTCTTAACAAACTCTCAGACCTAAACCACTCTCCTTCTACTCTCGGCTGGTTCCAATCCTACCTTACTGGCAGAAAACAAGCTGTTAGATGGCAGCAGGCATTCTCACCCTTCCCTGCTGTTCAAACAGGAGTACCCCAAGGTTCCATACTTGGACTGCTCCTTTTCAACATTTTTACCAACAACCTAAATTCTTCTTGCAGTCTCTCATCTGTAATACAATATGCAGATGACTCTACTCTCTTATCTGTCTCCAATACTATCTCTGAACTACACACACTAACACAGAATTCCTTTATCTCTTGAAAAATAGCTCAGAAACAATCACCTAATCCAGTGGTTCCCAAACTTTTTTGATTCTCAGCTCCCCTGCTGAATCCAGGTTTTCCCAAGGTGCCCCCCGCGGCATGCATAAAGTGCATATTTCATTTATTTATTTATTTGATATTTGTTTAACGAGGCTGTCCGACTGGACTAGGAGACCTGGAGAGAAAAGCTCAAAAGTACAATAAAAAGACAATTACCAAAAAAAGTGTACATTCTCCTTAACAGCATAAAACTGATCTACTATGGTTGAGAGGTAAGCAAAACTAATGACAACCATATTAACTATAAGTTTATAAGAGCAATATTTAAAATCTGTCCCTATTATTTGGCTCTGTCCAGAATACCTCTCAACTGTATAGATTTTTGCAGAATGTCCAGACTTTTGCCTCATATTTTGGTCTTTTTCTCAAAAAATTATTGTTTTCTGGCAAGTCACTGGCAGATCATTGAGGTTGAAGTCAGAAAATAATGACAGACAGTTGAGTTTCAAAATTCATACCCTTCAGAAAATTCATGCTACTGAAAAACCTGCATTTCTATCAACTTTCTAAGTTTGTGAGAGGAGTACTTAAAAGTGTCCCTATTTTGTGCCTTTGTACCCCCACTATTTTTGGCTTTGTCCAGATTTCTTGATCTAAGAGAGTGAGAGGTACGTGTCCGGTGGTACGGTCCAGACTTACACAGACCTCATTACTGCTGCTGCCAGGGATCACTCTCACTCTTCACTCTTTCCCCAGTGACACACACACGCACACACACAAAGTCTCTTTTGCATTCATGCACGCATTCACTCACACACATTGCTCTCACTCTTTTTCGATCACTCACACAGTCATAGTCACTCCCTCATTCACACCTGCATTCACTCACACATCACACTTACTCTCCCATTCACACACACACAGTCACTTCCTCATTCATACCTTCATTCACTCAGACATAGCTCTCACTCTCTCCCGATCAAACACATACACAGTCACTTCCTCATTCATACCTGCATTCATTCACACATCGCTCTCACTGTCTGTCATACCGACAAGCCACACACCCACTTACGCATTTATTCATACATCGCTCTCACTCTCCCGATCTCACACCCACATGCCACACACCCACTTACACATTAATTCATACAGCCCTCTCACTCTTCCGATCTCACACATACACACACAGTAACTTCCTCATTCATACCTGCATTCATTCACACATTGCTCTCACTCTCCCAATCTCACACATACAAACACACAGCCACTTCCTCATTCATACCTGCATTCACTCACACATCGCTCTCACTCTCCCGATCTCATGCACACACACAACCACTTCTTCATTCATTCCTGCATTCATTCACACATCGCTGTCACTCTCCCAATCTCACACACACAGACTCTTTTGCTTTCATGCACGCATTCACTCACATAAACAAACAGACACACACACTCATACAGGCATTCACTTACCTGACAGCCCAGTTCCAAGTGCTCCACGGCCCGGTGGTTGGGGACAGCTGCTATACTTGATCCCAGTTCTGCTAAAAAGCAATAGCGTAGGTCTAGACTTAGTTCACCGCAAACTAATAAGCTTAGCTGCAAAATAAACTGTGAACTGTTCATGGTTTATTTTGCAGCTAAACTTATTAGTTCACTGCGTCCCTGTGAGGAAGCCATGGCTCCCCAGGGCACCGCGGCTTACACTTTGGGAACCCCTGAGCTAATCCTTAACCCTAAAAAAACTCAACTCCTTCTCTTCCTACCTCAGACACTCTCCCACCATAAATCCAACTTTAATCTTTCCTCCCCAGATGGCACCATAGGTTCATAGGTTGGCACTAGGCTATCTGCCCTAGGGCCTATACAAGCCTAGCCATAACAATTCCCTGGATATTTCTTCCCACAATATTTATTTCTCTGGACCCCTGTCTAGCAGGGCAACTGACGTGATCCCCAGGGTGAATTTCCTATCTCTCTATCTATATTGCCACAGTTTTCTTGTGTGTTATACTCCTTGAAGGCTTTGGCCGAGACGTCAGAGAACTAAAGTTTTTTATTAAACCTTTTGGTGGATATCGTGGTTGTTGTTTTTCTACAATTTGTTCCTGTGTTCTGGTTTTCTTCTTTCATGTCTACTGATCCACAGTTCCACCTGCCTCATATTTTCAGAGAGACTATGGATGGAAGTCAAATGTCTCTAGATAACTTTTTGGCTAATACAGCTGAGAGAGGTGAGCGACAAGCCCCCCAGAGAATTGGGACTGATAATAATGCTGTGTGGGAGAAATGGGATGAGGACAGGCGTAAGCGATCCTCTAACCCCTTCTCTAGTGTGGGTAGAAAACTACCTCTGGTTGTAAATACAGAAAATAAAGTATTATTCGATGATTTGGAGAAGAAAATGTGGAAGGAGACTGCTACTTATTATAATATATGTGGTTTGCAGAAATATCTGGAGACTGAAACTACGCCGAGGGGTCTGAGAGTTTTCAAGGACCCCACTACTCCGTTTGATTTATCAATAGATGCAGACTGTGCCTTTCATAGGAGATGGGTGAATGCTGCTCATAAATGTGTGACCGAATGGTTGCACATTTTAATAGAACGTGACCAGCTTAAACAGAAAGAACTGTGTTCGGAAATAAAAAAATTGTGTGCTGACTTGACGAGTAATGTGCCTGCTTCCACATTTGAAGAATTCTTGAAACAAACTAACTTAAAATTAAAAGAATATGAGGTTACTTTAATTGATAGAAAAAAAGGAAAGCTGCTACGTGATGTGCGTGACTATGAAACCAACAGAGCTTTCCTTTCTAGAGCTCAACGTAACAAGGGGCATAAGCAAGTTAGGTTTCAACCAAGTTCGGTTGGTAACCAGTCACATTATTCTTCAGCGTCGGAAGGCGGATTCACTTCGTTTGAGGAAGACAACATTGTTTCCGAATACCCATTGCTTCCTGCAGCTCAACAAATGGACAGTTTCCGTCAAACTTTTCGTGGCGACTCCACTACGACATTTCAGAACGCCCAAGGGCAGAAGCGTTCGCGTGAACAGTTCTCCAATGCAGGGGGTCAGCATTTTGGACAGGGGGATTTAAACGTGGCAAACGGTGAGTATAGCTTTGACTCTCTTGTTATTAACACTAAAGAATATGTTATTAATTTGTCAGGTCATGAATTTAATGATGTAGAGATGTCTGTGTTGAGCAAGGGGCTGAAATTCATCCCCACTGTAGTTACAAGACTACATGACATCCAAAAGGATGTGTATTCATTTGGCAGAAAACTACATCTGAAATATTTTTTTAAATATAATCAATTCTTCCACTCTACTGTGTGCAATGATAGCAGTAGTAGTTTTTAGGATAGTTTTCATTCGTGTGTGTGTCAGAGGATGCAGCAAATGCTTATTGCAAATTTGATATGACTAAGGTTCCTTCTTCAAGTAATTTTGTTCCTAATAATCTCAATGTGGATGTATGTCATTGTGTTAATTTGATTAATTATTTTACAGAGATTGCATATAAAAAGTTTATGGGTAATAAATCAAATATTGATTATAATATGCAGTATGATGAATGGAAGGCCCTAATGGCACTTGGTGGGTTGAAAGATATCATATTCAAGCCATCTGATAAGGGCAATAAATTGGTAGTTATGCATTCCACCAACTATTTAGCCATGTGTATGGAGCATCTAAGTGATACTAGTACATACAAAACAGTGGACTTGAATGTGTATGTTACATCTATTGAAGAATACCTGGATCTTATTAACAAAGGTGTTAGATTAGGGTATTTTTGTCAGGCAGAGGTTAAAAACAAATTTAAAGTTGAAGGTTGTTCAATGGCTCTATTCTACTGTCTGCCTAAAATACATAAAAATTTGTCAAGACCTCCAGGCAGGCCTATAGTTTCAGGTTGTCATTATTTTCTACATAATTTAGGTATTTTTTTGCATTATTTTCTTACTCCTTATGTAACTAAGTTACCTTCTTATATTACAGATGTTTTTGATTTTTTGGAGAAAATTAAGAATGTACAGTTCAATCATAATATGCTGTGGGTTACTATTGATGTTAAGAGCCTATATACAAACATTAAACACCAGTTTGGGATGGAAGCTATTAGGTTCTTTTTAGGGGAGTCCCCAGCTACAGAATACATAGTTGAATTGATTTATTTTTCTTTGACTCATAATTTTTTTGAATTCAATAACACCATTTACCAGCAGCTACAGGGTACGGCCATGGGGGCTGCCTTTGCCCCCATGTATGCTAATCTTGTTATGGGGTTGTTTGAGTTAGAGGTTATTTATAAACATAATTTTTTCCATACACATGTAATCCATTATTATAGGTATGTTGATGATTTGATATTTCTAGTTGATGGTAGTAAGTCTGCCATAATGGATTTTTTTATTGATCTTAACAATAATAGATATATGTTACAATTTGATGGGTTGAAAGTTGGGACTATTGTTCCTTTTTTAGATGTAGTACTAGATATTTCTGACGGTACTAATTTGGTTACCTCTTTAAACAGAAAGTTTGAAGGGGGGTTTCAGTACGTACATGGTACGAGTGGCCACCCCTTGCATACAATAAATGCTCTCCCGTATGGTGAAATGTTAAGAATCTATAGATTGTGTAACAAGTCTGAAGTCCATGGTGCAATCATTTGCAGCCCAGGGTTATAGTAATGAAATTTTAAGTAATAGCTTTAATAGGCTGTTTAGTAGTAAAAAACAAACAGGTCCCACATTTCCTGCTATTCATGGGTCTGATGTTAATTTATATGATAGAGCACAGGATAAAAAGGAGACCATATATTTTGTTACTACCTTTGGCTGTTTCACTATGAAATTTATTGAAATTGTTATTCAATTTTGGAACTATCTGTGTTCCTTGAATAGTGTTCAACAATGGTTAAAGTTAAATTTAAAATTTTCATACCGTAGGGGTAAAAATATTAAAGATTTCCTGGTCAGAAGTAAATTTAGTTTACCTCCACTTGTGTTGCATAAAGAACTTGATAAGGTTGGTACATTCTCCTGTGGAAAGTGTAAAGCCTGTAAGTTCATTGTGCCATACTTTGCTTTTATTAATAATATAAAATTCAGTACAAAAAAATTTTTTCATTGTAATTCAGTAGGTGTTATTTATTCCCTACAATGTCCATGTAAAAAATTTTACATTGGAGAGATAAAAAGGGCGTTTAAGGTGAGGCTCCTTGAGCACATCAGGGATATAAATAATGGTAATGAAGAAAGCCCAATAGCTTTGCATTTTGCACAATTTCATGGGGGCAATAGTAGTTGTCTTAAATGTACTGTTTTAGAACAGGTTTGTCTTTCTACACATTATAATGTGAATGTTAAAACACTTTTACTACAAAAAGAAGCTATGTATATTTTAAAATTCAAAACTATGTCTCCATTTGGGTTGAATGAAGACTTCAATTGGAAGGCATTGTTTAACTGATTGTTAACATGTAAGTGGATAATTAGTATCTGTATCAGTATATATATTGTCACAGTTTTCTTGTGTGTTATACTCCTTGAAGGTTTTGGCCGAGACGTCAGAGAACTAAAGTTTTTTTATTAAACCTTTTGGTGGATATCGTGGTTGTTGTTTTTCTACAATTTGTTCCTGTGTTCTGGTTTTCTTGAATTTCCTATCTCCCATCCAGTTGTCAAGGTTCCTTTTGAAGAGGGCCAAGGAGGCACTCTGCTTGACAAGTATGGACAGTCTATTCCAGAGTATGGGGAGTCTCTGGGTCAGGAAAATATCCCTCCAACAAGTTTTGTTCATTTGATGACAAGGCTTAGATCCCTGGAGCGTGTGGCTCTGAGGGATTGGGATTTCTTTAAGTGGAGCATATCCAACAGCTCAGGGTTTGACAAGGCCTTGTACGTTAAGCAGAGATGCCTCTGAGTAGATGATATGCCACAGAGTACAGCTGGAGTTTTTTAAGACGATCAGCATAGGACATCTGCTTTAGGCCTGTGATTCTTTTAGTGAGCTATTTTTGTGGCATTTCCAGCTGTTGCAGATGTCTTGTAAGGTACATACCAAACAGGGAGTTGTACTCTATAATGGGTCTAATGAGTGATGGGTACAGTGGGACAATGACCTCCTTTTTTCTGGATGAAAAGCCCTTAGTGATGAGGTGTGCCACATAAAAGGATTTCCTGACTGTTGTGGTGATGTGGTTATCGAAGGTGAGACCACTGTCCACCTGTGTCCCTAAGTCTCTCATCACACTTTCGGTGCTTAGTGTACTGCCCCCTATGTGGTAATTCATGGGTACATGTTTTTTCCCAAAGGGGATAACTATACATTTCTTGGCATTAAGCTTGAGCCCATGGCTCTGGCACCAAGCATCTGTTTTTGTCAGGCCCTTTTATAGAATACCCACATCATTTGGGGATGCAATAATGGCTCCCAGTTTGCAGTCATCTGCGAACTTTGTTAGCCAGAGACCCTTAGTGTTGGAATGTACTTCAGAGAAGTAGATGCCAAACAAGAGCGATCCCAAGACTGAACCCTGAGGTACTCCACTTGTCACTTGTCTGGAGCTGGATTTGGAGTCAGCTACTTTTACAGTATGAGTTCTGTCAGTAAACCAATGGATTAGTTGATCTAGGGTGTTGGAATTTATGAATTCCAAGAACCGTTGGGAAAAGGTGTTGGTACCCAAGTAGTTTTCCCAGTTAATGGCAGGGTAGTTGAAAACACCCAGTATTAGGGTGTTTGGTTGTATCTTAATGTTTTCCAGTATGTTTAGAAAGGTGTAGTGAGAATCTTGTGGCATGGTGGGGGATCTGTAGCAAGCTACAATTTGGACTGCAGTCTTACCTAGTGTTAGTTGCACCTGGAGAATTTCAGATGCATTGTGTTGGGCAACTAGCCTGGAGGTGTGAATATCCTTGGTGAATATGGACACTACTCCACCTTTAGTGTTTCGGTCTTGGTTTGGTGGCCAAAAAGTGAGGTAAGAGTTGTAGCCTGGTATTGCAGGAGTGCTCTCTGGAGCCTTGAACCAGGTCTCAGTTACTGCACAGATATCGATGTTCTCCATTTTTAGGAGTGCCTCGAGAGAGTGCATTTTGAGGTTTAGACTTCTAGCATTGAGTAGCATTAACTTCAGATTTTGCATGCTTGTATCTGTTATGGTGGTGGTTTTGTCCTTTGAACCATGCCTAAAAAAGGCACTATAGGGGTGGCAAGAGCTTTAGCCTGTAACCTGAGTCCCAGGGGTGACAGGTGCAGACCATCTCTGGCAAAGCATTGTGGTTTGTTGATCATATCGTCCCAGGCAGACAGTTACTGGATCCCCTTTAAATGACACCAGAAGTTTAGACAATTGTTGAAATCAATCATTTTGTCCTTATACTGTGGTATCATTCTGGGCAAAGGCAGGATGCTACTCAGGGCAAGGGTCATACCTGCCTGGGCTACATGATCTGAAAGCTCTTCCATGTCTCTTTTCATGTAGTCCAGTGAGGTATGTCTCAAGTCATTCACTCCAACATGGACAATGACAGAGTTGTATTTGTACTTGTTATGGAGTGACTTGAGCGCATGCGTTATGTGGCGGATCCTGGCACCAGACAGGTAGCTGACTGTAGTTTTCTCCTTGTGTGCCTGACTATAGAGTCACCTATGATTAAAGTCTTGGGTACATTGTCTTGCCTTTGGGGCTGTTGTTGGGTGGCATACTGGTGTTGTGAGCTATGTGTCACTTTGGTTGTGATTGGTGTTTGTTTGCGTTTCAGCTTCTATCCCCCCTGTCTCACACACCAAACTCATTGGGGTAATAATTAATGGCCAACTAAAATTTGGCTTGCACATACTACAGGCCATCAAAAAAAACACCAAAAACTTGGACTACTTTACAGGAACAAAAAATCCTCACTACTGCCATTAAACTCACTCTTGCACAGGCATTTCTCTTACCTAGTCTTCTATACACTTCCCCCATCCTTACCAATATCTAAACTACCTCAATGCAGAAACTGGAACAAACATACAACAAAACTGTCAGATTTATTCTAAACCAACCACTCTCTTCATATCACTGCCTCTCACTAAACAAACTTCAGTGGCTGGAATTTACACATCTTCTCCTACAAACGCAACTCCACACTACCTTTTCCACACTCAACAACCCCTCTGCCTGCCCTGCCCTCGCCTCCCATGTCACTCTCTACCCCCCCCCCCGGCCTCTCCAGAGTGCTGATCAGCACCTTCTCTCAGTTTATAAACCCAAAAGGAATATTGGCAAACTACTTTACAAACACTCTGTCTCACTAAATTGGAACAAACTCCCTCTCCATATTAGATCCAACCTTTCCTTTCCCTGTTTTAAAAAGGAGCTTAAGTCCCATCTACTAAACTTGAAATTATGCCGTTGCCTTGACCAAATGCAGTCTTAGTCTGTCCTACTGTATAACCTGTTGTGTCTCCTAACTTTCTTTCTCTGTTAGTAACTTCTGCTTAAACTAACCTCCTAAACCCTCAGCTCTACTACTATAGCACTACTATAGTCCCGCCTTTCTCTCCCCCTCCCATTCTCCACACTATTTATCCCCCCCAACTTCCTCTCAATGTCTATACATTGTCCTTTTGAACGATTATCTTTTTTGTTTTTACTGTCATACGTAGTAAATTTTAGACCACTGCTATCAGTGCAACCCTTAATGTTCTTAATTCTTTTATTTTGTTTTTCACTTTATAATTAATTTCATATTTGCATTGTTATTTTTAATAGTTTTTGTCATATGTTTTTATCTTGCTTATGTTTGCTGGGGATCTTTCCCCATGGATCTCCATTGAAAATGGATTGCTTACTATCAACGCAATGCAAATAGTTAATAACCTTTTATTTTTACAATTATTTTATATTGTGATTGTTATTTAATATTTGTATATTGTCACTTTATCTTTACTTATTTTTGAAGGGCTTTTCCCCTCGGGTCTCCACTGAAAATCGGTTTGTTTGCAAACTCAGTTGGACTAACCCGGTTAACAAATGTGAAATAAATAAATAAAAATAAATGTATAACATAAATTTGTATACATACATGTTTCACATATGTAGATTTTGCATTCAGAACTAGTATAAAAACAGACTTATTTCTGATACATACAGAATCAGGAAACTAGTAAGTTGTTTGCAAACACTTTGTGCAGAGTAAATACATATAGAGACTACAAGATTGTAACTGAAAATTATCTGGTAATAATAAAGGCTCATCCCACACTTGCATGGTAACAGAATCGTTTCTGGGGCCCGTCTGTTGTCATGTGCACTGCTCCACTTTGAGGTGATCAAGTAATTTCCTTCACGACTCAGAGTACTCTTTTAAGTTTCCGGATGCCCTGAAGCAGGGTGTTCCATACTGCTTTTACCATCTTAGAAAAGGATTTTTTACCTAGAACTTTTGAAATAATGTGAACAGAATAGCGTTGAGGTCTCTGAATAACTTAATCTAAAGGAATATACTGTGGTTTTTGTGTGGGTATTTGTGGCTAGTACAGGACACTGCATACAGCTTAAGAAGTCTTAAAGCAATTGAGTTCAAGTAGAGGGAAGCACTGGCAGTGACCAGAAGCCAATTAAATCTTTGGAGTATTGTGCAGGGACGCTCCATACCACATGACAGTGTGGCAAATGTGGTAATATTTATTTAAGGTATTATGTAGCATTTCTGTACTGTATGATACATTTTGTGTTAAAAGGGAGACAGTACTCTAGATTAGCAATTAGCATTTGGATTCCCACAACTCTTATTTGTTTCTGTCATTAACAGGCATATGAATATGTACGCAAATTTCAGGTAATTAATCATTTTGTTAGCTCTCAGATCTATGTGCTGAGCATACCTCTCACCTGTCCATGATTTTGACTCAAATTGTAGCTATCTCCCTCTTAAAACTGATGATGTTTGGAGAAAAGGTTGTGAATTACACTTAAATAATGACAATTATAGGTTCATAGGTTCATACTAGGCTATCTGCCCTTAGGGCATTTATAAGCCTAGCCAGAATGTGTTTGGCTTTCGCCACCAATTTTAAATTTTTTTTGCTATGCCCTTTTTCGAAGTTAGTATACTGTGCCTCTGTCTAACAGTGACACAGAAGTGATACCCGGGGTAAACCTACGATCTCCCATCCACTCATCAAGATTCCTCTTGAAGAGAGTCAATGAGGGACTCTGCCTAACCTGGACTGGGATTTTATTCCAGAGTGAAGGGAGCCTCTGGGTTATGAATCTGTCCCTCCAGCATGTCCTATTTATTTCAGTGCTAAGGTTCAAGTCTCCCGAGCGCGTAGCTCGATAGGATTTGGATTTTCTGAGGTGCAGCATGTCCATTAATTCCGGGTTGGACATGGCTTTATACATCAGGCACAGATCGCCTCTGAACAGGTGGTATGCCACTGAGTAGAGCTGGAGTTTCTTTAACCGGGCAGCATATGGCATCTGTTTGAGCCCTTTGATCCTCTTGGTGAGGTACTTTTGGGGTCTTTCCAGTTGCTGCAGGTGTCTGGTAAGGTACATCCCAAAAGGGGCATTGTACTCAATTATGGGCCTGATGAGGGATGAGTAAAGAGGCACAACGACATCCCCTGATCTAGATGTGAATCCCTTCATGATTAGGTGGGCTATATAAAATGTTTTTCTAACCACTTTGGCCAAGTGGTTGTCAAATAAGAGATTGCTATCAACTTGGGTCCCCAGGTCCCTAATTACTTCTTCTGTACTTAATGGATTACCACCCATGTGGTAATTTGTGGGCACTTTGTTTTTGCCAAAGGGGATGACTATACACTTTTTGGCATTTAGCTTGAGGCCATGGCTCTGGCACCAGTTGTCTGTTTCTATGAGGCCCTTTTGGAGGATGCTTGTGTCGACTGGAGAGTCGATTATGGCACCCAGTTTGCAGTCATCTGCGAACTTGGTCAGTCACAGTCCTTCCATGTTGGCCTGTACCTCCGAGAAATATATACCGAACAAGAGAGGTCCCAGGACTGAGCCTTGTGGGACACCACTTGTAACTGGTTTGGAGTCTGACATGGCTCCAGCAATTCTAACCATGTAGTTTCTGTCCTTGAGCCAGTTTGCAATCCATCTAGTGACATAGGGGTTTATATTTAAGCTGGTGAGCTTATCTATAATGCCCGAGTGGGGTATTGTATCGAAGGCTTTTGCGAGGTCCAGGTAGGCTGTGTGGACCACCTTCCCCTCGTCAATGGCCTTGGTGACTGTTTCAAAGAAATCAACCAGGTTTAAGAGGCAGGATCTGCCCTTAACAAAGCCAAACTGGGTAGGATCCAGTGTCTGTAGGTCCCCAATATCTTTATTTATGAGGTCCATGATGATCCTTTCCATAGCTTTGCAGACCAAATTATGGAAATACTTTGTTTACTTCAGAAAATGTATATTAATTCACATTCTCTAATTCTGCCAATGTCACAAGTTAACAACACTAATATTGTCCCTAATCTTGATCAGGAAGTAACCCCAATTATCTCTGCAGAGTGACTGTTGGAATGAAATCTGTTGTGAGTCATTTATTTGTACTGTTGAGTTAGCCTTGGGATTTGCTGCAGATAACTACAAAGTCCACTTCATCTAGTTCTAAGATTGTCTAACTCTTGTGTAAGCTGCTTTGGTGCCTAGTGATAGAACATGAGTTTGAGATGAGAATGACTATACTGTTAGTGTAAAGACTGGAGTTACTAGATGGGATATTGAAAGGTAGACATTCACAAACAGAAAATATAATAAAGGTATTGAGCTGACCTCTGTTAAACTCCTGCTTGGAAAGTGCCATTCACACTTGTGGAGTTACCGTGGAAAGTCTTTTAATTTATATATGAGGCCAACCACTGTAATGCATAATAAAAAAATCATACTGAAAAGGAGGTATAACAGAATAGTATGGTTGACCTTTTTGAATACTCACTTCAGACCAATAATAAGGTAACAGTAATGTGACTTTTACCCACTGATTTATAATCACCACCACCCAAAAAAAAATCACTTGATAGTACTAGCTCTCCAACACCTCTTCCTGTAAAAAATTAATTCTTCAGTTAACACTATTTACCATTACAATAGTCGTTTAAATGTTTTTGCAGATACCCTTCTCACCTCTTGAAAGTAAATGCTTAATTCAAGGATTCCTTATTTTTGTATATAAAGAAACAAACAACAATACAGTCTGCCACACTGAAATAATGTCATCATGCCCCATCATAACTCTCAGCTTCTGAGCATTAAAAATCACAGCCCTGGCCTTTAAAAATCAAAACACATGATCAGAAAGAGTAGGACTTTCTTATTTTTTTACAAAACATGCACTTTACACACTAATGAATCTCTGTATAAGTTTATTTTAATTACTTAATAGTATGTGTACTGATAAACAGGCTGATTTTATGAGACAAAAACATCATAAATCCAAAAGGAGAAAGGCTTACTTTAAGGGAACAAAACCATGCCTATGTGTAAATCATAGCAACTGAGAGCTATGAGTGCCATTTTAATTCTAAGCAGAGACAGGCAACCTTTCAAACATTTATGGCCCTAGGAACAGGATATCTTTCTGCTATCAAAACATTCAAAGAAAAGACACTCTAGAAGCTCAATGTATTCTTGCTAATGCACTTAGGATCATTAAATATCGATGCACCATTAACTGAGAAATTAATTATTATATTAATGAAAAAATGATTCCATTGCCACAGATACATTACACTACAGAAATGTAATACTATGCATGCAAGCTGCAAAGCCACTGCTTATGTACCATATCACTTGTGTAATGCAACTCCCACAGAGTTCACATACTAGTGGTAAATGACGAAAATAAAATACAGTGGACTCAATGCAAGAAAAAAATACATTGTTAGACTTTGTGTAATAAATGCTCATATGGGTGAACTACATAGTACATTTTTTAATGAACCAAGACAAACTTTCCTCAACTCTCATCACATCATAGCTCTCAAATAATCAGGGACATATTTCAAATGAATCAGGGACAAACCCAGAAAAAAAATCAGGGACATTTATGAAATATTAATACTATTAACATGAGACATTGGCAGAATAAAAGAATGTTAATTACTATACATTTTGTGAAATAAAATAAATCTATAACTCTTACTTACTGACATTATTTATTGAGTATAATTCACCACCCTTCCTCCAAGAATCACCAGTTTTAGGAGGGATTAAGAGGGACAGAGCTAAATTTTGGAGTCTAAATCAGGGACATCCTGGAAATCAGGGACAGTTGAGAGGTATGCATCACACGCTGGTGTCAAAAAATCGGTGCAATAAAAGCAGAGGTAACCACTCAAAGATAGTGCATTTTTCTCAACGTAGTAATTTAAAACACCACCACTTACTGCAGAAAGCAAATAGTCCAAACAATGTAATATCAGCTTAAAAAAACTGATTTTGACTTTGACAAACTGATATTTTGCCCTGCATTGCAACTGCTTTTCCCATACTGTTATATGATGAATTACAAAAAACAGCACTTTTATCAACAGCAACACTTTAGAGGACTGCAAAGTACCAGCCCCACAGACACAATCTCCTTATTAATTGCTTACTGTCTGTAGAAAGCTAACAATTCTATGATCACATTTCCTTTAACGGTTTTGCTCCTAGCACTCACTGTTCAGACAAGAACGATTCTGTGAATGAAAAGTCATTTCAGAGGGAGAGTCAAAACTACACTGCCTGTGCAAAGTATGTTTTAATCCATATAACTCAACGTCTGGAAAACAGGGAACCGTATGGCCTCTCTTACCTGATACATTAGACCCAATGGACTCCTGCACTGGAAACAATATTAGTAATCCCAAAATGAAGGTGTAACTGCTTCTTACAATACTCGAAGGCGAGGGGGCCACCAAAACATCAGCCAAGTAAGTCATCATATCCATTACAAGCGAATCATGCCATTTTCCTGTAAATCCAATAAATATCCGTGATCCAAGTGCTGTTCATACATCAGGCTGCAACATGCCAATGTTAGTGTTCCCGTTAGGATCAACTGAAAGGTCCTCCTCATAAAACGCGTACAGATGTCAAGTACATTCCATAACGGCTGCCTAACAACACCTCCTTAGTTATGGTGTTTCAGTCGCTCGCTCGCTCACCCAAAAAAAAAAAAGGTTTAATAAGAGAACAATACCCCCGGCTGCGCAGTAGCAAGCTCCGCCCAAACCCCACCCACACAAGGCTAGCGTATCCACCTACTATTGACATCACACAAATATTTGAATATTCATTCCATGTCGGACGGCAACGTCTCCAATGAATATTAACAAAGTCTTCAGAGCAGAACGAGTGTGAAATATGAAATATCCAAATAAAATGCATACGGTTCTCGCTTTTATTAAAGAATAAACAGGGTATGTTTATTGAGCAAGTCGCAGGACTTGCAGAGTTTAGTTACCACTGCACACTGAGATAAAATTAAAAAGCGTGCCAAAAATGGGAAATAAAAATCCGTGTCAGGGTATTGCATTTTTCTTCATCTAATAGCAGTCTTGTTTGTGTGATCAGAGGCCAGCGCTACAATATGAGGTATTGAAGATATAAATGTCAAATACAGACAAAAAAGGAATGTGGCCTTGTGACTACAGTTTAGGCTGCACTATGACAAGAAGCGTTGGAGCTGTGTCTGAAAACAGTATGGTTTGTTTGCGTGCTCACTTTGGTGTAATAGTGAAGAACATAAAACGTTACAGACTTTTTTTTTATAGTAGGATATTTTTAAAGCATCATACCATCACCTTTAAACTGCTTTGCGGATTAGGAATCATCGGCAATTTTTTTTAGCAATAGTAAATTACCATTACAAATAAATGTCTGTGTAAAAAAAATGTTAGTTGTACAGTGGACTGCATCTATTTCAGGACAAAATCAAAATGTTAATATTAGAATACAATTTTTATAATGTAAACCTTTATAAACTGTATCCTTTGGGGATCTTTATTTTTGCTTTGTTTGTTTTAGCTAGAAAAAAGATGCATTAATAACTTCAGAATGTTTTGTATAAGGAAAGGGAAAGTATTCTTGTTTCCAAATTACACTGCCAGTCTTCTGTTTTGTTATGTGATTTATCTGGAATAGGTCTTGCTTGAATATATTACTGACTAGGCGATGTTAGTAATTAGAGAGTTAAAATTCAGACAGCAAGCAACAGATTATTCCGGAGTCTTTCTGTGCCTCTGATGTATTAAAAGGACCATTTTGGTTTAATCGGGATTATGAGATGCATGTAAGATTTGAAGTTTAGAATGCGTTGCTCACATCGGATTTGCACATGCGCACATACGCGCCCATAATGCATGCAAGATAGGCATAAATAATTAAATAAAAATAGGTAATACTACTAATTGGTAATGCTAGTTCTCATCGTGTAACGTGCGGGATTAAACTATTTTTCTGTCTATATCTTAATTAGACCAAATATATCGTGAAACTGCAAAACATACCTTAGTAGTTAGTGCAAGAAATCTAGACAAAGCCTAAAATGGGGGGGGGGGGGGGGCGAAAAGCCTCAAAATGTGGGTGCATTGTAAATATTGCTATTATAAACTTAGTAAATTGATGTAATAACAGGTTTTGTGTTAGCATGGATTTTTATATAGGATATAAAGTCTGAAACTGAAATGTGTGTCATCATTTAGTAACTTCAGTCTTCGGTGATTTGTCAGAAAACCACACATTTTATGACGTACAGATAAAAATATGACGCAAAAAATATGGACATTCTGCAAAAATCAGGACAATTTATCAATTTGAGAGGTATTCCGTATCCGTTACCACTGCTCATCTACTCGAATGTGTTTTACAGACCATTCGCAGCGTCTTTTTTATTTTTGTGCCAAATTGTCCAACCCCCCCCCCCCCCATCCCTACATCAGTTATGGTATTTTAAGACCCATTCATAGAATGGCTGCTTTGTAAACTTGATATGTAGTATGTCTTATGACTATAAAGATATTTTTTTCTCCCAACAGACACACACACATACATTCCATTTTGCGGTAGGAGAGGAATCAGTTCTCATGGATGCAGATTGGGGGGGGGGGGGGGGGTGCAGGATTACCTACACACACAACCACACACTGTTGATATCTTCCCAGTCAGAATCGCTTCTACTTTACAGTGCTTAATGTAATGAACCTAGCTTTATGTAGACCATTCACGTGTATGTAAATGTAACCGTTTTGCTAAATTTAGCATGCTCTACGTGCGTTTGTGTATGGATTACGACTGTTGGAACAGGCAGAAACTTGAAAAAGGTCTGAGTCCATACCTCCCAACTGTACACATTTTTGCAGAATGTCCAGATTTTTGCCTCATATTTTTTGGTCTGCCCCTCATAAAAATTATGTTTCTTGACAAATCACTGGAATGATCTAAGGATTAAAGTCAATAAGCAATGATTATTTTATTATTACACACACACACACACACACACACACACACACACACACACACACACACTTTCATAAATTACTGCTACTTAATCTACTTGTATGACTGTGCCTTCAGACCTGAAATGCTTGATTATGATTATATGAATGAATACCCCCATTAATTACTGCCTCACAAGAATTTATCTTCTTAAGTCACTACCATCAAAATATAGTGTTCAACATGCCTTTGAGTTTCAGACTTCATATCCTTCAGAAAATGCATGATAACACAAATCTTGTTATTGTAGCAAGTTTCTGAGTTTATAAGAGCAATATTTAAAACGTGTCCCTATTTTTGGACCATTGTTCCCCCATTATGACAGGCTTTGTCCAGATTTCTTGTGCTAAGAGGTTGGGAGATATGACAAATCATGTTCCAAAAAAATGACCCACACATTTGAGTAAGTAAATGTGTAAAGTTTCTCATTCAAACTAATCAAGTTAGCAACAGCCTTTTCCCAACACACTTATTAAATTATCTTTTTAAAGACAGATGCACACATACATAGAGCATGGGGTCCGAATGGAGAGATGATAAATCAGCAAGTAAAGGAGAGGAGTATTGCTGGAATTGAACTCATCCTCAAGTCTTGATGAGTACCTTCACAAGGTGGACCCTGTTTTCCACAAAATTTCACCAAGACGACACTGATATATAGACTGTAGTATTATCGCAACCACATTTTTAACGTCCTGTAATTACTACAGTTTTCGGTGGCCTAAAACATTTGCTGGCATTTACATTTAGTAAGCCTGAAATCAGCAGCAATATAATGTTAGAAAGGTTTAATTCCCCAGAAATAAGTCAGTTGAAGTTGTCTTTGTGGGGATGCAAACACTGACTTACATCATTTACTCACAAGCAGGGTGCAAGGAACTATATTAGCAGCAATTCTGGACTCCTTCTTTCTGCTCTTGGACAGTTGCTTGAATGACAGGTTTACCTCAGTCTGATAGACCATTATCCCAAGGAAGAGGATTTCCCGTGTTAAAGTCACCGTGATCTGCAAGTTTCGAGCATAATCCGCCTAGGAGAAATCCTACAAAGTGAATTCTGAGTTCAACGCGCATTATACCCAGTGTCCGGAATTTTAAGTGCAGTGCCTACAACAAACAGCTTACGAAGGAGCTTAACTTTTAAGAAGAAGATGGTCCTCATATAGGTAATGAATACGCATTGTCTTTAGAAAAGTAGCATAACTGCTCAAGTTTTGCTTCATGAAGGTTAGTTCAAAAGTAGTACAAACAAGCAAAACACTTACAGGATCGCAGTTGCCCTGCTTTTCTGGGCAGACTGGTACTCGGAATGGTTATAAGCTGCATGTGTTAAAAAACGCACTTGCTGAAAATTGTTGTCCATTTGCAGATGTTTGACAACCTCCTGCTTGTGCTTCATATTCCGGTTCCTGTTAAAACAAGGAGAAACAGCAGTAAGTAGAAGTTCACTCACTCAGTTTTACTTAACCTACAGTCATTTCACGAAAACATTAGTAATTACAGGACATTAAAAATGTGGTTGCGATAATACGTAAGTACCCTGTATTTTATATAGCATATACTATGGTCAGAAGTAGGCTAAAATAAAAAAAGATAGTTGGGTGCACAATACCTAAGATAAAAAAAATGTCCAATCCTGGTAGGCACACTGGTGCCAGGACTGGAAAAAATAAGTGTAGAATCCTCAAGACATAGAAACATTCCTACAATGGGGCTAGGCCAGGCCTAGGGAGAGGATACTGCCCCCCCCCCCCCCATGTTGTAGAAGGAAGTAGTAGTCTACAAAAATCACAAAAACTGATAGGCCAAAAAGGAGTCATAAAGACAATAGAGTGAACTATTGAGGATAAGAAAGAAATTATGTATTGTTGCTATTATGCAAGAAGCCCAGAATTTCCTACCAGAAGATATACAAAAAGATTGAGAGAAATTAGAGGAAAGAAAAAAAAATTGCACATGTAATTCCATATGAATTGCTCATTACTGGGCACATTACGGGTGCCTCAAAGAGCATTTCTGGTGAACATCAAAGATTGAAACAGTGCTAATTTTATGAACTTTAGTCATGCTTTGAATGGGGTCTATTCCCCCCCTGGTATTAGAAACCCAAAAGACTTGGAGAAATAAAAAAAAAAATGGAGAAAGAAACAAACCATATTAATATCTTGCATTTACATACATTATACGTTATATATGTTTTCTTTTTTATAACAACTGTTATTCAGGTCAATATTGCATGAATTGCTCAATTCTTGTCTTCCAGTGGCAACTGGTGACTTCAAAGCAAGGAAGAGGGCTGCAGGAAGCAACTGGGGTGGAGCTCTGTTACAGCCAATCAATGACCATTACCTGTGATCAAAACACATGGAGTCATTCACTTTCATCTGCAGACCATGTCAGGATGTACCTGCTCATTATAGCTATTTTACTGAAAATATACACTTCAGATATCTAACTGTCCATCATGGAGCAGATAAAAGACTCCATGGGGCCCCTGTTCCGCACTAGTCCCCGCACTTCCCCAGTGCATCTCTCTTGTTTCCCTCCACATTCTGGTCTCACACGAGCCAAATAGATTACATCTTTCTTGTTTTTTCACTCTTTTACTTTCTTTCCTTTCCTCATCTTGCTTATAAACACAGACTAACATGCTAACATTCCACTATAATAAGTTTGGAGGAAATGACTGAATTAAGCTGGGGTCTGGGGGGGGGGGGGCTAGTCATATGTTTGCACAGAGATGTGAGGTATATCTTACATATTTTTTTTTACAACTTCCTGTTGTAATATTGCTTAAATCAAACAAATGACAATAATGTCAATCACTTTCATCCACAGACAGCCCCTGTACCCATCAATTAAAAGTCAATGTTATTGACTATATATATTATATAGATATATATATATATATATATATATATATAGTATTTGGCTACAATAATTTTAAACCATCTACAAATGCACACACACACACACACACACACACACACACACACACACACACACACACACACACACACACACACACATTCATATATATCTGACCATCTGTTACAGCCAGTTGTATGACTGTGATTATACACCTTACATGTTTGATTGTGCTGAAATAAATTTATAAATATATAACTGCCACATAGGCATTTATCTCCTCAGCTCATTAATGTCAGAATAGAGTGTGCAACCTAATGCCAGCCCTCTACCTCCCATATACATCTCAAATGCTTAGCTCAAGAATCAAGGAGACAAAGGACCAAGATCAGGGACAGTTATTGTTTTTATATACGTACAAACTTGCTAGAATAACAAATGGGATTTGCATTAGTGTTCTTTTTTAAAGGATATTAAGCTTGAAATTCAAACGTCTATCTTCAGTATTTAGCGACTGCAATCTTTATTAGTTTGCCAGGAAAAAAAACTTTTTGAGGAATAGACCAATATATGAGGGTAAAAAAATCAAAGACATTCTGCAAATTCAGGGACAGCTGAAGGCATGTACACCCTGCTACACAACGGACACACACACACACACACACACACACACACACACACACACACACACACACACACACACACACACTTTCATAAATTACTGCTACTTAATCTACTTGTATGACTGTGCCTTCAGACCTGAAATGCTTGATTATGATTATATGAATGAATACCCCCATTAATTACTGCCTCACAAGAATTTATCTTCTTAAGTCACTACCATCAAAATATAGTGTTCAACCCACTGCAAACAAATACCTCACAGCATCTTAAATCAGGAAGGCATCTAAAAAATAATGAAGAACAACTGCCTCAAATCTGAGACAAATATTGCCCAAATACTTAGAAAGTTACTAGAATAACCGGAGCTTGCATTGTATTAGCATGATTTTTCTAAATGCTATTAAATCTGAAAATCAAATGTCTGTCATTATTTAGTAAATGCAATCATCAGTAATTTGCCAGATCACCAGAAATCTTAACATGAAAACAGACCAAAATATGAAACATAAATCAGAGACAGTTGAGACCTTCTATGCACCCCACATATACCTCTCTGTTTCTTTTGCTGAAGTATTCTGGACAAAGCCAACAATAACGAAGTGACAAAGACCCAAAATCCGAGAATTTTTGTATATAGTCATCTTTATTAGAAAGTTAATAGAGCAAGAGTTTTCATCAACATTCACTTTCTGAAGAATAAATATGAAGCTCTCATATCTGGCTTTATTGGTTAAATGTAATTCTCAGGGGTTTAACTTTTTTTTTTTTTTTTTTGCAAAAAAAAAAAACTCATTTAATGAGGAGTATTGCATAGAAAACACAGTAAGCTGAATACTTCACACAGGTATGTAAAACAACAAATTTCAGCTGCCGTCTCTCTCTTACATATTGCTTCCAGACATCTCACCCTCAACTTATTAAGGTTTCTTACAGTCTTACATTACACCACCTTTCGTTAACAGTTATACATTTATACACATGCATATTTTATACTGATCTAGCTTTAATATGTGTTAAGGTCATTCAGATAAAAATGGCCAGCCTTTTGGGGTCCACACAGACTTGGTAATATAATCTGTTCATCTGTTTGTCAGTGTATAAAAGAAAACAGGAATATAAAGATCACCAGTTGGAAAGCCACTCCAAATAAATTCTAGTAAGGTACTACACACAAATAAGAGTAAAAGACAGCTTAACAGTGCTAGAAGTTATTTAATAACAATTGAAAAAAGCAAATTTCTCACACCAGGTGTTTAACAATGTTGTTTTCTTCCCAGATTATGATTGTAGTCATGGCACTCCATATGCTATGACAAGTTATTTATGAAAATATTTATTTTGCATTAGTTAATTGGGATGTCAACCAACAAAATCCCATTTTGAGTGGAGTTCTTGGGACAAGATATCTCTAGGCAATAAGAACAAGTAATACAATTGTTACTGATAAATATTATTGGCAATTTAATAACAGTATGCAAGACAGAACATTTTACAGCATATAAAACAGTAAAAATGAAGATAGACAAATTAAGATAACTTTACAACATTGGTTCATATAAATAATAGCAAATATTGACAAAACAGATGAATAACACTGGCCGTGTAAGTTGAACAGAATTGCTGAAGTTTTTTATACATGATAGGAAAACTATTGTAATAAGATGAATAATATTACCTGTGTAAGTCAGAGAGAATTGCTAAATTTTTTATATGTGCTAGGAATGCTGTTTTGAGCTATAGTGAAATAAGAAGACATTTTACCTGGCATGTCATTAACCAGATGAGACTTGACAGGATGGGAGTAACACAGAGATACATTTAAAATGGCAATATACTGTAATTAGCTGATAATATATAGTAGCTTGCTGGTTGTTAGATTGCACTGATGTCAGAGAATTATGTGATATCACAAGAAATTCAACTTTTGAAGAAATCTTGTTTAAGCGAAGCATTGAAAAGCTTCTTGCCTGAAACAAAGTGTGTGTTAAATGGCAGTTTATTCAACAGTTTACTAACTGTAACAGGAAACCTGGAGTCTCCATATATGTAGGATTTAGAGATGACACTAAGACTCCTACTGAGGCTCACTGATTTGGGGAGGCGATCTGCAAGAATTAATTTGAGCTCATTTTATTTATTTATTTTTACATTTATTGACCGGGAAAGTCCAGCTAGGCTCCACAGCATTTTCAGCAGAGGCCCGGGGAGAAATGCTCCAGATGCATATCTTTAGAATGTGGGAGGAAACCGGAGCACCCAGAGGAAACCCATGCAAGCGCAGGGAGAACATGCAAACTCCACACAGAAGGCACCCCAGCCGTGAATCGAACCGGAAAACCTCTTGCTGTGAGGTGACAATGTTAACCACTGCACCGCTAATGCAGGATGGTTGTTGGAATAAAACAATCTGGAAGCAAAGCATAGCTGAAGTAACAGAAAGGTGGTGAGAGAATTCATATCAGTACATATTGTCTAGTAATAACCAATGGTGCATTTTCTTGTGTTGCCCTGAGGCAAATCTAGAAATTCTATTACAAGATTCCTTAGGCTTATGAAAAAGCTACATTTAAAAAAATAAATACAGAGCCTCAAGTAAAAATAAACTATTTAAAGCATAATCAACAAACCTCTTTAAAGTGGAGGGTAATGTTCATTATTATACATTGCTGTCAGAAGTTCCTTGAATTTCACACTATATCTGTTCTTTCTTTATTGTTTGCATATTAAACATTTAAAAGATATTCAACACATGTCCAAACATCCACAACAGAAGTTGACAATTGAGAATTTTACTGCATGCCTCTTGACTGCTGTGATTTAGGCATAACATTATGATTTTGGCCATCCAAGTTAGCGTGTTTCTGACAGAATTACTGATTTTCTTTATAAATTCAGACCTGTTTAAGAGTCCATACATTATTAAATAACAACCTAAGGCTACACAAAGATTCATTACTAGTAACTATATTAGGACTTCACACCTGAGGACCTTCGTTTGTTTTCTTGAAAATACAAAGGTGTTTCTCTTTTTGGATCCTCAGTAATGATTTTTAGAGATCAGTGCTATAACTTTTAATGCTCAAAGCTCGAGATGTGTTTTATTATAGCTGTTTGTTTGTCCTGCCCTTCCTATCTAGCTGCATTGAAGCTCAGAATAAAATAAAACATTGTATCTGGTTAGCAACACCTTTGTATTTTTCATTCATTTAACTTTTTGCCTCATTTTTCTGTACACTGGAAACATATAAGGATTTAGTTGCTGTAAAAAGGCTATTGCAGTGATGAGTAGAGCAGTTGTAATTATGGAAGCTTCTAACATAAACTGGATTTGTTAACCTTTATTAGCACATAATAGAAGGGAAGATGAAAAATCAAACAGTCCAGAAAATAATTTAATATATCTGAGTTTATAGAAGTGACAGAAACTTGACGGAGAACTGATTACAATTTCCTAAGAAGTTCTGGAATTACAGCAAAACTTAACTCATTCAGAACAAAGAGAGACAGAAATGCGACTGCAGTTACCACAGTTTTAGTAAAAGCCTAGGCTCTAGCTACTATGTTAGAATATACTAGTTTAGGAAATAAAATTTTACAGGTTAGAAGAAAATCAATGTGACTTGCATATTAGATTAATACAATTAAAAATTTATTTTCTTTTCATTGACTGAGATGGTTCTTCCACGGCTGTGGCCTGTTTTGTAGGGGAGACCAAAGGCCGCATTTATATACATTAGAGGAAATTTACCCAGGGCAGTAACTAAGGCCCATGGCAGCATTTACTTTCATTTATTGTAATGTGAGAGGAGAGCAGGTATTTAGAAGTCATGGTACAGGCTAAAGATAACCTAATTTATTGAAATTAGAGAATACAATATATTATATGGTTTATATGAGGGAGAGAGAGGAGTAAACGAAGAGTAGTGCACTGCTGTTTTGATTATTTTGTGGAGGACTGCAGTACATTGCATACTGGTTATGAAATGTTATATAACAGAACTTGAGATTAGAGTAAGGAAATCGGTGAAATAGAAACATATTTGTAAAGGTGGTGTTAAAAGGGAGGTATTATAATAGGAGGAGTTATTTATTTTGGGGGAATTTGATCATTGAAAGATATGTTGGTGATATTTTATGTTTTACTGTGAAAATGTTGATAATTTATTTATTGTATTCTCACTGGTGTAAAAATGGTAACGGCCTCTCTTTTTTTCCTGAGGGTCTATGCTATACTTCACCTTCATCTAGAGAGGAGAGCGTTGGCCCTTTTATTTTTGCATGGTAGTAATAAGTGTGTTTTGACTATAAAGAAGGAGAAGAGGAATAGTGGGCTTATTGGTAGAAACTCTTGACAGAGATGGCAGACATCTCCGATTATCAAGACAGAGGCACTGAGAGTTATTGTCAGAGATTAGGGAAGGTACCAGGACAGAAGTAGAATGTGTACAACAGTAAAATGATCCAAATAAGTGTGTTGTAGAAGAACAAGGGATTATAAAAGGAATGGTTAAAAGGCATTCTTTTACAGAATGATAAAGTCTTCATGGAGATGAAATTTGTGGTGCGGCATGGTTAGGATGGGGAAGCAGAATATGAAGAGAAAGAAACTAATATGTGAGGTATGAGGTGAGAAGAAGAACGTGAAACTATGAAGGAAAAAGTTGTGTGAGATAAGCAAAATAATGTGAAATACAGTACTTGAAGGCAATGTAAGCCAGAGTACACTTTTTGAAAGAAACACTACCAAGAATATAAATATAGATATACAGTGGATGGAGAGACATGTACAAAAGTGATTCTTTTTATACAGTGACACTTATTACCACTTTTTCAGTTTTACAAACCATGGATCCTTATACATGGTGCTCTTATCATTTCAGTAGTGATTGCTGTTGCAACCTTTTTACAATTATATATTTATATAATATACATAATTGCTGCCTGTACAATCCACTAAATTACTTTCTCTTTAGTAACTTCCATCTCTGTAAAATCTTATCATATGTATATGTATGTATATATATATATATATATATATATATATATATATATATATATATACTGTATATAAATGTAACTAGGGTTTGTGTATAGATGTAAATATAAATGTAACTACTCTTGTATTTGACTGGAACGTATATAATGCAATGTAAGCAAATGGAGCTTTTCTCCACGGACCTCCACCGAAAATGGGTATTACCCAGTCAGACTTTCCCGGTAAAAAAGACAAATAAATAATAAACAAGCCTAATGTCAAGACAATCAGTGCTCACATTTAACTTTCAATAACTCCTTATTACGTATTAAGCATATAAATCCTTCTCATTATTAAGAATGTAAATCCATAGATCACAGACATATATCCTATCTAGTTTTAATATCAAATTTAATTTAGCATTGCCCCTTAAACAAAACTACTAAACACAAGTTGGCGGTTTACAATATAACTGGAGATCAGGAATTAATTAGTGACCATACTGTTTTATTTTTACCATATTACAATTATTTATTTATATATTTATTTACTGTTTGTTGATATCATTAGGCCAGTGTCCTCTTTTCAGGGGAGACCCAAAGTGGTGTTCATACTTCATACTGACAGGAAGAGATTTGGCTAGGGCATTTCCCCTACTCTTTTCAAGATGGTTGCTTGGTGGCACCAGAAGGCTGCCACCAGCAATTATGAAATTCAACATGGCAGATGAAAGCAGTAGAGAAAGAGGTTTATCAAGAACTGAAAATGTATTTTAAAAAGGAAGTGTGGCCGAGGAAAGTGTATAAGTAAATGTCATTGCATCAGGGGGTCTGACTGACTCAGTTTTGCAACATTTGCTAAGTGAAGATGAAGAGAGGAGTCGGGAACTATGCAGTGGAGTATAGCTGTGAAAAGAATTTTCAGAGAGCTGGAGAAAAGGTGACGGTGACAACAGAAAAGAGACAAAGAAGAGACGGTGTAATTGAAGGAGAAGGGGCACATCTGGCCAGCAGAGTAGCTGTTTTTCAAGGGTTTGCTCTGTGTAACGATATAGAGTGAAAAGATTAAATTAGCAGATGGGTTAGATGGAAATAGTAGGTGTCCGGAAAAGGGCTTATGTTACTGCTGTTGCTATAACCAGGGACCCGCAGTGAGAGGTGGATGTGGCAGGTGTGCAGTAGAGACAGATAGAAGGAGCAGACACTTAGCAAAAAAAAGACTCGTGGTGAGATTTAAAACAAAAAGATGAACAACAGAAAACAGACGCTTTGTTTTGGACAGTATTAGTATGCCTTTTTGTTTCAGTATCATAGATAATAGGGCCTTAATCAATATAAGTAATGAGCCTTTATGTGAAATAAATTTTGAAACATTTGCATTAGTAGAAAAATATATTCACAAATTTGCAGAAAACAATGACTGTGTTAGGAAAGACTGTAATTTTCAAAATTTAAATGTAGGGTTAAAAAAGAAAATAACACTGCAATTTAGGACATATGAAATAGAGAAATGTGAACTTTTTTTATATGTGTCATGCGGTACATGATATTAAAAAGATTGTGGATCACAGTAAACAATGGACGGGGGATGATAGATTTCTGCAGCACTGAAAACAGAGAAAATAAGTCTCAGTATGTTCCAAATGTGATAACATTTAGTGGAATGTAAGGAAGTGCTAAATATTGGGAACAATTGAAAGCATCCTTTTTCATGTGAATATCTGTCTCACTTAATTCCAGAAGGCACCAAAAGAAGATGTTGTCAGTGTGGGGAGATTGGGCATTCTATAAAAATTATAGATTTTTTGTAGGAAATGTGGGAGTGAAGAGTATTTTTGTTTTGACTGTCAAATGATTAATGAAGATAGGTATGATAAAGAGCGTAATGAAGAGCAGACAGATACATAATGGTTAGAAAAGGAAGATGGTGTAATTAGTGGTAAAAATAAATAAGAACATGAGTGACATGTAATAAGTAAGGATCAAAGAACAAAGCATGAGGAAGAAGATCAGATATAAGAGGAAAAAAAGTTTGAGGTATTGTAAACTGAGCAAAAAGAAGAGGGAGAGGAAAGTTCAGAAATGAAAAAAGTAAGTGGAAGGAACAGTAGCGGGACTGGTTAGAAGAAGAAAAAGGAAACTAAATGACTGAATAAAAAGCAAGCAAAGAAGGAAAGGGTTAACATAAATGTGGTGTCTTTGAATGTAAATAGTACAAAAGTAATGTAAAATGAATGATGACGTTTGATTAATGTAGAAGAGAATATGCTGATGTAATTTCTTTACTTGATATAATATGTAAACAAACAAAAAACAGAGTTTGAGATGATGTGGGGAAGAAAAGTGGTTCAGACAATAGGTAAAGGTTTGTGTGCAGATGTTGTAGTTTTGTTAAAAAATGAAGAAGTCAAGATATTAGATGTACTAATGGTAATGGCAGTGAGACTATTAATATGTGATATAAAAAAGCTGAATATGTTAAGGGTAATTGTGATTTATGAATATGCAAATGTAAATCAGAGCAGGAAGGTGTTTGAAGGAATATGGAAGTATATTATAGTAAATATGACTGCTGTTATGGTGGATGATTTTAACTGTAATTCAAAGAAAGAGAGAGGAAAAATGGGAACCGGATATAAAATGATTTAATAAACAGCAATTGTCAGAGTTAAAATAGGTAGAGTAACAAGTTACATGCATAAACTATATGTATTACAAAATGAAATAGATTATGTCTTATATTCAGATGACTTGAAAGATATAAGCGATGGATGTAGTGAAGCACAATTCTCAGATCCCAGACTGACTCCTCTACAGGTGGTTGAGGTGAAATTCCTTCAGTGTTAGTTGCCCAAAGAAAAAGACACTGAGGAACATAGGAAATCATTGTCAACATGACTTCTAAGTGTGTGCCAGCAATGATTCCCTTGTTTTTGGAGATTTCTCCTGTCTTCAAGTTGGTGTGACTTTAGAGTTAGTGTAAGCACACACACACACACACACACACACACACACACACACACACACACACACACACACACACACACACACATATATTAAAATGTAAAATGTATGAGTTAAAGCAAGTTTATATGTTTTCAGACAGTTATTTAGCAGTACTAGTTTTCAGTTCATCAGTTAAAGCAAGTATGTATGTTTCAAACAGTTATATAACATTACTACTTTCTGTTTCTGTTTTTATCTATGTTCAAGCAATACTGACAAAAATATATTAATAGTTTAGTCTCCAGTATAACAATAACAGATTTCCAAACAAAATGTATACCACACTGTTCACAGCAACCACATGGAAGTATGCACAGGCACCAATATAATGGAATCCGTTTAATGAATAAATGCAATAAATACACATTTATTCATTAAACAGATTCCATTATATTGGTGCCTGTGCATACTTCCATGTGGTTGCTGTGAACAGTGTGGTGTACATTTTGTTCTATAGTCATGACTGTTCCGGTTCTAGTTTTCTTCGTAATAACAGATTTCAGTTTATCTGTGTTCAGGTTGTTGTGTCTTTCGGCTTTTCCCGGTTAGGGGTCGCCACAGCAGAACTCTGGTCTGCTAATGATTGGCAGTTGATTTTTACGTGCTGAGTTGCCAGCCCTAATGCACAACCTTCAACGAAGGTATGCCCATTCACGCATGTCTCCATGCAGAAGACGCTCTAGCTGAGAATTGAACCGGTCAGTGTCTTACTGTGAGGTGACAACGCTACCACAGCACCACCACCGCGACACTATCAAAATGTTCTCATGTTTTCAGACATTTGTACAACAGTACTAGTCTTCAGTTTATCTATGTTCAGAAAAGACTGACAGAAAAAAGGTAATAATAGTTTGGTTTTCAGAATATAACTTGTACCAGTTTTCAGTTATGCTTTTATCTGTGTTCAGTTAACACTGGCAATGATATTCTTTTAGTATTAGTTTAGTTAGTTTCCAGAATATACACAGCTATTTTAGATGTTCAGTATAAATATGTATCACACTAATGTAAATTTCAGTCAAGCTTCAGAATATGACATTCATACTCAGTTATGGGTTCAGTATAGTACATTTCAGTCAAATTTCACAATATAAAAATAATATTCAGTTACTTCACATTATTCATTAGTTTTAAGGGTAAAGTAACAGAATTACATTATTCAGTCTTCAGTTAAGGGTAAAGTGACGGACTTATTTGCAACAGCCTTATTACATCATACATTTTCTACATCATCCTTCATATTATTCAGTTATAAGTTAGGGGTAAAGTGACAGAATTATTTAATACAGGCTTATTAAAGATAAGTTATCTAAATAATAGGTAGTAATAGTTATTCAGTATACTCAGATTGCAGTACATTTTACATAATTATTGTAAATTAGTCAGAAAGTTAAAAAAGACACTAACAGAAAATGTAAAGGTATAGACCTGAAATACAGAAAGCATAAGTTTTTGTAAATGATTAAGATACGTTATCTACAGAATAGATAGTAATAGTTATTCAATGCACTCAAGACATAACAGGGCAGGCTTAATTTATTAATTAGTTTACAGATTACAGTGCACTTTTACAGATTACAGTGTATTTTACATAATTATTATACATTAGTCAGAAATTTAAAAGGACATTAACAGAAAATGCAAAGGTGTAGATATGAAATACAGAAAGCATAGGTTTTAGTGAAGTATTATAGCTCATAAATATTCATAGAATATTTCAGACACAAAATTAAGAGGCAGACATCTATTGCAGCGCATAAAAGTTTAAAAAGTTAAGTTGTTGTTGTTGTTGTAGCATTACTAAAAAAGTCTAGGGGTCGCCACAGCGAAACTTCAGTCTGCTCATGATTGGCAGTGGATTTTTATGGTGCCGAGTTGCCAGCCCGACTCCCAACCTTCAAAGTAGGCACGCCCATTCACGCTCGCACCTACCTGCATATCTTTAGCATCACGCAACCACAGGGAGGACATGCAGACTCCACACAGAAGGCGGTCCAGCCGAGAATCGAATGGGAGAACCTCTTGCTGTGAGGTGACAATGCTAACCACTGCACCACCATGGCCATATGCAAATCTAAATAAAAATGAAAATTTATAGACACAAGTTAATACAGTATATGGTAATTATGCTTCAAGACCAGAGTTATCTCTTTAGTGCAGGTTTCAATTAGTCTTCAGAAAATAGCCATTGCTTGATAGGGTATACAATAAAAAGAAAGAGTGCAATGTTTAAAGATTTAAATCTATGACCAACAGAAAAAAACTTTCATTTGGTATAAGAGAGAGAGACATCATGGTACACTAAGGCACCGGTTCATAAGGTAAAATCATAGGCAATAAACAGGGTAATTTTACCATTACAGCATATAGAGATATGGAAAAAAATAGGCAGGCTTAACAATTCATATTCTGTCTAACTTAAATAAAGATTCACAAAGACATGTTAATGATATGTGCATTCATTTTCAGAATAATGTACAGGTTTTGAATATATCACTCATACATCAGAACTTAGACTTAAAGACACTAAAGACTATGAATCTAGGTAATATGGAAATTAAATCATAAAGTCAACAGACTTCAAGCCTAGTAGTCAAAATTAGAATTGCAAGTTTATTCATCAGATAAAGAAAAACAATTACCTAATTGTAATTAAACCATAAAGTTAAGAGACTTCAGTCCAAACTGGCCATAAATGTTCAAGTGACACCTAGTGGTCAAAATTAAAATTGCAGGTTTATTTACCAAATTAAAAAAATATATTTTCAGATTATGAGTCAGGCAGCAGAAAGCTGTATACAGTAGTTAGCAATACAGATGTAAGGTAACTTCAAAAGTAGGTCCCTGTAGACTTTCGTCAGGGACCTAAGGGGCAACTGTTAGATTAGGGACCTCCATTTTAAAGTAGTTATTAGGCAGACTTTACAACTGCTTTTATAGAAGGCTAAGTGAATGCAGTTCTTGTTACTGTTAGTTGATACTGAACAGCATAACTCTAGAATTATTGTTCTAAAATAGCCATACTTTGCTTTGTGCATTGTATCCTGTGTGTATTCACTGCTGAATTATACAGCTGTTATCACTGGACTTAGAGGCTGTATGTTACTACTGTTAGTCTGTGGTTTTACAGAGCTGACACTGCATGCAATATAATCAGTTTTAATTATAATGTATGCAATATAATTAATTTTACTCTCCATCTCTATTCCTTGCATGCACTCCACTTCACATTCTTGTAACCTCTGCACTAATTCTGCCTTATTTGCCTTTATTTTTCAGTTTGCACGGGTTTCTTTCCTGTGAGACCCCCACCTGGGATTAACTGCATAAAGCAATTTCTACCTTCTCCACTGAAGCTGGCTATCTTAACTAAGTCAAACCTCTGGGAAGCAAGAACCTGACTCCCTCCAGCTTTTCTACTGTAATAGGTGAATTACAATTTAGTTTTTGTAAACAGTTGAGGCTTAAAGGTGTATTCACAACAACAGTGAAGGGATCCAGCCAATTGCCACTAGATTGGGCTATAATATCTTGAATCAGCCTTACACTCACACAGTGTTTCAGTCCCAAGCATTTACTCTTTAATTTGGTAAAGTTTTGCTTCTAGGCTGTCCCCATAGTAATTTGGCTCCCTCCATATTGACTAAATTTGCTAGTTGACCCCTAGGATCCTATTAAAATTAGCCTGAAAATTGGTGTAAAAATAAAACAAAATAAAACAAATTAAAGTACAGCCAAAAACATTGCTTACATACAATCATACAAACCAAAAGCCCAAGGTAACTCTCGGAGTCAGTGTTCCCCAGAGACCATGGTTAGCCCCTTTAATAACATTTTCACTGAAACAATCCAATCCCTAGCAAACCAGCTAACCCCTTCTAATTTAAACCACATGCCTAATCTACCCAGTAATCACCCTGAATTTAGCTTCCACCCAATATCCACTAGTTTTATCAAAACACTTCTAAAAAACTAAAACCTACCACCCTTGCTGCTGACCTCCTCCCTGCAGAGTACCTACAAATAGCTGCAGATGCCATTGCATATCCCATATCTATCCTCATCAACAGAACCTTATCCGAAAATGCTATTCCCTCCCTCTGGAAAATATCTCACGTCATCCCACTCCATAAAGGTGGTAGCTCCTCAGACATATCCAACTATAGACCAATTGTTATTCTTTCCCCACTAGCCAAAATAATGGAGAAATGTGTACACAAACAACTAATGCAATTCCTTACACAGAATAACTTACTATCCAACTCCCAGCATGGTTTCAGGCCATACCACAGCACCACCTCAGCCCTCCTTTTCTTTACTACTGCCATAAACCAAAACAGGAATGACAATAGGCTAACCTCCTCACTCTTTCTTGACCTATCAAAAGCGTTTGACATGGTCAACCATGAACTTCTCATTCTTTCCCTCAACAAGACCGCTATCCAGTGGTTCCAGTCCTACCTGACTGGTAGACAACAGGCGGTACTATGGCAGGGCAAACTCTACAGCCAGCTACCTCTCACACTTGGTGCCCCTCAAGGCTCCATACTAGGTCCACTACTCTTCTCTATTTTTATCAACAACCTCCACACTGCTATCCCTAAAGCTACCTGCATTCAATATGCAGATGATTCCACTCTGATCTGCTCAGCCACCTCCCCATCCGAACTGCAAACCTTAACCCAAAATACATTTCACACTATCGAGAACTGGCTCACCAACCAATGCCTACTTCTGAATCCCAATAAAACTAAACCTCTACTCTTCTCCCCCACTAGTTCATCTACCACACTTTCATTCTCTGTCACATCTAACAATGGTACCACTATTTCCCCAGATCATCACACCAAACTGCTAGGGGTTATCATAGACAATAATCTCAAATTTGACCTACAGGTCAACAAAAGCATACAGACCATCAATAAGAAGCTTGGATCACTGTATAGAAATCTGATATGGGAAATAGGAAATTCACCCTGGGGATCACCTCTGTGGCTCTGCTCGACAGTGGCACAGGAAAATTATTTTCTTGGGTGGGAAAAGCCAGGGTACCTTTTTGGCTGCACTTGTATAGGCCCCAGGGCCGATAGCCTAGTACGTACCAATGAACCTAAGACATTTTTAATGCCACTGACTAGGACTGCAATCGTCCAATCACACCTACTCTCTACTGTTTTATATGTCTCGCCTGTACTCTCAAACCTCAACAAATCTGAATAGGTAAGCTGTCCCATAGCTACAATCATATTGCCAAATTTGCCACTGGCTACACTTCTAGAACTATAGAATCAACCACTGCCAGAACCTTAAACAACTAGAGTGGCTGGAACTGCCCAGCTTAATTCAATTCAATCAACTCTTACTAGCGCACAAAATTTTGGACCACCCTGAGGATACCCCCTCACTTAAAAATATTATTAAGCCATATAGCAACCTGAGATCCCTACGGTCAGCTGATAAACTACTGGTCCAAACCCACAAAGCTAATAACTCTGCTGGTGAATCCCTGTTTGCCAACTTTGTTGGCAAAACCTGGAATTCATTGCCAAACTATATAACCCTACAATCCTCCAAAAGTCTCTTAAAAATAACCTCAAACAGTATCTCAAACTGAATTGGCTATGCCTATGTACCAACCCTGATTAAGTTATAAACTGAAAGCATATTCTGCAGTTATCATAACTTGTAACTACGTCAACAAGCTCTGCTTCCAATCTGATTGCTCTTACTTTTAATTGTGTCTGTCCATTTGAATTGTGAGTCCCTACTAGGAAACACTGCTAAGCCATTGTATATAATAACTTTGTTTTTATGAATGTTTGCTAACTTCTGTGTAGTCTATGTAAGTTTGTCTATGTGGAGCTTTTCTCCTCAGGCCTCCGCTGAAGATGGACATGTATCCAGTTGGATTATCCCGGCAAACAAATGTAAAATAAATAAAATAAAATAAACCATGCAGATTCTCAGTGAATTCAGTATAGTACATTTCAGTAGACTAAGGTCTGAAAATATGGAGTCAGACATGTATGCATTCAGTTTCAGAGAAATACCGTTTATTAGAAAGGAAAGATAAGCATGAAATGTGCAGAAAATACAGAAATATTATGGTATTACTAAAAATATACTTCAGATCCAGTTGGGGAGGTCAGTCAGTTTATTCATTTGACCTGACTTTACAGAGAACATTAAGCTACAATACAGACACTTGAGCCTGAGTACAGAAAACAGGTCAAAGACTATTTCAGTTTACATCATTTAAGACAATCATAATAATGTGCAGAAACTTTGGATATATTTATTCCTTACCAGCATTCCAGCATTCCTACAGACTGTTATTGTTTATCAGCACTGTTAGTGAAGACAGCATTCAGATATTGTGAACATCTAATAAAGCCTTATTAAATGAACTACAGTGTTTTGAGTATTCATTCTGGAAAGTATACAAGACTTGGCCCATAAAGGAGAGACTGGCACCTGTTCAGCATGAGTTTGGGTAATTAACAAATAAAGACTTTTGTTCCAGTCTCATTTCAGTTGTTTCCAGTTAATTCCAGTACACTACAGTCTTATCAATTCTTATATATATAATGACTTGACCCCTGCAAAAACAGTTAAACTTATTTTTTTCACCCTTCTGTGTTTTTGGCATTATTTTTCAGTGTTTGCAATGCGCTGGATTGAGAATTTTGGTGATTCATACTCAAACCTTCTTAACTCATAGAGTGGTATGGGCAATAAGAAGGGAAAATGAGAATATAATAAAGGATGGAATTTGCTTGAAAAGATTAATGGGGAGAATTGTAAGGATGGAATGCTTGAAAAGGAAAGAAAACAATTATCGGAAAACCATATAACAAGGAAGCCTTTTATAATACTTCAACAAACTGGTAGGTATTCTATAAAGAAAAATATATGAAAGTTTATTTAAAAGTAAAAAGAGAACAGCAGAGAAAAGAGAAGGTGAAAGTCTAAGAACAAAAAAAAGTGTGAGAGAGTTTTAGAAGTAGAAAATGGGAATATTGAAAAACAGGAAGAAAAATATATAAACACAATAAAGAATGGAAATGTTGGTATTTGGACAAATATTTTTTTCCTAAATGGATGAAAAGAGGAGGTCTCTTCTTTTTTAGAGAAAATGGTAAAGTCTAATAGGAGGCAGAATGAATATGATAAAAGATGAGAAATGACAGTTAAAATATAAACAAAACGGTATTATAAGTATTGTTGAGAGATATATGAAGAAAATGTATGAGAAAATGAATGGGAGCAGGTGGTTTGGAAGGGTAATAAAATAAAAATGAATTAATGAAAGATATAGAAAAAATATAGAAAGGAATGAATTAGAAGCAATTATAGAAGAAGAAGAAAAGAGTCAGCAGTAGGTCCACATGGATTATTTTATAATTTTTTTAAAGTTATGTCAGATTTGAGAAAGAAGTATTTCTGGAAATTTTAAATGAATAGATTGGGGTGGAGTAAGAAAAAGAGATTTGTAAGGGAGCAATAACACTTGACTAGAAAAATATAGGGAGAGAAAAAATAAAAAATGGAGGTCAATTACATTGGGTAGCACTTAGTATAAAATATGTATGAAACGTATTGTGAAAAGAGTGATGAATATTGTAGAATAAAGGTTAGATGAATACATTTATGGAATAAAAGGAAAAAGGAAATGAAATGTTAATAATGGTAAAAGAAGTAGTGGAATGTATAAGGGAAAAAAGTGAAGGCAGAATGAAAGTATGTAACTTGACAGTATTGATCATAGATACATGTTATTTTAAAGGAATATGGTATATGAAAATAATAAGAGAGACAGTAAAAACAATATATGTACATTTGTATGTCTCAGTAATGGTGGATGGGTGGATAGGGGCAAAATAATAGAAAAGAAAGGCATGAAACAGGGTTATCCACTGAGTATGTGATTGTTTGCGGTGACACTCTCTGAAGTAATGCAGACGTAGAGAAGTATAAGAAAAAGCTAGATGAAAGGTAAAGGAGGAATTAAAGTGCCTTTAATGCTGGCATATGCAGATGATTTAGTGTTACTAGTTAAGAACAGATTTTGGATGAGGGAAGTAATTATTAAGACAGAGGTTATAATGCCAGAAGTTGAGTGAGCAGAAAAATAAGATTTTGGGGGAAATGGTAAAGACTGGTGCAATTTATTTTACAAAGGATGAACTTTGTGTCTTACAGGTCAGATTTGGGAAGCATTGCAGTGGAATGGAGCAACAGAGGGATTTAAAAACACACAATTTAACAAGTTTCAGTTATCTTTAGGAAAGAAGTATATATGTTAATCACGTCAAAGACTATTTCAGTTTACATCATATATTAATCACGTATGTATTAGGAAAGCTAACATATTCAGGTAGTGTTTTATGTTCCTTACTTGCATGGAAAGTGAATTATTAGGATTTTTCTGTTACTTGTGGATATCAAGGATGAAGCTAGTAAAAAGACTGCCTACAATGTTAAAGAAAAGGGGGGCATTGAACTCAATAAATCTGATATTTTTCTAGCTTCAATGCACTTGTATTGGGTTTTGAAAGATGTGTGAGAAAAGTTCCGTATTAGGAATATTTTTTATTAGACAGGTATAAGGATTTTTGAAAAGAAACATGGTTGTTGAAAACTTGGAAAGAAAATAATATGAAAGAGTTTTTTTTGGTAAATATTACTGGATAAATTGCCTGTGAAAAGTAACATAAAGTATAAAATGTTAGAAGAAAGAATGTGTAATAGGTGTAATATTGAGGAAATATCAAAATATTGTTTTATGGACTGTAAAAAATAAAGATTTTGGACTTTGTTTAAGGACACTTATGTCTGAAAAGTTTTTTTTAGAAATATTACTTGGTCATGGTGTTGTATGGGAGATACAGTTTTGGAAGTACGATGGAAATTGAAAGATGGGACAAATAATATTTACTGTCATAAGGTATTTATGGAAAAGAAGATGCAAGGAACTGTTATATAACAAAAGAAAAGTTAATGTAGAAATAATGGTGAAATAAAAAATGTCTGTGGTTGAAGGTGTGGGGGGATGAAAACATAATGAGTATATTGAGAACTGTATAAGCAGTAAATACAATGACTGCGTATATAGCCAAGAAAAATATTTTGAAATAAACTACTACTCATATTTTCAATTTGCAGTGGGATCTTTTACATCTACCTGTGCTACCACCAACTCAGGCAGATGGTACCTCAGTTTAATGCCTCATTCAAAGGGTAACACACTCAAGAGTTCAGTACCCCCCTTATGCTGCACTGCAGTGTCAGTACTGGGAAATTAATCCAAGTAACTCTTAATGAAATAGAACCCAAAGCTTTCTGATCTTTCAGCACCAAAACAAGCATGTGAACTGTTTAGTCACTGACAAATATTAACAACTGGATCAGTGGCTTCATACAGTGTATTAGAGTCTACTTTATTAAACAGATGTACATCTTAGGTGCTTTGTTCTTTGCCAATGTCCTCCTCACTTTCAGTTTCTGTTACTGAATCCCATACAACCTATTTTTCACTAAGGAGCTCTGTTTCTGATTGCTAATACTTCTGAGTTCCATATTTTTAATTTATTTCATCCTTTTACTTCTGTTAGTGATGGTTTATATGTATTTTTTCATTTTTTTAATAATGGCTTTCTTAGTTACTCTCAATGGTAAATATAACAATGTTTTATAAAAACATCTCTATAATAAGGTTAAATTCTCTTCCAAGTATAAGACTTAGTATATTAATCAATTACTGAAGCAACTCTGAACATTCCCAAAATATGTGTTCCCAAGAACCTCTTTCTGAACCATCACATCTCCAACATATGCATTTTATTCATGGGAACACTTGATCAAGCCTTGTATGCATATAAAAATATTTATTATTTCAATTTTGTTGCTTATCTAGCAATAAGACATATTTCCTCTGTAATATCTTTGTTTTACATATTTTTTTATTAATTTAACATACGTACACAGAAAAGAAGAAATTCAACATCACATACTGTTACACAATGTTAGGAATACATTGAATCATCAAGACAATCTTATACACTCTTAACAAAGCTCTCTTCACTGAAGACTGGACTAGACAGTCACGAGGAGAAGGTAAACACTTGCACCGCACCATACTCATCTAATAGTCCCTCAAAACCTACACCACCAAAACACACACACAGAAGCACAAAACACACACCAACATTCGAAGAGACTCAGTAAAAATCTGTCCAAACAACCGAGACCTCCAAAGCAGAAATGCAAGCAACCTCCACCCCCCCAACACAACCCAAATGACGCATAGCCCACATACTCAGTGTGCCACTCAACTACAGCCCATAAGGCATAACGTACCCAACACTCTAGTCATAGGTGACTCTAGTCAGGCACACTGATGTTCCACTCACCTGACTAAACAAGGAGAAAGTTACTGTCAGCTGCCTGTCGGGTGCCAGGATCTGCCATATAATGCACGTACTCAGGTCACTCCACAACAAGTAGAAATATGACTCTGTCATTGTCCATGTTGGAGTGAATGACCTGAGATGTACCTCCCTGGACTACATGAAAAGAGACATGGATGAGCTCTCCGATCTTGTAGCCCAGGCAGGTATGACCCTAGCCCTGAGTAGCATCCTGCCATCACCCAGAATGATACCACAGTACAAGGACAAAATGATTGACTTCAACAATTGGCTAAGCTTTTGGTGTCATTCTAAGGGAATCCAGTATCTGTCTGCCTGGGATGACATGATCGACAGACAACGCTGCTTTGCCAGAGATGGCCTGCACCTGACGCCCTTGGGATTCCAAATACTGGCAAAGGCTCTTGCCACCCCTATAGTGCCTTTTTTAGGTAAGGTTCAAATGACAAATTCATCCCCGTAACAGGTACAAGCAAGCAAAATCTGAGGGTAATGCTACTCAATGCTAGAAGTCTAAACCTCAAAATGCACTCACTCGAGGCACTCCTTAAAATGGAGAACATCGACATCTGTGCAGTGACAGAGACCTGGTTCAAGGCTCCAGACAGCATCCCTGCATTACCAGGCTATAATTCATACCACACCTTTTGGCCACCAAACCTGGACCGAAACACTAAAGGTGGAGGCGTGTCCATATTCATTAAGGATATCCACACCTCCAAGCTAGTTGCTCAGCATAATGCATCCGAGATTATCCAAGGTCAACTAACTCTGGGCAAAACCGCAATCCAGATTGTAGCTTGCTACAGACCCCCCACCATGCTCCAGGATTCCCACTCCTCTTTTCTTGATACACTGGAAAATATTAAGGTACAACCCAACACCCTAATAATGGGTGATTTCAACTACACTACCATTAACTGGGAAAACTACTCATGTACAAACTCTTTTGCTCAACATTTTCTGGAATTCATCAATTCCAATGCCTTGGATCAACGTATCCACACCCCCACCAGGGGCAGCAATATCCTAGACCTGGTCACCACCAACATGGGCGATCGGTGTTCCACACCAGAGGTCAGCTCCTCGTTGGTCAGATCCGACCACAAGCTAATAACCCTAGACATCCACATCCCGTTTCCGCCCCCCATTAGGAAAACAACCATAAAAATGTCTCCAAAGCCAACTTCATGCTTCTTAAGACAGAAGTGGCAAACTTCACGACACCCATGCAGATGGACAATACAGGTACGACTGCTGATTCCCTCACAAATGCACTTTATAAGCACTTACATGAGTGCATGGATCATGCTATCCCTAACAGAACCAAGATGCTATCCTCCAAAAAAGGAAGCCAATCTGGTGGTCTTCTACCATAAACAATCTCTACAACAGAAGAAAGAAACTGTTGCAAAAAAGAGTAAAATCCCATGATTGGAGGAACTCCCTGGTCAGCCTCAGTAAGAAGCTGAGATCCCTCATAAAATCCTCCAAAGCTGGTTATGAAAACAAAAATCACCACTGATTCTAAAGACAACCACAAAGCATTCTATAGCTATGCCACGAATCTCAATGGCAACACTCAGATCTGCTCTGAGTTACAGCACAATGACACTAAATATACGAACCAACTGATATTGCCAACATCCTGGCAGATAGGTTCAGTACTAACTTCACCCCCCTATCACCCCCTAAAGGGCCCATCTTTATACCGGAAGAATGCAAAGTTCCTGTAATCATGGCTGCACAGGTAGAGACCTCACTCTCCAAAGCCAAGAACACAGCATCCATGAGACCTGACAACATCCCAGGCTGCCTTCTACATGAACTACAGAATGAACTGGCACCTTACCTAAGTACCATGTTCAAGTCATAGCCTCACCTCAGACTTTGTGCCCATTGAATGGTGCACTGCGACAGTTATCCCACTCCACAAAGGGGGGGGGGGCACAACAGACCCTGGGAACTACCGCCCCATTAGCCTGACGAGCCTGGTCTTCAAGGCCATGGAATGTATCATCATGGAACTCATAAACAAAGACATTGGAGATCTCCAAACTCTAGACCCTTCACAGTTCAGGTTTGTAAAAGGCAGCTCATGTCTCCTAAACCTGATAGACTTCTTTGAAGCAGTCACCAAAGCCATAGATGAGGGTAAGGTGGTTCACACCTATCTAGATCTTGCCAAGGGATTTGACACCATCTCCCACTCTGGAATTATAGATAAACTCACTAAACTAGGTATAAATCCCTATGCCATAAGATAGGTTGCCAACTGGCTTACTGACAGAACCCACACTGTGAAAGTAGCAGACTCCAAATCCGACTTCAGACCAGTGACAAGTGAAATACCACAGGGTTCAGTCCTGGGTCCTCTCCTGTTTGGTAGCTACTTCTCTGAAGTACATGCTAACACAGAAAGTCTTTGGCTAACTAAATTCGCAGATGACTGCAAATTAGGAGCTATAATCAAAACTCCTAATGATGTGGACATCCTACAAACAGGCCTCACTGAGACAGATGCCTGGTGTCAAAGCCATGGTCTCAAGCTCAATGCCAAAAATAGCATTGTCATCCCCTTTGGTAAAAAGTCTGTACCCATGAACTACCACATAGGTGGTAGTCTACTTAACACTGAAAGTGTGATAATCACAGGGTGGCCTAATGGTTAAGGTGCTTGCCTTACAAACACAAGGTGCAGGGCTCAAGTCTCACAAGGGATAATTGGCTAGGCTTAAAATGGCTTGCAAGGGCAGTTAGCTTAGTACTAACCTATAAGAACATGCTCTTAGGTGAGTTCATCTTAAATATGCTTTAGATGGGCTAGGCTTGTAAATGCCCTCGGGCAGATAGCTTAGTATGAACCTATGAACCTATGAACCTAAGAGACCTTGGGACACAGGTGGACAGTAGTCTCTCCTTTGATAATCACATTGCCACAGTGGTCAGGAAATCCTTCTACGTGGCACACCTCATCACAAAAGGTTTCTCATCCAGAAAAAAAGAGGTCATTGTTCCCCTCTACTCATCACTCAGACCCATTATAGAGTACAATGCTCCTTTTGGTATGTACCTCACAATACATCTACAACAACTGGAAAGGCTGCAGAAATACCTCATAAAGAGGATTACTGGCCTCAAACAGATGCCCTACGCAGGCTGACTCAAAAAACTCCAGCTTTACTCCATCGCATATTGCCTTCTTAGAGGTGATCACTGCCTAACATACAAAGCTATGTCAAACCCAGAGCTGTTGGACATGCTCCACTTAAAGAAATCCCAATCCCTCCGAGCTACACACTCTAGGGACCTAAACCTTGTCACCACAATAAGCAGGACATGCTGAAGGGATAGGTTCCTGTCCCAGAGACTTCCCATAGTCTGGAACAGACTACCTATCTATGTCAAACAGAGCTTCTCATTAGCACTCTTCAAGAAAAATCTTGATGATTGGATGGGTAATAGAAATTTCACCCCGGGGATCACTTCTGTGGTTCTGCTTGACAGGGGCACAGGAAAATATTTTTTTTGGGTGGTGAAAGCCAGGATATCTTTTTGTCTAGGCTTGTATAGGCCCTAGGGCCAATAGCCTAGTACCTACCTATGGACCTATGAACAATTAACACAGTATGAGTCTTGGTATTTCAACAGCAAAATTTCAAGGCTATACCAACCACTAAAAGGCTTAGTATGATTTATAGATCTTATTCTGATAACTTACTTTTCAGTTTTATATAGTATTGCTGTTAAATTTAAAAATTCTTTCAATGTAGGAATTAAATTGAATTTCCAATTTTTTGTAATAATTTTTCTAGCTACTGCCAGGAGACTCCAGAATATTTTTGTTGTTTGGCTTTAACAGCTAAATGAAGCAGAACGTTAATTAGTATTATTGAGCTAGTTAAAGAACATTTATCAGATCATAACCCATTAAAACATACTTATCTCTTCCTTATATACATTTATTTTTTTTTTTGCGATCCATAAACATAGTTTTCCAATCAGCTTTTATATCTCTACTACACCCCCCAAAAACTGAAAAAGTCATTTTACTAAACTTAGACATTTTATAGGGAGTAACAAACATTCTATGTATATATTTTCACATAAAAACTTTCCATTATAAACTTGAAGAAGTTTGACTAATGATTTAAGTGACAAAGTTTTATTCTTACCATCTGTCAAGTCACTCAATCCACTACTATCTAAAAAGTTCTAGAAGTTTGTATCAAAATTATTATTACTATTTATAATTAACTTATATAACTTGGACACGCTTCCTTTGTAGGTCAATTTGCCTTTAATGGCAGCACTCATATATTCATATAATGGGGGAATAGTGAGTTGTTCCTGTTCACTCATATTATCAACAAATTCATTTAATTTGCTACTGATGGATAATATTAACTGGTTTACAGATTCATTCAACTTATAATCTTTCATTAAGTATTCTGGCAACTTAGCTTTTCCTTTTTCAAAGCAATCAGACCATAATACTAATCCATTCCTTTTTATAAATGTATTTTAACATTGTTCTAAATTTCCATTGTACAATGGCAAAGCACAACAATTTCCATTTTGATATTGATAGTTTTAAAAACATATTTCTTAACTGTTTTAAGAATTGATTTCACATATGCAGAGTTTAAAGACTGAAATTAAATTATCTCTAAGGTAAATTTTATTAACCAGATGAAAGTATTGTTACATATTTCTAATTGATCATATTTGATATTATAAGAATTTAGTAAAATCTGCTCCTGAATGTTTTCCATTGACTTGTATAAGTTGAGTCTATCCAGAGTATAATAGCATTAACATTTGCTGCAATAGAATAAGATTCTGCATCTGGGAAGCTAATTCTACTATACTCCCATAATCTTATATGATTTCTATGAGTAATTCTCAGCATTTTAGGATACCATATGAATGAAATTAACATTTTTTTTCAATTTTGTTTAAATTTTTTTTGTCAGGTATTAAAGCTATTGAATGCAATATGTATATAATCTTGGGTAATATAATAATCTTAGTAAGTACTAACCTATCCTCAAAAGTAAAAATATAATTCATTCCATTTTTAATAAGAAGTAACACCATTTGAATTTTTTTCAAAATTATTATTAATAATCTTACTCTCATCTTGATTTTTATTTCTAAATATTTTAGTTCTTTTCCTTCCCAATTATATTTATATTTATCTTTAAACTTACTATCTAGTAAATGATTTAACATTAAAGTTTCAGTTTTGTTATCAGCAGCAATGCTTCCTGAAACTTTTCAATTTCCTTATCTATTTCTTCAATTGAATAATTTAAATCTCCTATAGTAAGTAAAATATCATCTGCAAAAAGCTGTAGTTTACATTGAAAATCCTTGTTATTTGGGACTCCATAATTTTTTTTCATTGCTTCTTATACCATTAGCTAATGGCTTGTTAACTAATGCAGATGGTAGAGGAGACAAGGGACACCATTGCTTTGTGCCTTTGTTTAAAGTGAATCCTTGAGAAGCATAAGATCCAATTTTAACATACGCTTTGGAGTCTTTATATGGGTTTTTAATATTCCAATAAATTGTTCTAGAAATGCAAATGCTTCTAAACTTTTAAACAAATAGTTCCAATCTACAGAATCAAAAGCTCTCTCAATATCTAAGCTAATTAGGGCCAATTTTATCTTCATTTCTTTTGCTAACTCTAAGATTATTATTTCTTCTCCTTCTTTCGGCTTTTTCCTGGTTAGGGGTCACCACAGTGGATCACCTGCCCGCTCATGACTGGCAGTAGAGTTTTACAGTGTTGAGTTGCCAGCCCGGCACCCAACCTTCCACGGAAGGCACACACACGCACGCACACACACACACACAAACACACACACACACACACACACACACACACACACACACACACACACACACACACACACACACACACACACACACACACACACACTCATGCCTAGGGCCAATTTAGAGTGTCCAATCCACCTACAGCATGTATTTGGGATGTGGGAGGAAACCAGAGCACCTGGAGGAAACCCACGCATCCACATATAGGACATGCAGGCTCCACACCGAAGGCACCCTAGGCAAGGATTGAACCTGAGAACCTCTTGCTATGAGGCGACAATGCTAACTGCTGCACCACTGTGGCCACCCAACTCTAAGATAGTTACTACCCACATTTATCTACGATATCTCTTAATCTTTTAATGAAGATGGAAGTTAATATTTTATAGTCTGCATTTAATAATGAAATAGGTCTGTCTGAAGAAACTAACTTATGCTTTTATTGTTTAAGTATAGGTGAGGTTATACAAAATTTCATGATGGAGTAATTATTTTGTCACTCTGAATTATCCTGAAAATGTCACTCAGTAATTACAAAATATTTAACAGAAGCAGACTACATAATTCCATACTTAAACCATGTAATCCTGGAGTTTTACTATTTTCCCTTTTTAAAAGCTTATTTAACATGATATGTTTAGGAGAGATGGTAGTGGGGTTTTTAATCAGATTGTTAAATGGAATCTTGGAAGGTGAGAGGATGCATGAAGAGTGAAAAAGACATGCATTGGTACTTATTTTTAAGAATAAGGTGATGTGCAGAGCTTTAGTAACTACAGAGGGATAAAACTGATCAGCCACATCATGAATTTATGGTAAAGAGTAGTGGAAGCTAGGGTAAAAAGGGAAATGATGATTAGTGAGCAGCAGTATGGTTGCATGCCAGGAAAGAGCACCACAGATGCAATGTTTGCTCTGAGGGTGTTGATGGAGAAGTATAGAGAAGGTCAGAAGCAGTTGCATTGTGTGTTTGTGGACTTAAAGAAAGCATATGACAGGGTTCCTAGAGAGGAGTTGCGGTATTGTATGAGAAAGTCAGGAGTGGCAGAGAAATATGTAAGAGTGGTACAGGATATATGCGAGGGCAGTGTGACAGTGGTGGGGTCTGCGGTAGGAGTGATTGATGCATTCAAGGTGGAGGTGGGATTACATCAAGGATCAGCTCTGAGCCCTTTTTTATTTGCAATGGTGTTGGACAGGTTGACAGACAAGATCAGACAAGAGTCCCCATGGACTATGATGTTTGCAGATGACATTGAGATTTGTAGTGAGAGTAGAGAATGGGTAGAAGAGACCATGGAGAGGTGGAGATATGCTATAGAGAGAAGAGGAATGAAGGTCAGCATGACTAAGACATAATATAAGCATGTGAATGAGAGGAAGAACAGAGGAATGGTGAAGATCCAGGGAGTAGAGTTGGCAAAGATGGATGAGTTTAAATACTTGGGAGCAACAGGAGTAATGGTGAGTATAGAAGAGAGGTGAAGAAGAGAGTGCAGGCAGGGTGGAGTGGGTGGAGAAAAGCGTCAGGAGTTATTTGTGACAGACAGGTACCAGTAAGAGTGAAAGGAAAGGTCTACAAGATGGTAATAAGACCAGCTAAGTTACTTGGGTTGGAGACAGTGGCACTGAAAAAAGACAGGGGTCAGAGCTGGAGGTGGCAGAATTAAAGATGTTAAGATTTGCAATGAGTGTGACAAGAATGGACAGGATTAGAAATGAATATATTACAGAGTCAGCTCAGGTTGGATGGTTTGGTGACTAAGCCAGAGACATGAGATTGCATTGGTTTGGACATGAGCTGAGGAGGGATGCTGGGTATATTGGGAGAAGGATGCTAAGGATACAGCTGCCATGTAAGAGGAAAAGAGGAAGGCCTAAGATAAGGTTTATGTATTTGGTGAGAGAGGACAGGCAGATGGGTGGTGTGACAGATCAAGATGCAGAGGCAGGAAGAAATGGAAACAGATGATCCACTGTGGTGACCTCTAATTGGAGCAGCTGAAAGAAGAAGACTGAAGTTCTATTAGGATAATAGACTTATTCATCAGATATATTTGTTGGTCATTAAGTTTATTAGTAAAATTTTTCTTTAAATACTTGTCAATTTTGTAATCATCAGGATTATCATTTTTATCTTTATTAAGATCTTCATTGATTTTTAAGCATTTCCTCTATGTCTGAAGTAAGCTTATTAGTGTGAGGATTATGGATGTTATTGATTTGTGCCTTGTTGCTTAACATCTTACTTCTATTAGCTAATCTATGCAGATTTGTTTAAGCCATTGCATAACTGTGCAGTTTTATTTTTTTTAAAGCTATCTCCACTTTATGTTTTAACACTGTTTGATATTTTGTCATTATTTTTTCATGACTTCAGTATTATCTAACGTCTTTGTTTGTTGCTCAAACCTCATTTTATGCATTTATCTGGTAGTTCTAACAACTCTTTATCCCACTCTTTCATTTTATTACTAGCCCGTTTTCCCATTCTGTTTTTAATATGCATTTTTACAGAGTCTCATAGTATGACTTTACTAACCTGACTATTATCATTCAAAGATAAAAAAAAAAATCTTGATTTGTCCCTTAAGATAACTCTTCAATTTTTTTAATTTCATCATATATACTGTGATTCTATAAATAATCTAAAATGTCCTTATACCCATTAATATATTAATATGTAGTACACTATGATCAGATAAAGACAAGGAATAGTTTTAAAACAATTCACTGTATTAAGTAAAGCTGTAGAGGCATAAATCCTATCCATTCTAGTTTGTGTCACATGTGCATAAGAATAATGAGTGAAAAAATATTTATCTTCTGTTTTTACTATTAAATCAACAAAATTATTGTTACTTGTCCATCTATTTAGTGCTTTAGCTGATGCCTGGATTTTAGCTTTCTTCTTTTCACTTGCATCTTCTTTACTAGATATACAGTTAAAATCCTCTGCTAAAATTAAACAACCCTTCCAATGGCTATGTAATAAGTTTAAGTGATCTTTAGCCACTCTTGGTGCTATTACAGAATCCAATAAAAAGTAGCTATTGTATAGAGTTTGCCATTATATTTAATTATTACAAATGTATACATTTGTTTGGGATCATTAATGGATTCCATGACCTTAGGCATTATAGCAGATTTTCTCCAAAGTATAGTAGTGCTTCTCTTATTTTTTTGTTAAAAGAAGCAGATGATAACATTTTATAACCTAAGTTATTTAAATATTGTACATCTCCAACAAGTGAGTCTCTTGCAAGAATATAAAACTATATAATATAAAAGATAATATAACACATTTATCTATTATAATAATTTAACTCTTGATACGACTTGAATGCATTCCTCTAACACTGTCTTAACATTCCACATTTTTTGAATTCTTCCCTTCTAGAAACTAAACTTTTAAAACTCATAAATAAAAATAAAAACAAGTCTATGACTGTAACTGTATGCATTATTAATAGAACACAGCCTACCATGGATACCAAAGTTCATAGTTTGCCTATGAAATAGACAAACTACCATACTATCTCTCTACTTACCAATATCTAAAAACTCATAAAAAAACAGCCAAAAGCTAGTGTGACTTACACATAATTAATATAATATATATTTATTAAAATAATAACATACTATTAATTTAGTTATATATTCTGCCATTTAAAACTCTTCCCCTATTAGTACATAAAAGTTTACTAATCCTCTTCTATTAATCACAAATATTAAATAATCCAACAAAGTGTACAATACACCTATTCATGTAACAGAAGTATAAATTATCCATTAAATATTCCTATATTATACACTCATTCGACAGTATTATAACTAAATCTCTAAATAAATATTTAGAACAAAGATGGACCTGAAGAGTTAAAGATAGATTTAATCTTACAGGTGACAGGTAATCTTATCATACTAAACTATTATGCAAAAGGAAAAAAAAAATATATATATATATATATATATATATGTATATAGTCATCATGCTAAAAGCCGCACACATATTTTAAAGCTCTAACAAAAGCTTTGAATTCTTTTTAAAAGTACAAGTGTGTGTTTCACTCTTAATATGCTAAATATCAAAATATTTAAAAACCCTTTAGCTTATTAGACTAATTCATAAAAATATGTGCATTACTGAGATCAAAGAGAATGGCTTGCTATTTCTAAGGAGTAAAAAAAACATTTGCAGTTTATAGTGCATTCAAAAGTTACAAAGTGCCTAATTCAAATCCCATTCTCCCTGTGTTCAAACATACCAAAAAGTCTGTTTTACTCTCTATCAAAATGGATGTACTGGCTCAGCAATATAACACTCAAATTTTAGCTCTGACTATGAAATGGGTTGTTTCAGGTAGTCTTAGTGAATCTAATAAGATGCAAAATGCAAAAAGATTCAAAGTTCACATAACCATGCTTTACATTTCAGATTTCAGAATATTTTCAAATATTTTTTATACTATTTTCTAGGTAAATTAAATGAGATCTTGTAGATTCATAATTCTGCCATATGCAGGTATATGTAATACATATCTTTCTTATAAGCAGTTTGTTATTTAAATTTATTTTTTCTGTCTTATTTGCTCACTAATATTCTACCATATTCTTTATAACTTTTATTTTTAAAATCTCCTATGAAAGAGCGATTTAATCATCAGATCCCTATTAGAGATTACAGAAAGTGTACATATTTCTTAACTTACTGATATTTATCTTTTATTAATCGCACAAAGTAGATATTTCATTCCTTGTGCATATGCATATGATTTGAAAGATATTTACTCTTCTTATTAATTCTATCATTACAAGCAATCTTGATTATATTTAAAATAATTCCTTCTTGCTTAATTTGAATGTGTGGTTTTAGCCATTGTAAACTGCTCTTCTGATCTAAGCTTTACATCCTGACATAAGAATTTGATTACAGCATGTGAAAATGACAACTCACAGTGCACAGTAGCTGCTAATTTCCTCTGTAGGTTTCTCATTTTTCTTAATTCTTTTAAACTGTTCCGAACAGTAACAAACATCTAACTTTACTTCTTTCCATTAATATGTACAGTTAGAGTTAATAACACTAGACCATAAGCTATTAACATCCACCAAAATGTAAGCAAATTATGTATCAGCAACAGCTCAATATAAAACATTGCTATAGCTTTTGTTTTAACAATTCTTCACTTCTAAGAAAAGAAAAACATATGTTATTTTGAGTAGATTTCCTCGCATATATACTTGAAAAAAAAAAAGAAAGAAAAGGAAAATTATTTTCTGTTTTCACAGACATCAGTGATGAACATTGGTCTAGATTTTCTTCAAAACAGGTCAAGAAGCAGTCAGGAAACAAGGCAAGCAAGAACCCAGCATTCTCACACACCTGGAACATTCTTTGTTTATTAAACACCTTTACTGAATTATCACTTGTGACATAGGCAAATATACATTTATACAAAAGTAATCAAACTGTATTAACACATTAACATTAACAAATATTTTACTCCACATATATTATGTATCATATAACCTAAGCAACAATACATACATTTTTTTAATTCCTGCCCTTTTTTTAAACAAGAAACATCTTTATTAAACCATCGCTTATGACATAAGCAATCATACATTTATATAAACAAACCACACCAAAATAATCCTAGTTACAAGCATCTTACATCACAAACCATACTGACACACTTCCAGTTGGAAACATTACACATCACTTATAATCTACCTAATCATTTTCAGTCAAACATTACATAGCTCATTTAAGTACTGACTTCTTTTAAACCTCATTGCTCTCCTGTATGTATTATTCCCACAATTCCCATTTTTCATATGTAGTTTGCTCCTAACCTTTTCTAAAGATCTTAATTCCAGTTGTTTTATCACTGTTATATACTCACTACTTCTAACATAATTGGTTTAAATTTTGATTTCCATTTTCTAGTTATTGATTTTTTGGTAGCCACCATAATTAGACACAGCAAGGCCTTATCATGTCCAGGCAATTCCAATTCTGTATCACAGCTCAGAAAAATCATCTCCCTCATCACACCAATCTGCCCACTCAGCATTTCTGACAGTGCATCCTACAGGAAATCCTTAAAGTCCACCAAACCACCATACTTCCAGAAAATATGTTCCGAAGTACCTGTTTCTTCACCATCACACCTCCAACATCTACTGTCTACCTGAGGAAGAATTATCTGGAGTCTACTTGGGGTATAAAAATATTTATGTAAACATTTCCAAGCAAGAATCCTAAATCTTCTAGATTTTGTTGCATATTTGGGAGACATACATATATCCTCCTATTGTTTCTTTGTGAATAGCTTATCCAGCCTCTTCCCAATCCTTTCTAACCTCCTCTGATTGATTCATATAGTTATCATGCAATATTTTATATGCTCTACTAATTATTCCTTTTCTAATGGCAGCTTCTGTTCTAGATTCTACTAAAATGCTACCAGTGCTGGTCATTCATTTAGGACCCCTCTATTTCTTTCTCTTTGCCTGTACACTGATATCAATCCTTGATAAAGAAGGCAATCTCTAACCTGCAATCCAAATAAATTCTTGGCCTCTTCCCATTCTATTTCCTGTCTATCTCATCTCTAGTTATTTGCTCCCAAAACCTTGGTTCCTTTGCCATTTTTCTCCAACACATTACAGCTCCCTCTTGCCTATTGTCTTTATCCCTAATTGCAGTCATTCCTATCATCAGAATCTCCTTTCTCCATTCCCGTGTTCTTAGAATACTTTCTTCTACTTTATGGATATAATACTCTGTATGATTATTATTTCCCCTTAAAGGCCTGTATCCAAAATCCCAGTCTCTCCTTGTCTCTTGATCCTCCCCCTGTTCAACATCATCCCTTTCCACTTTGAATTATAGTTCACTGCTTGTGCTATGTATAGGAGCCTTAACTGTGTAGCTCTGAAATATCCCTTCATATTGGATAATCCCAATCTTCCCTGTTCTTCTAGAAGAATCAGCCCATCCCATCTGACTCCCGCTGCCTTCCCCTTCCAGATAAAGTCCTTCAGCTTTTCTTCTGGTTGATAAAAACATGCCTGACCTGTATATAAGTCCAAGGGGACTAAAAACATTTTGACCACTTGTATCTTGCTATCCATATTCATATAATAAAGCTTCCATTTTCTCAGTTTTTGTATCATCATTTTTTAGTCTCTTCCCACATATCCTTAACTGCCACATCAGAATAATTTTTAATTCATACTCCTAAATACTTAATTTTATCATGTCCCCATAAATATGGATATTGCTGAACCAATTTGAGTGTGGGTACATAATTTACGGCTATTGCCTTTGTTTTAATTTCATTTATTTTTGTATCCCGAAAAGATTTACAACTGTCTCAAAATGTTCCACAGCACTATGATGTCTCTTTCTGGTTTTGTCAGGTATAAAAATAATGTCATCCGCAAATAGAGCCAGCTTTTCTTGACCACCATACCAATTATATCCTTGAATTTCTGAGTCCCTTATTTTCTTTGCCAGTGGTTCTAAATATAATGCAAATAACAAAAGGGAAAGAGGACATCCCTGCCTGGTTCCTCTGCTCATGCAAAAATTATCAGAGAGGACCCCACCCACTTTAATGTTCACTTCCAATCCCTCATATATCATCCTAATCAACCTCATAACATTTTCAGGAAATGCAAATACTTCCATTGCACTGCTCATAAAGTCCCAGCTTACTCTGCCAAATGCTTTCTCTGTATCAAGACCCACCACCAACAGTGGTATTTTCTTACATTCTGCTTCCCTCTGGATTATCAATGTTCTGTTAATGTTGTCAAATGTTTCACTCCCCTCCACAAAACCACATTGATCCATATCTATCAATTTTGGCATTACGTTTGTATTCTTTTAGCCATTATAGACATAGACACTTTATAATCATGGTTTAGTATTGAAATGGGCCTGTATGAAGCTGAGTCTGAGGGATCTTTACCCTCTTTAGGTATTACAGCTACCGCTACTTTCTTCCAGGATGTTGGAACTTCTCCTCTTAAAATTCTGTTAAACAAAACTTTCCAGATCTTTATCAGTTTTTTCCCTCCTAGCTTCCAAACTTCCACAGGAATACTATCTATTCCTGGGGACTTTCCTGTGATTGGTTGCACATAACATTTTTTTATGTCTTCTCCTCCTATCCTAACCATAGTAATTGAGCCTCATCTACCTCTAATCTTGGCATATTTAATTCTTCCATAAACATTTCCATTTGTATCTTTTCTTGATTTCCATATTTCTCAGCTTTATACAGACTTTCATAGAATTTATGAAATATTTCTAATAACTCTACAGGATCTCTTGTTACATTCCTTGTTATAGACTCCCTAAGCTTGGCAACAGCCCTTTCTACTTTCTGTTGCCTGAGTCATTGAGCTAAAAGTTTTTGTGCTCTACTGTTAATATATATATATACAAAAAAAAAAAAACAATTGCTTAACAGCAATCTTTCTAAACTGGTGCATATTATCAAGGTAATCCATTATGTTTTGCTTAGCATTCTACTTTAACATTTGTCATTCTCTCTAAATAATTCTTGTTACTTCTTAACTATAGCTCCTTTTGTTTTGTTTCCACCCTATTTTTAAACTCCACCTTAATTTTATCCCACTCCCTAGCTATATTTTCAGAAGAAATTTCTATCCTCTTTAATAGCTCCCGAATAATGTCCACTATCCATTTCTTAAATTCCTCTGTTTTCAACAGATAGGTGAGAAAGTGTCAGTGTCTCATTTTTATTTCATTACCCTATGTTTTTATTTTAGTTATTATTTGTGCATGATCTGAAATAGTTAATTGTATGCATATCAAAACCTTCAATTAAATGCACATGTTCCTGTGAAATGTAAATTCTTTCTAGCCTAGCCCAGTTTTCATATCTTGGGGAATAATATGTAAATTCACTCTGAACTCTTTTTACTGACTTTACAGCTTCCATGCCAAACATTTTCATACATTTCTTCAAAAATTGATGCTTCTTTGTTTTACTTTCCTTCTGGGTCCCCAGACACATCTTCACTGTTGCAAATTACATTTCACTCCCCACTTATAAGTAATATTCCTTGCTGAAAATTGATTATTTCTCCCAGAATTTTCTTAAGCACCATTATACCAGTTTTAAGTGGAATGTAAATCAATGCCAGTGTAATCCTCTTCCCTTTTCAGTATCCCCTTAGCACTATAAATCTGCCATTATTAACTTTTTTATCCTCTTCTATTACTATTGGAGCTCCTCTTGCAATTAATATAAGTACTTCTCTTTTCTGTTGTCCCACGTATTCTGCTGAGTAACCATCCTGAAAAACCTTTCTTTATCAAATTCACACGTTCAGGTCTTTCTAAGTACGTCTCCTGTAACATAGCTATTTTGCACTCTACATTTTAATATAATTCACTATTCTTTTTTTCTGTATTAATCTGTAAGTTGTTGGCATTTAAAACATTACAGAAAGCATCATTGCATTAAAAAGTTATTATTCTACCTTTCATGTATAACACCTTTTATTAAATGTCTAGTTCCAACTTTTGTGTTACATGCATACACTGTTTCACAGGTTGAACTTTTATATGGTTGTTTTTTGTCATATCCATTTCAGCCTATCTCACATCTTACAAAACATTTTGTTTTATTGAAACCCCTCAAACAAAAAAACAAACACACCGCAATAACTCCTAAAACCTATTAGCTTAGTACTAACATACAAAACTATATACAGCCATACTCACAGATTTGAGTTAACCTAAAAGAAAGGTTAAACATGTTAAAATGCATGATGCAGTCTGTACTTCTAAGTGCTAATTGGTTTTGTGTTTTCTTTATAGCTCTCCCAGCTGGGAAAACCCCTGAATGCTTTCAGAGAACATTATCTCCTAGCCAATTTCCCTTCTCATTTTTTTCTTATCCAATCACTCTCCACCAGACTGTAGCCAGTTTCTCTTTATCAGATTGTCTCCATAGAGACATGAGAACCAGGCAGCCAGTTTCTCTTTTTCAGATTGCTTCCATGGAAACATAATGCCAGCTGCAGAATTTCTACTGAGCATACATGTCCATCCATCCATCCTCAACCCCTTTTCCCATTTTGCACATGGGGTCAGGTGTAACTTTAGCAGTGACAGTCATCTCAAGCCAAAGTTTACACCATCAGGTGGCTAGCCCTGCCAAGGAATACATGTATGTTCAGCATACTACTGAGCATACATGTATTTGCTGTCACAAAAAACTCATAATATTCAATATTCTTTTTCATTTACTTGCTTACTCTTAAAACTTGTTACTAAATCAGTCTAATGTCCTTAATCCAGTCATTTTCCCATGCAATCTAATGTCCTTAATCCAGTAATTTCACTGTGCAAGAATGAGCAAAAGCACATGCATTTTTCTTTAGTCATGCTCTTTTAACCAGGCTTTTTTCCTTGCATTGCCTATATTTCTTAGAACTGAACAAGAAGAAAGAAAGAAGTCAGAAAGACAAGAAAAAAAGAAGAGCAGCACCTGCTTACAATCTCCTTGACATGTAAAATAACTGAGAAAACTTTACTTTATAGCATGCAAAGAAAACCATATACCACAAAAATATTGCTAGTAAGAAAACAATTATTTGCTTGCAGTTAACTTTCTCCCTCCTCTTCCCTTCTCAAAGCATTTTTTGAACATTTGAACATTAATGACATGAAGTAGGGCATATGCTTTAGAGTCCTCCACAAGTCCAACAACTTCTGAAAAAGTCCAAAATTTCCAGATTTTCTTGTTCTGTCATATTTCACACATATAATTATTGCATTGTAATCCCACATTAAGATGCTGGTTTTATGACTGTTCATCTCCATCTCTCAAATCCTGTCTCTGCTTCATTTCAAATTGTACTCTCAATTCTTCTAGTCAACTCTCATGCTCCCTCCCTTCACTCCAATATTTTCCATTGGAACATTGGAAAAAGTTTCACAGCTACAGTCTCTGTGTGGTCTTTATTACCAGAATAACAAGAAGTAGAATCTCTTTCTTTTTCACAGCTCACTTTTGTTGGACAAACTTTTGTATTTCCTTCTTAGCATGTACTTCATCAAAAAATGATTTTGTACCTCCAGGGAAGAATATTTTGAAGGCAGCTGGGTACAGCAGTTTGACTCTCATACCTGCGTCTCAACATTTCCTGAATAATTGTATAAATTTGCTTCTCTTCTGCCTGATGTACAATGAGTAATCATTCTCCACAAGCACTCTGCTGTCTTCCACTTTTACTACTTTGTCATTCTGCCACAGTTTTGTCAAAATCAACTCCTTCTGCTGGTAGGATTTAATCTTTACTACTAAAGGTCTAGGTTGCTTTCTCATAGCCAAGTTTGGAGTATACACACAATGTGCCCTTTCATCTAACAACTCCTGCTGTGGAATACTAGTCCAGTCGCTTATTTGTACTTTCATAAAATTAATGCAGTCTGTTCTTTCAAGCTTCTCTGGTATAGCTGAAAATCTCAGGTTTTCCCCTAGATGGTCTGTTCTCTAGTTCTATTATTTTTTGAAACATCTCTTCCTGAGCAGTCTCATATTCAGCCAGCCTTTTCATCATTTCCACCTGTGATGTTTGCAGCTTTATCACCTCATCTGAATATTTGTTTAAAGCTTCTTCCATTTTTTCCAGCCTTTTGTTGTTTGTGTTGATATACTCCATCAGTGTTTCATTTATTTTAATGAGGTCTCTGTGCAGTTATATTATATCTTCCTGTAGGTTACTGGAACTCATGTCTGGAGGGTGCATTGCTTTTTGCTGAACAGCTGCAGAACTGTCCCCAGTCAATGTTTCTTCTTCACTTTTTCTAGATTATTTTTTTTGCAGATCCTCTGTATCCAGGCAGTACAATTACCAGCCAGTTACTAAAATTTACCCACAAACACAAGTCTACTGGCCTTCTCTGCTGAGTTTCTGTTTTCACACTGAGAGAGCCAGAATTAAGCTGTTACTCAATGTGCAGCCATCTTGGAAGAATGAACATTATTTTGTTCTCAAGCTTTTTTAAGTGTTACTTGCTTTACAAAAGACCAGTGAAAATAACGTGTTACACAGGAATAAAGAAAACAAAATCACAAGCACTTTAACACTTCTAATTAGCATGATACATGATATTGTTAACCCAGCAATGCACATACTAAACAAAGTTAAACAAATAAAATAAAAATGTTAACTTACATAGTCTTAAATTTACCAAATCTATTGCTTATAATTTAATGACATTCTCTTACAGGAATTATTTGTTTAATATTTATAAATGCATTAATAAGTTAGTTAAATGAAATATATTGTCTTTCACTGTAAATATAGTAAAACAGTAAAACTAACAATTTCTATTCCTTATTATGAAAAATGTTTTAGCTTAAAAATATATACATACTTACATATGTTTTGAAGATTAAAGTCTAATGCAAACCTTTTACATAAAGGGTAAATCTATTGTTTCAGAAAATAAAAGTCCTGCAATGAGAAAATAATAGTCACTTGTTTTTAAGTTTTTTAAATTTTTTATAAGATGTTTTTCAAGAATTTATCTCACTCTGTCTCTTGAGGGATATACTTCTCCAATCCATTCCTTCAGTATTATTAAAGATTTTATTTTTATTGACAAAAGTGAATGCCTTCTCCAGTGTGTTGAATATTTTATTTCCTTCAGAAAGAAATCAGTTGAACTTTGCAGGAAACACCAAAGCAGCTTTAATATTGTTCATTTTAAGTTCCTTGATCAGTGTTAAGCAGGATTTTCCTTTACTCATTACTTTACTGGATTAATCATTGTCAAAATCTGACTATATATTTACCTCTTTTAATAGGTGGGCTGGGCCATGTTGTTTTTAATATTTTATCTTTTTCTAAGGTAGACATAAACTGAACTACAATTGAATATTGTGATAAGTTTTCCTTCTTCAAAGATGCTCTCAGGGATCTATGTGCCTCTTCAATTCCAAAACATAAAGTTTTAGGTAGATTTAATATTTTATGTAGCCAGGTTGTTAAGAACTTTACTATATTGTCTCCCTCATACTTTTCAGGTGTACCATAAATTCTAATGTTATTTCATCTCAGTTTATTTTCTAAATCATCAACTTTATCTATGAGCTAGTTATTTTGTTTTAAAAGAAATTCAGTCTGAGGCACACCTTCAGTTATTTACTCTTCATTATCATTTAAAGCTTCTTCCATACTGCTGATTTGTGCACTTTGTTGTTTCATAAGGATTTCTAAATGTTCCATCTTCTTTTTACTCTCTTCTTTGAAACTTTCTATTTTGGTATCCAATTTGTCCATTTTAATTAATAAGTCCTTGGATGTCTTTTTAACAAAAGAATCCTGAGAACCATTTCTTCAGTGGCTCTTGTTGAAATCTCTTCTCTCTTAACCAAGCAGCTGAAAATTACAGCTTTTAAAGAGTATAAATCTATACACATTTCTCTGACTACTGGCGAATAAAATTAGCTAACAAGTATAGCCACATTTTTATTTTTTCATTAGATTTTCTGTTAGAAAAATAAATTTCAGTCACAGAGCTTTCTCAAGTTGCTGCTGTCATTTAGCCATCTTGGCCATGACCCTGAGTAATATCTTTAATTGTTCATATCATGCTATTTTAATTATATATTGTATTTTCTTCTCATATTTGATATTCTCTACTTTTTATACTTTTCTGGTCTTATATTTATGTTCTAGCCTCAGTTATCTACTACCTCACTGGTCCTTTTCAAGAAAAATCTTGATGAGTGGATGGGAAATAGAAAGTTCACCCCGGGGATCACTCCAGTGTCTCTACTTGATAGAGGCACCAGAAACTAATGGCAGCATGATGCCAGGGCACTTCTATGGGTTAGACTTGTAAAGGCTCCAGAACTGTTGGCCTAGTACACACCTCTGAACCTATGAACTTATTTGTGGCTTAACAAATTTACTATCCAGCCTCCTTCAGCTTTAACATTAAACCTGTATTGACAAGTTGATCTGAGTTAAGTAACCCAGAAATATGTCTAGTTTCATCTCATTTTATTACCTTATCTACCTTTATCTGCTCCCCAAATCTCACTTCTTTGTCCTTTTTCCCCAAATGCTCATTACAGTTTATTCTGTGTCTTTCTTATTACTATATACAGTATAGCCTGTTGGTATTACTTGATTTTCAAGGTTTAACTTCCTTTAAAATAAAGACTTGATTAATAGTTTTGTTTATACAATGCTCTGCATAATGATCTTTATATTCCTTTCCTAAATCTGCCCAAATTCCCGTGCTTGAGCTTATATTTACCTTATCAGGCACTATACCAATCATGTGCTTCCATTTGGGCATACATTCCAAGTCCTGAATCAAATATCTTAATCTAAGTTGCATGGCCTTATAGTATCATCAAAATCTAGAAGTCATAAAGTACTTTGTTCCTGTATGGATGTTACAAGCTAGTTTGTCAATATTATTATTTTTCCATTCTATTCTTATTCTTTTTTTTGTACCCCCCCTAAAAAAAAAAAACTCCTGAATTTCCCTTTTTTATATTTTTCCTTATCTAATCTCTTGGTTAATATAAATAAGCCTGTCCTACATAACAAATCATGGAACCAAAAATATCTTAATTGCCTGTATCATGTTGTTGATGTCCATAAACACAAACTTTCCATAGTCTTATATAACTTATAATGTTTTGAGTAATTTCTTACCAAATTTCTTTAGTAACTTGATCAACACCCCATTTCAACCTAATTCCCAAGTATCTTTTCCTGTCATGACCCCCCCAAAAAGGAGAATTTTCTGTACCAAGTCATGTTATTAGGGTATAATTCATTACTATAACCTTTCTTTTGGTAACCATTTAAAATGTCAGGACTCACAATGGAAACTCTTACAATGTGGAGACTGAATGACGGAAAATTCAAACTTACTTATACTAAGTCCGAGACTGCCATTTCTTAGAATATTCCCGCTTCTCTAAAGTATGTTGATTTCCGAGTTGGTATATATCTCTGTCTATCTACCTGTCTGACTATCTACCTACCTATCTGTCTATCTACATACATTCAGAGGCTGTGGGGAACTAGGCCTCTTGCACAAAAACAAGTTTAAAGGAGTAGTACTATGTTTGATTTTCATTCTTCTCCTGCAGGTTCAGTCTTTTTTCTCCAGTAAATGGCTATTTTCTCATTATTATGCCTCCATTTAATTCCAATTATATTTGATTGTCTTATGTCTTTGACTAATGGCTCTAAATATAAAACAAGAATTAATAGTGGAACCAGATGCCCTGGCATATTTCCTCTTGTAAGACTAAATTGTTTAGACAACTCACCACACTTCACCCTAGACTGACCCCCTGTGCAGTTATTAAATATTAATGTTGTCCATTTTTGTGGAAACCCAATTCCCAGCTCACTTTGTCAAACGCTTTTTCAGCTTCCAAACCAATTAATATTAATATATTATCATTGTCCGTTGCACCCTTTTAAATCATAAGGGTTCTACTAATGTTGTCAAATGTTTTCCTACCTTCTATAAATTCACACTGATCCAGGTATATTATTCAGGCAGTATATTTGCTATTCTTTTTGCCAAAATTGTACCTTGCTCAAGAGTATTTTCCCTCCTTTGGTATAACTATCATTACTGGTTCTTTCATAGTTAAGAGTACATGAATGAAGAAAACCCCACAGAAGCTGTACTGCCCTAGAAATAGCCTACAATGAGAGAAGAAGAGGAGCCCACCCTAGAAGATGTAAGAACAGCACTAAGGAAGATGAAGTCAGGGAAAGCAGCAGGCTCATATGAGGTCACAGCAGATATGAAAAAGATGCTGGGTGAGATAGTGGAGAAGTGGCTCCTGAGGTCACTAATAGCAGTGTGGAGAGAAAGGCATATCCCAGATGACTGGAGAATAAGCATACTCATGTCAGTGTACAAGAACAAAGGGGACATCTACAATTGTGGGCAGTACAGAGGCATCACACTCCTATCACATTGCATGAAAGTTCTGGAGAGGGTGATTGATAAATGTATAAGCAGAGTAGTAAAATGTAAGATGGGAGATGAGCAGTTTGGATTCAGACCAGGATGCAGCACAGTTGACCCGATGTTTGCATTGAGACAGATACTTGAGAAGAAGCTAGAGATGAGGAGAGAGTTCAACTGGGCATTCCTAGACTTGGAGAAAGCATATGACAAGGACCCTAGAAAGCTGATCTGGGCAGTACTGCGGTGGTTTGAAGTCGCAGAAACACTGGTAAAATTAGTGCAGGCTATGTACAAGGACCCAATGACTCAAGTATGAACATTGTTCGGCCTCACAGAGGGGTTCCCAGTGGGAGTGGGTGTATATCAGGGTTCAGCTCTGAGCCCACTGCTGTTCATACTAGTGATGGACTACATTAGCAAACAGGTTGGAGGGGATGGATCAACAAAGCTGCTGTATGCAGACGATGTGGCAGTACAGGCAGACTCTGAGTTAGAACTTCAGCAAAGGATAGGAGAATGGAATGCAAATCTGAAGGCACAGGGAATAAAACTAAGCACAGATAAGACGGTAGTAATGGCAGCAAATTGGGGAAATCAGAAGAAGCTGAGAATAGAGATAGAAGGGAATATAGTGGAACAGGTAAATAGCTTCAAGTATCTGGGAGGGGTAGTTGAGTAGAAGGGTAGTCTGAATGAAGTGGTCATAGCTAGAATCAGAGGGGCTGCAGCCAACTGGCATAGAGTATCAGATGTAGTCTATGACAGAAGAATGCCAAAGAAGCTGAAAAGTAAGCTGTACAAGACAGTGGTGTGACCAGTACTACCGTATGGTACAGAAACCTGGGCAGTAAAGGCAGAATAGTTGAAGAAGCTAGAGGTTCAAGTTCTGGTCTTCTCTTACCTATTTTCTGTGCTCTTACTTGAGGTAATCAAGTTTGGTAAAATCTGCTTTCTCCATTCTAGTGTTAGTTTAGTTCTCAAAATATTTTCTGCTATTTTGTAAATATAATATTTTGCATGGTTGTTACTGTTTTCATTAAGTGACTGAGTCCAAAATCATACACCCACCTTTTTGATGAACTCCCCTTTTTTAACATCATTCCTTTCCACTTTGTTTTATAGTCTTTTGTTTGCATTATGTATATGAACCTTAATCATGTTGCTCTAAACTATCCCTTGAAATCTTGTAATCCTACTTCCACATCCACCTTGTTTTCTGGGGAGAAACAACTTGCCTGCCTAATTAATGCCATCTTTCCCTCATAAACTTGCTTTTTTATTATTGTCCACAGCTTCAATTCTGGTTGATAAAAATATGCCTGACCAATATACAGTATTAAAGGAACTAGAAACATTTTTACTGTTTGTTCTTTACTATCTATATCCATAGTCAAGAGCTTCCAACTTCTCAGTTTTTAGTTTATCTTTTTGTTTATTTAATTCCCACATATTCTTAGTAGCCATAATAGATCTTCTTTAATCATCTTGAATCCAAACTCCTAAATACTTCATCTCATCATAATGAATATGAATATTGTTGAACCAGTTCATGTGTGGGAGTGCAGATCATTGCTATAACCTTTGTTTTATATTTGTTTATTTTATATCCTGAAAAAAAATTGAAACTGCCTCAAGATATTCCACAACACTGTAACATAATTTTTTTCTGGATTTATCAAATATAAAATAATGTCATCTGCAAATAAGACAACGTTTTCTCAAGCACCATAACAATTTTACCCTTGAATTTTAGACTCCCTTATTTTTTTTGACAGTATAAGCAAATAAGAAGGGGAAAACACATAACAGTTATACCCTTGAATTTTTGACTCCCTTATTTTCTTTGACAGTATAAGCAAATAAGAAGGGGAAAACACATCCATGCCTGGTTTCTCTGTTCAAGTACAAGCTGTCAGAAAAGAACCCTCCTACCTTGATTCTTGCTTCAGAACCTTCATAAATCACTGTAGTTAATCATATTATTCTACCAGGGAATGCAAATGCTGTCATTGCCCCACTCATAAAATTCCAACTGACTCTACCTTCTCTGCAATAAGACCAACCAACAATAGTGGTGTTTTCTTAAATTCAGCTACCCTGGGATCATCATTGTTTTATTAATTTTGTCAAATGTTTGCTTTCCCTCCACAAAAACACATTGACCCATATCTATCAATTTTGGGAACACAGTTGCCATTATCTTAGCTAATATAGACATAAACATGATTTAAAATTGTAATTGATGTATATGAAGCTGGTTCTGAAGGGTCTTATACCTCTTTGGGTAATACAGTCACTGCAGCTTTTTTTCCAAGATGCTTTGTTAAACACAACCTTCAGATCATTATCACTTTCATCCCTCCCAAATTCCAAACTTTCAAAGGAATACTATTGGATCCTGGAAAATTCCCTCTTGATTGGTTATACATCACAGTTTTTATCTCATCTCTTCCTATCTTAGCTTTTAATTTTTATGCCCTCATCATCTCTAGCCATGTCATACTTGTCTTCCATAAATATTTCCATTTGTGCCTTTTCCTTTATTTCCATATTCCTTTGTTTTATACAGTATTGTAATTTTTTTGAAATACCTCTCATACTTCTATCTTTTCCTTTATTTCCATATTCCTCTGTTTTATACAGTATTGTAATTTTTTTGAAATACCTCTCATGCTTCTATAGGATCTCAGGTTATTTTTCTTATTACAGGCTCCCTCATTTTGATAACAACCTTTTCTACTTTCTGTTGCCTAAGTCATTGTGCTAAAAGATTTGTGTTCTGGAGTTGAGATCAAAAATAATTGCTTGAGAACAACAGAACAACTTTTCTAAACTCATACATAATATCCAAATACTCTCTTATTTTCCCTTTAGCTCCTTGCTGTTGCTCCCCTCCTTGTTCTGTGAGACCCCTTATTCAGCAATAATTCAACCTTTACCAACCCTTCTAAATAATTACTATTACTGTTTCCCACATATCTCTTTCTGTCTTATTTATACCATGTTTTTTCAACTCCATTTTCATTTTATCTCACTCACTAACTCCCCCTTCTGAAGAATCCTCTATCTTCTCTAGTAACAATAATTTGTAGTTTCCATTCCTGAAATTCCTCTCTGTTTAAAAATTATGTGTGAAAACACCAATGTCTCATTTTTACTTCAACATATTGCATCTTTTTCTATGTTTTTATTGGTGCATGATCTGAAATAGTTATTGCACATGTGCCAAAGCTTTCAATTAAATACATACACTCCTGTGATATATCATTTATACCCAGTCTATCTCAGTTCTTGCATCTTGAGGAATAATGTATAAATTCTTTCTCAGTTCATACTACTGAATTCACATCTTCTGTAACAAAACTTCTCATATATTTCTTCAGAAATCTGCCCTGTTTTGTTATTTTTCCCCATCTTAGTCCCCCATTACTATAAACCAGGTTCTGGTCCCCACCAATAAATAATATTTCCTGCTGAAAACTGATTATTTCTCTGAAAAATTATTTTAAGCTCCATAATAGCATTTCAGGTGGAATATTAATCCATGTCACTGTAATCGTCTTCGCTCTTACCAGTACCCCCCTTACTTCCACACATCTGCCATTATTTTGGTTATTTATCCTTTGTCGAATGGGTTAGTCCCACTTGGCTAGTAGACTTTTTTCAGGGGAGACCTGAGCTGGTATTTATACTTCTAGGAGGATTTTGGCCAGGACATCAGAACACTTTGCCTACTCTTTATGATAGATGCTGTGGGATATTTTACAACCACCTGAGCTACCACCAACTCAGGCAGGTGGGGCTTCAGTTTAACATCTCATTTGAAGGATGGTACATTCAGGAGTGTGACACCCCCTTATGCAGCCCAGCAGTGTCAGCAATCTATGTACCTAATGTGGAAATAGAAGCCACATCCTTCTGCACCTGTTGCACTATTATTATCTTTTTCCCTCTTCTATCACTGCTGAAGCCCCTCTAACAGTCAGTACTGTTCATAGGATCACAGGATCATAGCAGGTTAATAGGCTACTGACCCGGAAGTCATTTCAAGCCTAGCCATTCCATCCCAATGTAATACCACAGATACTCTATTCAACACCTATGATTGTATTTAGCAATGACTGTCCATGCCAGGAGGGTTGTAGGTGCTATCCCCGGTATGGATTTATGGTGTCCCATCCACTTGACCAGGTTTCCTTTGAACAATATCATAGAGGTGCTTTGCTTCACATGAATTGGCAGCTATTCCAAAGATGCAGCAATTGCTGGGAGACAAATCTGTCCCTCCAGCACATCCTGTTCAAGTTGCAGGCCATATTTAGGTCCCTGGAACAGATAGCTCCAGTCCCATTTGATTTACGGATGTGCAGCAAATTCATTAGGTTTGTGTCGGAGATTGCTCTGTAAGCCAGGCATAAGTCTCCCCTAAGAAGTCTATATGATATTGAGTACAGTTACAGGGACTTTTATCGGTCTGTGTAAGGCATGTGCCAGAGTCCCTTGACCTTCTTTGTTAGAAACCTCTGAGGCCTCTACAATTGCAGCAGGTGCTTTGTGCGGTACATGCCAAAATGGGATTGATGAAAGACAAGTAAAGAGGGGTTATAACCTCCTTTGCTCCAAAGGTGATGCCTTTGCTAATCAAGCGTGCTATGTAGAAGGCCTTCCTTACTACATTAGACACATGGTGGTCAAAGTTAAGGTTGCAGTGTACTTGTGATCCTAGATCCCTTACCACTTCGTAGAGACATAGGGCATTGTTGTTAATTTTATAGTGTGAAGGGACATTGTTTTTATCAAAGGGAATGATGATGCATTTCTTTGCATTTAGTTTGAGACTGTGACTAAGGCACCAGTCATTGGTCTGTATAAGACCCTCCTGAAGTATACTGACATAATTCGGGATTAGATAATTGCACCCAGTTTGCAGTCGTCTGCAAACATGGTCAGCCACAATCCCTTAGTTTTAGCCTGAACTTCTGAGAAGTATATGCCAAATAGTAGGGGGCCCAGCAATGACCCTTGTGGCACCCTGCTGGTGATAGGTCTGCTGGTTGATGTGGTGTCACCCACTTTGATAGTGTGTGACCGGTTTGTGAGCCAGTTGGCAACCTATCTTACAAAAAAGGGGTTTACATTTACTTTTCTAAGTTTATTGGTAATGCCTGAGTGTGGGATTGTGTCAAAGACCTTGGCCAAGACGAGGTATGCTGTGTGCACAGATTTGCCCTTGTCAATGTCCCTGGTCACATTTTTGAAGAAATCCACCAGGTTTAACAGGCAGGATCTGCCCTTGACAATTTGGTTGGATCCAAGGTTTGGCGCTCGCCTATGTCTTTATTTATGAGGTCCATGATGATATGTTCCATGGCCTTACAGATGAGGCTGGACAGACTTATAGGTCTATAATTCCCCGGGTCTGTTGCTAAGCCACCTTTGTGGAGTGGAATGGCTGTTACTGTTCTCCCTTCCACAGGAACATTGCCTGTGGTTAGGCTGTAATTGAACAGGGTACTTAATGTTGATGCTATTTCATTTTTTAGTTTGTTTAGAAGACAGCCTGGGATGCTATGTGGTCCCACAGGAGCTGTGCTTTTTGCCTTAGACAAAGCTGTAATGACCTGCTCTTCAGATATGTAGGGTGGGGGGAAGTTGGAGGCAAGGTTTATGATAAATTTGGAGGAGTTAAGGGAGTGAAATTTTCACCAAATCTGTCCGCCATCAGGTTTGCTATCTCTGCAGGATCTGTGTGTGTGATACTGTTAGTCACTAGTTCGGCACATGCTTGGGTTCTACTTTTAGGCTGTGTACATAGCTGTAAAAGGCCTTATGGTTATCCTTGGCTGTGATTGCTAAGTTCTTCTCAAAGATATCCTTAGAGGATTTGACATGCTGTCTTCTTTGCCTGTTGAGACTGAAGAGGGTACTTTTCCATTGTTGGGCCTCGCCTTAGTTTTCCTAGACAGCAACTTTTTGGATTTGTTGTAAAGTTTGTTGATACTGGATATCCACCAGGGCGGCTTGTTTTTACTTGGGGCTCTGGCTTTGATTCTCTCTGGAAAAGCTGAGACTATACACTTATATAAGTAATTGCACAGGGTTTTATTTATTTATTTATTGCATTTGTTTATAGGGAAAGTCCACTGGGCCTAAAAGCGCCCATTTTTGGTGGAGGCCCAGGGAGAAAAGCTCCAACAAGAACATAGATATAGAAAAAAAATTTAACATTAATTGGTACAGAAGTAGAAACAGTGCTGCACACAGTGGTTACAGCAATGTATACAGAATATATACATAAGTCAGGAATTTAGTTGGTTTGATTACAGTAACATATACAGAATATATGCATAAAAGCAGGAATTTAGTGTAACTTTACTCTACACTCTAGTGTAAGGAACTTTTATGCACGTTTTGGTGTAGTTGCCCCTTCCAGCTGGAGGTGTAGCCTGGAATGCATTTATATCTTTCTTTAGGAGGGTATAATTTACCTTGGTGAATTTTTTTAGACTGATTTCAGCCTGTGTTAATGGCAGTTTGAAGGTGCCTGATTTGTGATCCAGTTTAACTAATGAGGGTCCGACAGTTGCGGTGGTACATCTGTTTGTCATGTTAGTGTGGACCAGATCTTGTATGTTTGTTCCTCTTGCTGTGGTTTGAACAATTTGTTCCAAGGCATTTGAGTTAACACAGTCAAGGAACTTTTGCGCTAGTGAGTTAGGGCTAGAGTAGGTTTCCCAGTTGATGGTGGGATAATTGAAATCCACCATAACCAGAGTGTTTGACAATATTTAGATTGACTCCAGTTTGGAATAGTAGGTCTCATGCGCATCATGATCCATGAAGGGGGATCTATAACTTGCTATGACTTGAATAAGGGTCTTACCCACAGTAATCTGAACTTGGAGTAACTCCATGGAGTTGTCCTGTCTAACTAGTCAGGAGATGCATTTATCGCTAATATAGCTAGAAACACCGCCTCCTTTAGTTCTCACACATTTGTTTTGTGGTCTGAAGGTTTGGAAGGCATTGTAGCATTGCAAGGTTGTAGCACTCCCTGAGGCCTTGAAGCAGGTTTCTGTGATTGCACAGACAACTACATCCTCCAGTGATAGGAGTGCTTCCAGGGTGTGCAGTTTTTGGTTTAAGCTCCTAGCATTTAGCTGCATAGCCCTTATTTTGCTATTATTGGCAATTTTCAAGTCAGCAATTTTATTTTTTGAGACCTTGCCTAAAAAGGCACTATGGGGGAGGCAAAAGCCTTTGCCAGCAACCAAAAGCCTAGTAGTGCCACATGCAAACCACCTCTGGCAAAGCAGTGAGGTTTATCAACCATGTCATCCCAGGCTAACAGAAACTTGATCCCCTTGGAATGACACCAAAAACTAAGCCAAGTATTGAAATCAATATATTTTTTGTTTATACTGTGGCATCATTCTAAGTGAGGGTAATATGTTGCATAAGGCTAGGGAGATACCTGCCTGGGGCACATAGTCTGAGAGCTCAATCATGTCTCTCTTCATATAGTCCAGTGAGGTACATCTGAGGTTATTCACTTCAACATGAGCTATGACAGAGTCATAACGGTAGTTGTTGCCTAGACACCTGAGTGCATATATGATCTGATGAATCCTGGCACTGGACAAGCATCTGACCATGACTTTCTCCTTACCTAACCTGGTGAGTGGAACATATGTGTGTCTCACTATGGAGTCTTGAATGACACTAAAATTTGATTTATGAGTGTTACACCTTAAGGGCTTGGTAGGTTAGACATTAGTGTTGCTATGTGTCTTGGCTGCTGTGGGAACTGTGTTAGTTGTAGCAGTCTTGTGTTTTCGAGGTCTCTGGTGTTTCAGTAAGTTTTTTGAGAGACCCTACGCACATGTTGATTTATGTGTTGGATGCATACATACCATGTGTATAAGTAGTGGTACTATGTGCATGGGTAGTGGTGGGTGAGTTAACAACCTCTTCAGTGTTACTGTTTCAAGTGTTAGAGAGCAAGAATTCAAGATTCTTGGTGTAGATCCATCTCTCACACTCTGTACTAGAGCGAGTTATTAGTAGAGGGCTGTTAGTTGCTACACTGCCTCAGGAGACCCAAGTCAACAAGGCTGGTAGGAGAAACAAGGGTAGTCCAACTGTCCATAATGCTAGGTTTGAAGAACTGTTATCATAATGGGGTGCTTTTAGGACTGATCTAGGAGGTGCTCTGTAGATGGATGTTTCTTACAGGGTTTTGGCTGGTGGTTTAACAGGTCACAGCTCACTAGCAATACTTCTTAGGCCAGAAATGTACTAAAGATGAGGACTACACTAATGTACTACAGCTGTATCTAAGGGAAAAATTCTCAAAATTATCTGTCCAGCTATGGTGCACAATTGCGCAGCAGTGCATGCTGCTGCACGAGGCACAAACAGAAACCTGGTCAAACTCTGGGCTTAAATACCAGAAGCTAAAAACTTTAAAAAATTGAAAAAAGTTCAAAAGAACCAACGAGGGTGCTTACTCCAAGCCCTAGACCAATCATCCTTCACCAGACAGGTTCCAATCAGCACACTTCTCTCACAAGAATGCAGAAGGGCCACTTCTAATCAAAGATGGCTTGGAAAATGTGCTCAGAATACAACAGCTACTACAAACAGACCCAGATGCAGCAAACCTCTTTCTGGACTATGCTACAGCTGCTAGCTACACTCATTTAGGCAGAGAACACTAAAAATAATTTAAACAACAGGAAAACAGCAGTGTGACACTAAAATGTTTTAAACAGCAGGAAAACAGTAAGGAGACACTAAAGAATCAAACTGGTTATTTAAAACACCGCTTGGCAGGAAAATAGAACAAACAGAACAGATGTTTAGCAAACAGTGAAAAGTAGTAACAATTACTTTGCAATCAGGGACAATAGTAAAAAAAAGCTTTGCAAACAGTAAAAACAGCAACAGAATATGACTTAGGCACAGTAAGGAAGACAAATGCAGTACAAACAGTGCAGTTTAGTTTACATTATTAAGATACAGTTTTAAATAAGTAGAACACAATAAAAATGCAGTAAATAGTATAATCAGGCAAAAATATGCAACTTATGTTTTTTTGGGAAGCTCGGAAGCCTCTAGTCATCTGGAATCTCAGCTCAGAATTGTGGCTGGTACCCCACCTCAGTTCAGCTTGATTACTCCTCTTTGCCTTTGTCCCTGATATTCTGCTGAATGTACACCCTGAAATCCATTCTTTTTCAAATTTATATACTAATTTCTATCCAAATGTGTTTCATACAATGTTACTATTTGCACCTTACACCTTTTAATGTAATTCAATATGCTTTGCTTTTTTCTGTACTCATAAGGTCATTTGCATTGCATGATAATATGGACAGAGCAGCTATTATTATATAAAGCTGTTACTCCCACCTATTATACATGACAGTGCTATTGATAAAGTCTGGCTTAGATGAAAGCACTCACTCATCATTGAAGAAAATCTTTTGAAAACCAAGGAAACTTACCTTATTCCTCTGATAAAGTGGGTTTATTTATAGAAGAATGCCTTAAATATAGACTAAGTAGTGTAATATTGGCTAGTTCGTCTAGAAAATCTGGGTCTCTGTTTATCCTATCCCTGTTTTATTTTATATATAAAAATGGGAAATTATCTTAGTTCTACTTAGACTATGCATAGTCATCCCCATTGGGAAAAACTCAGTTCCCACTAATTACCACACTGATGGGAGCCCACTGAACACTGAAGGTGTTATAAGGGATCTGGGGATGCAGGTTGACAGCAACCTCTCCTTCTACCACCACATTGCCACTGTGGTCAGAAAGTCCTTCCGTGTGGCACATCCCATTACCAAGGGTTTTACATCCAGGAAGAAAGATGTCATCAGTTCTCTCTACTCTTCCCTCATTAGACCAATGATAAAGTATAATGCCCCATTTGGCATGTACCTCACTAGACACCCGTAACAGTTGTAGAGGCCACAAAAGTACCTCATGAAGAGGATCCTAGGCCTTAAACACATGTCCTACATGGACAGTCTCAAAAACTCGAGCTATTTTCTTTCTCATATTATCTACTAAGAGGCGAGCTCTGCTTGACTTACAAAGCCATGTCTGACCCAGCTCTGTTAGAAATGCTACATGTAAATAAATCCCAATCCCTCTTCACCACACGCTCCAGAGACCTCAACCTCATTACCACAATCAACAGAACCTGCTGGAGGGGCAGGTTCAAAGCCCAGAAACTACCCATGCCCTGGAATAGACTTCCAATACATGTCAAGCAGAGCACCTCACTAGCCCTCTTCAAGTGAAATCTTGTTGAGTGGATGAGTAATAGAAAGTTTACCCTAGGGATCACTCCAGTGACTCTACTTAATAGAGGCACTGGGAACTAACAAAGAGCGGCACAATGCCAGGGCACATCTATGGGTTAGGCTTGTAAAGGCCCCAGGGCCATTAGCCTATACACACCTATGAACCTATGAATCTATGAACTATGATTGATGCACTTTTACATCCCCCAATCCAATAGCATAACATTATATCAACTTTAACTTGCTTCTGTCTAACTTTCTTATCTTGTTACACTGTAAATCTTGGATAGCTTACAACTAGCAAACAACATTTTTTGGTTCTAGTCCAATTTATTCCTTCTAGTCTATTTTTTTAAACACCATTTTTTGGTTCTAGTCCAAGTTACTCCTTCTAGTCTACTCCTGTATGTTTTTCTGGGTTCCCCTTCACAAGATCGAATGGATGGAAGCTCGGAATTCATAATCTCGAGACCAGAATCTCGAACTTCCATTCACTCCAAATTGTGAATGGGAGCCTTAGGTTTAAAAAAATAAAAAGTTAACTTACCTTATTGCAGGGAGCCTGGTCCCCTGTACCCTAGCAGTTTAAATGTGAATGTTCCATGACCGCACTATAGAGGAGGAATGGAAAATCTTCTGTTTTGTGCTTATGCATATAGCGTGGAATGGGAGATTTCCCTTTCCTTCACTATAGTCCGATCGAGGAGTAGGTATATTTAAGTAAGGGGGGTGTGGGGGGTGCAGGGGGTGCCCCCCTGCGAAAACATTTGAAAGGTGTTAATATTCTTTTTGTCCCTTTCATATGTTTGAGTTTCTCTAAATTCGAGATTCTGGTTATGAGTTTATGACTTTCAAGTTTAGAGAAATTTGATCATATGAAGGGGAACCGTTTTTCTGTCACTCAAGCAGTTTCCTTAGGAACAATGAAAAATGTTTCACTGACAAAGTCTCTGTATGGGTTTTGTTACTGTCAGAAGACTGTCCCCTTCTCCTTGCTGTCTGTTTGTTGGTTAAACTTTTTTTTATTTCTTCCTTAGCCAGTTATGCGTCCAATAATGACTTTGATCATCCAGGAAAAATATTCTGTAGAAAGTTGGATACAACTCCTTGAATCTCATACCTGCCTCTCAACATTCCCTGATTGCTGGGATAACCATGCTTCTTTTCTGTCTGGTATACAGTGAATAATCATTTTCTACAAACACTGCTATTGGCATTTTTTTGTACTTTTTCCCGCTGTCACAATTTTGTCAGGATCAACTCTAGTGGTATGATTTTTTCTTTACTAATATATGTCTCGGCTGCTTACTCATGGCAAGATATTTAGCATACACAAAGTGTGCTCTGTTAGTTAACAAATCCAGCTATGGAACACCATTCTGGTTCCTTATTTGTACCTTCATAAAATGAATTCAGTTGTTCCTTTCATTGTTTGTGGTATAGCAGAAACTTTCGGGGTTTTCTCTGTGCTCTCTGTCTTGTAACTATACTATTTTTTAAGAAGCCGCATGTTCATCCAAATGTTTTTTCATTATAAAGCTGTGATTATTGCAGTTTTTCAGTTAACCTGAATTGCTCTTTAAAGTTTCTTCTAGTTTTCAAGCCTTTTTTATTTGACATTATACATTCTTGCTATGTTTATTTATTTTAAGCACCTCTGAGTATTTATAATTTATTTTTTCCTCTAAATTTCTGGAAGCCGTCTCCTGCACCAAAGATGAAACTTGAAATGCTTTTTGCTGAACAGCTGCTAGAATCTTCTCAGCCGGAACCTTTGATTTTCCTTTTCTGCTTGATTTCCTCTTACCTTCTCCGAATATCTTCTTTGCTATCATTCAACCCATGTAATTACTAGTAAGTGAATTTTTTCAGATGAATATCTCTAACTGGCTTGGCTTGTTTCCACGGTTGCAGTTTTCACACTGGGAGAGCTGTAATCAACCTGCTGATTAGTATGCAATCATCTTGGAAATCCTATCTGCTGGGACTATTATTCTGTATTTCATTTGCTTTCATTGTGACTAAATCCTCTACAAGATATTTACTGCTTAGATTAAAATCTAATAGCATTTCACTTAAAATTTGACCTAGCCAGTTATTAAACAATATCTTTTCTATGTGTTTGCTGTAACAGACTTTTACTTGTTTACAAAACTCACCATTGGATGTGTTTTCATGGCTTTCACCATGTGACAGTATTCTTTCTATACATAACACCTGTCTAATCTTGCCCAAGAAACATATTTCATTGAAAAATGTATACATTCCACTGCTCTCTGTTTTATCTTCCTTACATCGATGAACTCTTATACATGCATATATTTATTTAAAGTGTCTACCTTCAATCAATATTCTATGATATCCTGGCTTCCCACAGATGTCTTACTTATTTCCTATAGTGTTCCAATATCCAGCCACTACCAGATATCCTTAACAAATGGCTCTAACATCTTATAAAAGATTCTTTATATTTTGTCTCAGTGCTTTTGGTGGAATATCTACTGTAACCAGTGTAATTATCACACTGTGCTAGCAACCTCTCACCATAATTTTCCCTGCCTATTACCATTTGTTGTTCAGTCCTTATTCTGATAGCTTCTTCTTTCGCCTTTTAGGGGTTGCCACAGTGGATCACCTGTCCACTCATGATTGGCAGTGGAGATTTATGGTGTTGAATTGCCAGCCCAGTGCTCAACCTTCCACAGAAGGCACACACTCATGCCTAGGCCCAATTTAGAGTGTCCAATCCACCTACAGCATGTCTTTGGGATGTGGGAGGAAACCGGAGCACCCGGAGGAAACCCACGTGACCACAGGGAGGACATGCAGACTCCGCACAGAAGGCACCCCAGCCAAGAATCGAACTGAAGAACCTCTTGCTGTGAGGCAGCAATGCTAACCACTGCACCACTGTGGCCACCCAGTCCTTATTCCGATATATTTTTGATTAATATTATAACCCCTTTCTTTCACTCTCCTTCTGCCCCAACAAAGAAACCCACTTTCTCAAATTTCTTTACACATTTTTTATTCTCTTTATAATTTAGGTATTTCTTGCAACTTTATTTTCCATGCATTACTATTATAACTATAAGGTCAGTACCTTTTTTAACATGTTTATTGAATCATAACATAAGATATAGGCAATCATACATTTATATAAAATAAATCAAACAATGTTAACAGTTACAAACATTATACATCACACACATTCTTTTATACAATTATCATCAATCCAACATTACATGAATCACTCCTCCTCCAAAACATTATTCTGCATGTATTGTTCTATCAGTTTCCATTTTTTTCTATGAAATTTGCTCCTACCCTTTTCTAAAGATCCCACTTCCAATTATTTTATCTCTGTTACAATATCCAATACTTCAAATACAGCTGGTTTAGACTTTGATTTCCATGTTCCATTAATTGTTTTTTTAGCAGCCACTGGAATTAAAATTAACAAGGCCTTACTATGTCTAGACAATTCAGATCCTGTATCCCAGCTCAAAATATAATTTCCTTAGCTACAGCAATTTTCTCACCCAGTATTTTTGACAAAGTACTCTGTATGGATTTTTTAAAGTGTGACAACTCATTACACTCCCAAAACATATGTTCCCAGTTATCTCTTTCTTCCACATTACACCTCCAACATTTGACATCTACCAGAGGAAAAATTCTTTTTAATCTGATCATGGTATAAAATACCTATAAAAGCACTTCCAAACACCCATCCTAAACCTTCTAGACTTTGTTGCATATTCAGGAGCCATACATATGTCCTTCTATTGTTTCCTTGTGAATTGATTATCCAAACTCTCTTCCCAATATTTTCTAATCTCCTCAGATTGATTCCTATAGTTGTCATGCAATATTTTATATGCCCTACTAATTAACCATTTTTAACAGCAGTTTCTGTTCTAGATTCAACTAAAAACTATAACAGAGCATTTATTTCACTTAAGATTCCCTTTCTCTTTGTCTATATTGTGAAATCAATCCCTGATAAGCGAAGGCAGTCTCTAGCCTGAAATCCAATGGTCTTCTTGGCTTCTTCCCATTCTCTTACCTTTCTCTCTCTCTCTATCTCTCTCTCTCTTTCTCTCTCTAGAAATTTGCTCACAATACCTCGGTTCCTTTGCCAGTTTTCTCTAGTAAATTCCTGGCCCTCTTGCCTATTCTCTGCACTACTAATTACATTCATCCGTATTGGCAGAATCTACTTTCTCCATTCTTGTGTTGACTTAGTTCTTAGAATACTTTCTGCTACTGTATGAATATAATATTCTGTATGGCTCTTGTTATTCTCCTTAAGGATCTACATCCAAAATCCCACTCTTTTCTTATTTCTTGAATTCCCCCCTGCTTCATCATCATCCCTTTCCATTTTGAATTATAGCTTTCTGCTTGTGTTATGTATATGAGTCTTAACTGTGTAGCTCTAAAATAGCCCTTCAAATAAAATAATCTTAAACCACCTTGTTCTCTTGTAAGGATGAATTTACCCCACTTGATCTTTGCCCTCTTTCCCTCCAAGATAAAATCTTTTAACTCTTTATTAATTACTGTGCACAACTTCTCCTCTGGTTAATAAAAATATGACTGACAAAATTAAAGGGACTAAAACATTTTTTTCACAGCTTGTATCTTGCTATCCATATCCATAAACAAGAGCTTCCAGCTGGCCAGTTTTTTTTAGTCAGTTCCCACAATCCTTAGCCTCCAAAACAGTATCCTTTTTAAACTATACTCCAAAATTCTTCATTTTATCATGTCCATTTAAATATTGGTATTGCTGAACCAACTCATGTGTGGGTACATAGTTTATAGTCTTTGTGTTGTCTTCATTAATGTTATATCCCGAAAAGACTTGAATTGAATCAGAGTATTTCACAACACACTGAGATGTCTTTTTTGGTTTTATCAGGAACAAAACAATATCATATACAAATAAACCAACTTTTCTTGATTACCATACCAATTATATCCTTGAATTTCTGAGTCCCTTAATTTCTTTGCCAGTGGCCCTAAATAAAATGCACATAACAAAGTGGAAAGAGGATACCCTACATGGTTTCTCTTTTCAGACACAACTTATCAGAGGAATCCTCCCATTTCAATTTTTGCCTCTGATCCCCCATATATCCTTCTAATAAACCTTATTATATCAGAGAATCCAGATGTTTCCATTGCCCTACTCTTAAAACCCAGCTTACTCTGATAAATGCTTTCTCTGCATTAAGACCCACTAACAACAGCAGCAGCATTTCCATACATTCTGCTTCCCTCTGGATCATCTTTGTTCTGTTAATGTTGTTAATGTTTGCTTCCCTTCCACAAAGCTGTATTGATCCATATCTATCAATTTTGGCAACACCCTTGTCATTCTTTAGCCATTATAGATATAAACACTTCATAATCATGATGTAAAATTGAAATGGCAAAGTTAAACATAACATAAGTATAGAGTGCACCATGAGCTGTAAAAATCTCCAAAAATTCCTCGATAGAATGAAGAAGCACGAACTTATAAGGTAAAATCCACTTTATTAAAAGCGAAGACTGCAGAAACTGGTGTGAGCACTTTCGCGTTGACTCGCAACGCTTCATCAGACATAAAAAAGTACTGCAAAGTCAATCTTTAAATATGTAAAAATCACATGACATCACATTCACTTAAAAGGGCAATAAGAATAAATATTTATACATAAATTTCATATCATTAAATATATGAAGATGAAAACAAAAACAAAAACAAAACAGTAAGACAACATGGTAACATTGACTTGACAGAGTTATAAGAAATAAATGAACTACTTGTGTGTAGATTTCATGTCAATGTTTAAGTGACCTGGCTGCTAAGAAAGGCTTGATGGTAAGCCTATCATTAAGCCCAAATCTATGTGCTTGAAGCTTTAAGATCCATTTATTTTCTCTTTCCTCTACCTTATTCTGTAAGTTACCTAGCCTTGCATCTGTGTGAACTAATTCTAGAACTAAAAACTTAAAAATATGTGTGCTTCCAAGCTCAGTTATGTGTTTCGCCAGAGCATTGAGTGTGTTGCTTTTGTTAATGGCATAAATATGTTCCCTTATGCGCTCACGCAGTGATCTTGTGGTCATCCCTACATAAAATTTGTGACAGAATTGACATTCAGCCAAGTAAACTAAATTGGTGGACTTACAAGTAGCATAGTGATTAAAAGTGTAGGTTCTCTGTGTGATGGGATGTGTATATGTGTGGGTATGAAGACAAATGATGTGTCTGCATTGATTGCAGGATTGGCAAGCAAAGGTTCCCTTCTTATGAGTATTACTTAACTTAGAGTTATGAGTTCTATCATAACATAAAAGTCGATTTAGAGAAAGCATGTTCTTATAGGCTATTCTGGGTTGAGTGTCAACAAGGGATCTGATATTGTCATCTATCAATAAAAGGTGCCAATGTTGATTGAAAATTTTCTGAACATGGTTATTCCTATTAGTAAAAGGTATAATGATTCTATTATGGGAGGTTTTTACTAATAGGAATAACCATGTTCAGAAAATTTTGTCTTCATACCCACACATATACACATCCCATCACACAGAGAACCTACACTTTTAATCACTATGCTACTTGTAAGTCCACCAATTTAGTTTACTTGGCTGAATGTCAATTCTGTCACAAATTTTATGTAGGGATGACCACAAGATCACTGCGTGAGCGCATAAGGGAACATATTTATGCCATTAACAAAAGCAAAACACATAACTGAGCTTGGAAGCACACATATTTTTAAGTTTTTAGTTCTAGAATTAGTTCACACAGATGCAAGGCTAGGTAACTTACAGAATAAGGTAGAGGAAAGAGAAAATAAATGGATCTTAAAGCTTCAAGCACATAGATTTGGGCTTAATGATAGGCTTACCATCAAGCCTTTCTTAGCAGCCAGGTCACTTAAACATTGACATGAAATCTACACACAAGTAGTTCATTTATTTCTTATAACTCTGTCAAGTCAATGTTACCATGTTGTCTTACTGTTTTGTTTTTGTTTTCATCTTTATATATTTAATGATATGAAATTTATGTATAAATATTTATTCTTATTGCCCTTTTAAGTGAATGTGATGTCATGTGATTTTTACATATTTAAAGATTGACTTTGCAGTACTTTTTTATGTCTGATGAAGCGTTGCGAGTCAACGCGAAAGCGCTCACACCAGTTTCTGCAGTCTTCGCTTTTAATAAAGTGGATTTTACCTTATAAGTTCGTGCTTCTTCATTCTATCGAGGAATTTTTGGAGATTTTTACAGCTCATGGTGCCCTCTATACTTTTTTATGTTTAACTTTGTTTTTTCTAAGGAGAGTGCTTTACCTGGTAGTTTGAGTTCTTCGTTTAAAATTGAAATGGGCCTATATAAAGTTGTCCCTGATGGGTCTTTACCATGTTTTGGTATTACAGGCACCACAGCTTTCTTGCAGGATGTTGGTATTCCTCTTCCTTTTAGAGTACTGTTAAACAAAACCTTCCAGATCTTTATCACTTACCTTCTAGCTTCCAAACTTCCACAGGAATACCATCTATTCCTGGAGACTTTCCCGCATATTGATTATACGTCATGATATTTATGTCATCTCCTCCTGTCTTAACTGTTAATTATTGAGCCTCATCTACCTCTAACTTTGTTGTACCTAAATATTACATAAATATTTCCATTTCTGCTTTTTCATTTCCATATTCCTCTGCTTTACACAAATTTTCATAACATTTCTGAAATATATCTAATACCTGTACAGGATCTCTGGCTATTTTTCTTTTCTACTTTCTGTTGCCTAAGTCATTCTACTAAAAGTTTCTGTGCTTTGGCTTTATTATCAAAAAAGACTTGTTTAACAGCAATGTTTCTAAAGTCATTCATATTATCTGGATACTCCCTTATTTTCTCTTAAGCACCCTGTAATTGCATGTCTTCTTGTTTTGTGAGATCCCCCTTATTCTGATATGCTTTAACCATAGACAATCCCTCAAAATAACTCTTGTTATTTCCTTACATATCTCTTTTTCTTTTATTTCTACCCTATTTTAAAACTTTATTTTTAAACTTCACTTTCATTTTATCCCTCTCACTAGCTATACCTTCTGAAGAGGTATCTATCTTCCCCATTAACTCTTAAATAATTTCCACCATCCATTCCTTAAATCCCTCTCTTTTTAACAGGTAGGTGGGAAGCACCAGTGTCTCATTTGTACTTCATTACCCTGCATTTTCATCTAGTTTGTTATTGGCACATGATCTGAAATAGTTATTGGATGTGTGTCAAAGTTTGCAGCTATTGTACCTTGGAAAACAATATGTGAATTCTCTCCAAGTTTCTACTACCAAATTTATGTCTTCCATATCAAATATTTTCATACATTTCTTCAGAAAAATACCCTATTTTATTACATTTTCTCTTCTAGGTCCCCCAGATACATCCTCACTGATGAAAGTCAAGTTTCAGTACCAACCTATAAGTAATATTCCTTGTTGAAAGCCGATTATGTCTCAAAAAAGCTCCATAATAGTTTTAGGCAGAGAAGAGTTCTGGTATTGTATGAGGAAGTTGGGAGTGGCAGAGAAGTATGTAAGACTGGTACAGGATATGTACGAGGATAGTGTGACAGTGGTGATGTCTGTGGTAGGAGTGACAGATGCATTTAAGGTGGAGGTGGGATTATATCAAGAATCAGCTCTGAGCCCTTTCTTATTTGCAATGGTGATGGACAGGTTGATAGACAAGATCAGACAGGAGTTCCCCTGGACTATGATGTTTGCTGATGACATTGTGATTTGTAGTGAGAGTAGGGAACAGGTTGAGGAGACCCTGGAGAGGTGGAGATATGCTCTAGAGAGGAGAAAATGAAGGTCAGCAGGACTAAGACAGAATATATTAGAGGAAGCAACATCCTCGACCTGGTTATTACAAACATGGGCAACCATTACTCTACACCAATAGTCAATTCCGCCCTAGTTAGAGCTCACCACAAACTAATCACCATGGGAAACCACATCTCACCCCGCAAAGGTAACCACCATGAAAAACTTATCCAAAGCTGACTTTGGGCTCCTAAAAACAGAGGTGGCTAACTTCACGGCACCCATGTCAATGGAAAATAGATGCATGACTACCGAATCATACACCAATGCACTGTACAAACACATACATAAATGCATGGAACTAGCCATGCTCAACAGAAGTAAGACACTCTCCTCCAAAAAAAGGAAGCCAATTTGGTGGTCCCCTGCCATTAATAAACTCTAAAACAGAAGGAAGAAGCTGTTGCAGAAAAAAGGTGAAGTCCCAAGACTGGAAAAACTCTCTTATTAGCCTCAATAAAAAGTTGAGATCCCTCAACAAAACCTCTAAAGCCAGCTATAAAGGCAGAATTGTGGCAGACACTAAAAGCAACCACAAAGCCTTCTATAGTTATATCAAGAATCTCCATGGCAATACCCAGGTTTGCTCTGAGTTACTGCACAATGGTACCTCCTATACTGAGCCAACAGATATTGCCAACATACTGGCTGACAGATTCAGTGCCAACTTTACCCATCTCCCCCCCAAAGGATCAATCACAATACTGGAGGAATGTCAGGCACCCAGCATTACTGCAGCACAGGTTAAAGCTACATTGTCGAAGGCCAAGAATACAGCTTCCATGGGACCTGACAATATCCCTGGATGTGTTCTACATGAACTACAAAGTGAACTGGCACCACATCTGTGTGCCCTGTTCAATCACAGCCTCACCTCAGATTTGTCCCTACCAAATGGTGCACTGCTACAGTCATCCCTCTCCATAATGGAGGAGCGAGTACAGACTCTGGGAATTATCTCCCCATTAGCCCGATGAGTCTGATATGTAAGGCTGTGGTGCGCATCATCATGGACCTAATTAACAAGGATATAGGGAATCTCCAAACTCTGGATTCCACGCAATTTGGTTTTGTGAAAGGTATATCATGCCTGCTCAACCTGGTTGACTTGTATGAGTCAGTTACCAGAGCTGTGGATGAGGGCAAGGCAGTTCATACAGCCTACCTCGATCTGGCCAAGGCCTTTGATACCATTCCCCACTCAGGAATTATTGATAAACTCATCAAACTAGGTATCAACCCCTATATCACTAGGTGGGTTGCAAACTGGCTCACAGATAGAACCTACAGTGTGAAAGTCGTGGACTCCAAGTCAGACTGCCAACCAGTCATGAGTGGAGTCCCACAGGGATTGGTCCTGGGTCCTCTTCTGTTTGGCATCTACTTCTCAGAAGTCAAGGCCAACACAGAGGGACTCTGGGTGACCAAGTTCACAAGATGACTGCAAGCTGGGAGCCATTATTAACTCTCCAAGTGATGTAGACATCTTACAGAAAGGCCTCTTTGAAACCAATGACTGGTGTCAAAACCATGGCCTTAAGCTTAATGCCAAAAAATGCGTCGTCATCCCCTTTGAGAAAAACTCAGTTCCCACTAATTACCACATCGATGGGAGCCCACTGAACACTGAAGGTGCTGTAAGAGATCTGGGGACACAGTTTGACAGCAACCTCTCCTTCAACCACCACATTGCCACTGTGGTCAGAAAGTCCTTCTATGTGGTACATCTCATTACCAAGGGTTTTGCATCCAGGAAGAAAGAGGTCATCATCTCTCTTTACTCTTCCCTTATTAGGTCAATCATCGAGTATAATGCCCCATTTGGCATGTACCTCACTAAACACATGCAACAGCTGGAAAGGCTACAAAAGTACCTCATGAAGAGGATCCTAGGCCTTAAACACATGTCCTACATGGACAGATTAAAAAAACTCCAGCTATTCTCTGTCTCATATCGTCTACTAAGAGGCAATCTCTGCTTGACTTACAAAGCCATGTCTGAACCAGCTCTGTTAGAAATGCTACATCTAAAGAAATCCCAATCACTCTGCACCACACGCTCCAGAGATCTCATCCTCATTACCACAATCAACAGGTTCATATCCCAGAGACTACCCATGCTCTGGAATAGACTTCCCACATGTCAAGCAGAGCACCTCATTGGCCCTCTTCAAGAGAAATCTTGATGAGTGGATGGGAAATATAAAGTTCACCCCGGGGATCACTCCAGTGACTCTACTTGATAGAGGCACTGGAAACTAACATTGGGTGGCAAAATGCCAGGGCACTTCTATGGGCTAGGCTTGTAAAGGCTCCAGGGCCATTAGCCTAGTACACACCTATGAACCTATATGTGTGTGATTGATAGGGAGGGTAGAGGAATGGTGAGGACTGAGTTGAACTAATGAAGGTGGATGAGTTTAAATACTTTGGATCAACAGTTCAGAGTAATTGTGAGTGTGGAATACAGGTGAAGAAGAGAGTACAGGTAGGGTGGAGTGGGTGGAGAAGAGTGTTAGGAGTGATTTGTGACAGATGGGTACCAGTAAGAGTGAAAGGGAAGGTCTACAAGAGGGTAGTGAGACCAGCTATATTATATGGGGTGGAGACGGTGGCACTGGAAAAAAGACAGGAGTCAGAGCTGGAGGTGGCAGAGTTAAAGATGTTAAGATTTGCATTGGATATGACAAGGATGGACAGGATTAGGAATTAGTATATTAGAGGGTCAGCTCAGGTTGGACAGTTTGGAAACAAAGCCACAGAGGTGAGATTGCATTGGTTTGGACATGTGCTGAGGAGGGATGCTGGGTATATTCAGAAAAGGATGCTAAGGATGGAGCTGCCAGATAAGAGGAAATGAGGAAGGCCTAAGATAAGGTTTATGGATGTAGGGAGAGAGGACATGCAAGTGGTTGATGTGACACAGCAAGATGCAGAGGACATGAAGAAATGGAAACAGATGGTCCGCTGTGGTGACCCCTAATGGGAGTAGCCAAAAGAAGAAGAAGAAGATAAATACATGCCAGCATAATCCTCCTTCTTTGCCAGTAGATCCTTACTACTGTAAATCTGCCATTACTATCTTTTCCCCCCTTCTTTCACTATTGGAGCTCCTCTAGCAATTAGTATAACTACTCCCCTTTTCCTTTCTCCCCGATGTTCTGCTGGGTATCCATCCTGAAATCCTTTCTTAATCAAATACACATGTTCACTTTTTATATTTGTTTCTCCTATAGCATTGATATTTGTATTCTAGATTTTTTAATATAATTCAATACTTTTACCTTTTTGTCTATATCTGTGAGACCACTCACATTCCAAAATAGTATGTTTACTATAGCCATTATAAGAAGCTATTATTCCATAGTAAAATAAACAGTACACACTCCTGCCAAAGGTGGCTCACAAACAACAAAAATCAAGGCTTAAAAACAAGATGGAGCACACCAACAAAGCTAAGAAAAGCCAAAAAATGTCCTAAAAAACTTCTTTATTACAAAAGGATGAGCGCTTTTGCGGGGTTACTGCTTCATCAGATCCATATAAAAAGCAACTCAAAGTAAAATACTTATGCAGGATAAAATCACATATAATTAAAAAATCAAGTTCATCTTCTACTAATTAAAGCTGGCCTTAAAGGAATACTAGCACTAAGCCTTGGAACTTTATGTGCTTGCAGGGTTATAATCCATTTTACTTCCAAATTCTCCAAGTAATTAGTCATTTACCTCTTTTCATACCAGGTTTAACCAGTTGTAAAACTCTAAAATGGAAAACATTATGCCCTGTTTTAGCCATATGTACTGCTAAAGCATTTGTAAGGACTTTGTTTCTGATATTCCCAACATGTTCCAATTTCCTTTCCTTAAACATACGCATCGTCTTGTCCACATAAAAACTTTGGCACTCCGTGCAAGTTGCTAAATAGACCAGACAATTACTATTGCATGTGGCAGGCAACCTAGGGACAAATTCTCTCCTAGTAATGGGATGAATAAACACTTGTTCTTTGACTATAAAAGTACATGCTTTGCATTTACCACAAGGCAAAGGATCAGTCACTGCAACCTTAGCGCCATAGCATAGCACCTTTTCAAAGTCTTGTTATTTCTAAAAATAAAGCTCGGATGGGACCCAGCCACTTCACTGGTGGCTTCATCCACTAATAGTATAGGCCAGTTTTCCCTAATGATATCACAAAAGTCAGAAATATTACTAGAATAGGTAAATAACACTTTAGGATGTCCATGGTTCAAGTGACTACTGCGATACCGCCTTATATGATTCCTGTACTTACAGTGGCGGCTGGTGACTTCAAATCAAAGGGGGGCTGCAGGAGACAGCTGAATGGGTGGGGTCAAGGGGAGGGGTGTGGCCAACTAGAAAGGGGAGGAGCTATGCTCAAAACCACAAAAACTAACTTTAATTAGATACGCTGCCCTGGGTGGCAAACCATCATTATGAGAGTCCAAGCAAGACAAAAATAAGTGTAGAAGAATAAAAATATTTCAATGCATTGGCTGCATGACAGCTTACTTAATATCTAGATGGAAACAAAAAGTTGTGAGGCATGAAAAAATAAATTACTTTTTAAATACATTACTGGAATGCCAGTCAAAATCAAGTACAAGAAAAACCAGAAGCACTCAACTGAAAACACTTCTCCTTGCACTGCAGTTCTAATTATAATTTATATTCAGCTTTATTAAAGTACCAAGTAACATGCTGAAAGTAGAAATCTCTGTGATGCCCCCACTTGTAAAAATGTTTCTTATCCAAAAAAGACCTGCTGCCTGACAACTATCTACTTGTTTCATGGGGAAAACATGTAAGTAAAAAATGAAAAGCAAACAAGAAACAAGCTCAAGATATATTGCTTAAAGGATTACTGTACAGGTTATGGACCACACATGACTGGCATTCTGTTTAGTTTACGGGTAAAGTCTGTAGAGATGACTGGAAGTCTCCAACAAGTGTAATGAGCTTTTTAAAATAATGGAATCCTGTCCTTTATTACCCAAGGCTTATACATTATCTAGTCAAGTATTCCTTGCATGGCAACAACAGAAATGCTTTCAATGTTGGCAATTCTTTAACAGTATGCTTATTAAAGCTTACTTGCATCTTACGATCTCAGACAAGCTTACCTTATGGTCATTAAAGCATTGCTACTTAAACACAGAGCAACAGGCACTTTGAGTAATAAGCATAAATCAACAGTACAAAAATATGACAGAAACCAGACCTTTCTGCAAAATCAAGGACAGATGAAAAGCCACTGTAGTACTTGTGTCTACCTTGGATGGGGGGGGGGGACACACTGCACATTTACACTGCATAACTACTCCTTGCCTTGCTTGGACACATCCAGAGTCACTACATGGGGGAGTGGGGTGCAACAAGTATGTCACAATTTGAAATGTCTCTGGCTGACTGTGATGGCCCTGACACATGTGTCATACCTCTCAACCTCAGAGCAAGAAATCTGGACAAAGCCATATACAGAAGTGGGACAAATGCCCGCAAATAAGGACAATTTTTAAATATTGCTCTAATAAACTTAGAAATATAATAGAATAGGTCTTGCATTAGTATGACTTTTCTGAAGGGTATAAAATCAGAAACTCAAATGTCTGTCATTATTTTCTAACTTCAGTCTTTAGTGATTTGTCACTAATTTGCCAAAAACACAAATTTTATGAAAAATGGACCAAATGTGATGCAAAAATATAAAATAGCCACACAATACAGCTGGGAACCTGTCAAAGAAGAGACACTTTAATATTAGTACTGCTAACTTGAGCAGCTGACAAAATAAAATAATCTACATGCATTTCAAGTAATCTATAACTTTGATTATTACAGTTATTTCTTAATTGTAAACCCTCCATGTTTTCTTCCAAAATTGCTATTTTGCAGAGGGATTATTAGGGGGAAGAGCAACATTTTGAGCCAAAATCGGGGACAGTTGAGAGGTTGGCTATGCCTAATTCTATAAAGCAATTTATTTGCATGTACCTCTCAACCTGTTAATGCAGTAAATCTGAACAAGGCCAAATATATTGGGGGAACATATAAACAGTACTAAAAATTGCTCTTGTATAAATTGAGACAGTTGATAGAATAACACTTCTTACTTTAGCATGCATTTTTCTGAAGGTTATGAAGTCTGAAACTCAGTGTATCATTATTTAGTGACTTAATTTCTAAATGATTTGCCAGAAAACTACACATTTTATGAAGAGCAAACCAAAAATAAGAAGCAAAAATCTATTCATTCTTTGAAAATCTGGAAAGTTGGGAGGTATAGTTCAGCTGGGCCTGTCTGAGTTTGCTGCCCTTCCCCCCTGACAAAATCATGGTTGAATGGAGCCTCTGCAGCCATTCCAATGAACCATTACTTGGCTATTTCACTCCATTTACCATAAACACTAATGTGCATACTGCTTTACTTCTATGATGAGTTGGACTTCATTTGAAAGTTTTATTTTGTATTTTACAACACAAACACTAAGTCATCTACTAAATAAAGCAATGCAGTCTCACAATGAAAACCTAGCATTAAAACTTCTCTGCCCTTGAAACTCACATTCATTGAAACAGCATTGAAACCCACATTCAAAGAAAATACATTTTGCCAGTGGCAGATAAAGATTAATTATGGGCTGTTTTCAAATCATAGGCCCCTTGCATATGAAACATACATGTGCTCTTTGATACACCTTCCTCATTGTATTAAATTATATTCCTTGTACAATATATTACAGTTGTTAGAGGGTGTTTTAAATTTGTTTTGAACATTTTTCCAGTAAGCAATGAAACAAAATGCATGCACCCATAATGACAAAACTGCCCAGTTCAGAACATTTATCATAAAAGTCTACTCAGACTTCCACAGTCCACCATTATCAGTAAATATGCACTATTCTACAGTCCACCATTATCAGTAAATATGCACAACTCTACAGTCCACCATTATCAGTAAATATGCACAATTCTACAGTCCACATTATCAGTAAATATGCACAATTCTACAGTCCACCATTATCAGTAAATATGCACAATTCTACAGTCCACCATTATCAGTAAATATGCACAATTCTACAGTCCATTATCAGTAAATATGCACAATTCTACAGTCCATTATCAGTAAATATGCACTATCTCTGAAGAAGTAAAAGTCATCTAAATAATTCCACATTAAAGAAATCTGTAACTAATAAAGAGGTTGTTGCTAGCAAACACCTTTATATTTCATGGTTTCATCGAAAAATAAAGTGTCTGTTGCCCCTCAGGAATAAAATGCCTATATTACATTATAAAAATGATAAGCTAGTAATATTGCAAGAGGAAATGGATGGCAAACTGATAACGGACTTATAGTTAGTATCTTCACCAAGGAGAACATTCTCAGTACGGCAGCATCCACCCCTTGTGGGAGTAGAACCCACAGCCGTCTGCATCAAAGGCAAGTACACAACCTGTTGTGCTATTAACAAGGCAAACCAACTTCACTTAAGCAACACTAAACTTCTGTTCCCCTGCAGCTCTCAGCTCCTTGTAAAATCTACTCAATACTCAACTTCACAGCACAAGAAAACTGGAAAAGCCAAAATGTATTGGGGGGGGGGGTCAAAAGCCCAAAAACCAGGGACACAAACATTGCTTGTATAATCTTGGAAAGTTGCTAGAACCATACATTTTACTGCCAAGCTCCCTGTGCAAAACAGAGCAACATACCACTACGCCAAATCAGCTGCTTTGTAAAAGAGGAAGACTGAAACCTAAATGGCTATCATTTAGTGAATTCAGTTCTCACCATAGCTGTCAACCTCTTAGTACAAAACACCTGGACAAACCCAGTAATGAGGGAATACAGCCCTCAAACATTCAGTGAATTCAGTTCTTGCCATAGCTGTCAACCTTAGCACAAAAAACCTGGACAAAGCCAATAATGGGGGAATACAGTCCCAGAAATAGGGACAAATTTCAAATATTCATCTTATAAACTTAGAAAATTGCTAGAATAAAAGGTTGTGTTACGGTTGTGTTACTATGTATTTTCTGAAGAACATGAAGTCTGAAATTCAAATGCCTGTCAATTTTACTGCTGACAGAGTAAAAACAATTTTCAGCAGAGACCCAGGGAGAAATACTGCAGACACGTCTTTGTAAAATGACAGGGCACCAGAGCAAATCCACACAAACACAGGGAGGAGATGCAGACTCCACACAGAAGGCACCCCAGCCAAGAATCAAACCAGAAAACCTATAGCTGTGAGGCAACAATACTACCACTGCACCATCAAATATGCAAGGACTTAAACATTCAGAAACCTGAAGTCTGAAATTCAAATGCCTGTCAATTTTATTTAGCATTTGTTAATCAGGACAGTCTGACTTGGAACAAATAAAAAAATTTCAGCAGAGGCCCAGGAAGAAATAATGCAGACATGTCTTTGTAACATGGGAAGACACAAAAGCAAACCCACACAAACACAGGGAGAAGATAAAGACCCCACAAAGAAGGCACCCCAGCCAAGAAGCAAACCTAAGAACCTGCAGCTGTGAGGCAACAATGCTACAACTGCACCATCAAATATCAAGCATTGCAACATTTACAAACCACAGATATTATGAGGAACAGATCAGATCAAATATGAGGCAAAAATCTGCATTTTTTTTTCACAAATGGTGGTGGGTAGGGAATTCAGGTCTTTAACACCTGCATACAAGGTACAGGGTTCAAGTCTGAGGTATTCCCTACCACACACACACACACACACACACACACACACACCTGTAGTAGCAAACCACAAAAATTAAATATATTGCACTGGGTGCCAAACAGTCGTCATGAGAGTCCAATCAAGACAAAATGAAGTGTAGAAGAATAAAAATATTTCAATGCATTGGCTGCATGACAGCTTAATATCTAGATGGAAACAAAAAAGGTTGTGAGGCATGAAAAAATAAATTACTTTTTTTTAAATACATTAATGGAATGCCAGTCAAAATCAAGTATAAGAAAAACAAGCAGCACTCAACTCAAACCACTTCTTGCACTGCAGTTCTAATTATAATGTATATTCAGCTTTATTAAAGTAACAAGTAACATGCTGAAAGTAGAAATCTCTGATGCCCCACTTGTAAAATGTTCCTTATCCAAAAAAGACCTGCTGCCTGACATCTACTTGTTTCATGGGGAAAACATGATCAAAGTAAAAATGAAAAGCAAACAAGAAATAAGCTCAAGATACATTGCTTAAAAGGATTACTGTACAGGTTATGGACCACGCGATTGGCATTCGGTTTACGGGTAAAGCCTGCAGAGATGACTGGAAGTCTCCAAGTGTAATGAGACTCTTAAAATAATGTAATTCTGTCCTTTATTACAAATACTGGCATATGCATTTCAATACCCAAGGCTTATACATTATCTAGTTAAGTATTCTCTACATGGCAACAGAAAGGCTTTCAACGTTGGCAATTCTTTAACAGTATGCTTATTAAAGCTTACTTGCATCTTGCAATCTCAGCCAAGCTTACCTGATGGTCATTAAAGTATTGCTACTTAAACACAGAGCAACAGGCACTTTGAGTAATAAGCATAAATCAACAGTACAAAAATATGACAGAAACCAGACCATTCTGTAAAAATCAAGGACAGATGAAAAGCCACTCTAGTACTTGTGTCTACCTTGGATGGGTGGGATTCTCTGCACATTTACACTGCATAACTACTATTTGCCTTGCTTCGACACATCCAGAGTCACTACATGGGGGAGTTGGGTGTAACAAGTATGTCACAGTTTGAAATGTCTCTGGCTGACTTGTGATGGCCCTGACACATTTGTCATACCTCTCAACCTCAGAGCAAGAAATCTGGACAAAGCCATACAAAGAAATGGGACAAAGGCCCAAAAATAAGGACAATTTTTAAAATATTGCTCTTATAAACTTAGAAAACTAATAGAGGTCTTGCATTAGTATGAATTTTCTGAATGGTACGAAATCTGAAACTCAAATGTTTGTCATCATTTTCTAACTTCAGTCTTTAATTATTTGTCACTAATTTGCCAAAAAAACACAATTTTATGAAAAAAATGGACCAAAAATGTGATGTAAAGATATAAAATAGCAACACAATACAGCTGGGAACCTGTCAAAGAAGGGACACTTTAATATTAGTACTGCTAACTTGAGCAGCTGACAAAATAAAATAATCTACATGCATTTCTGAAATAAAAGTAATCTGATTATTACAGTTATTTCTTAATTATAAACCCTCCATGTTTTCTTCCAAAGTTGCTATTTTGCAGAGGGATCATTAGGGGAAGAGCAACATTTTGAGTCAAACTCAGGGACAGTTCAGAGGTTTGGCTATGCCTAATTCTATAAAGCAATTTATTTGCATGTACCTCTCAACCTGTTAATGCAATAAATCTGGACAAGGCCAAATATATTGGGGGAACATATAAACAGTACTAAAAATTGCTCTTGTATAAATTGGGACATAAATCTGGACAAGGCCAAATATATTGGGGGGAACATATAAACAGTACTAAAAATTGCTCTTCTATAAACTGGGACAGTTGATAGAACAGGTCTTACTTTAGCATGCATTTTTCTGAAGGTTATGAAGTCTGAAACTAGGTGTGTCATTATTTAGTAACTTAATTCCTAAATGATTTGCCAGAAAACCACAAATTTTTATGAGGAACAAACCAAAAATAAGAAGCAAAAAATCTATTCATTCTTTGAAAATCTGGACAGTTGGGAGGTATAGTTCAGCTGGGGCTGTCTAAGTTTGCCGCCCTTCCCCCTCACAAAACCATGGTCGAATGGAGCCTCCTGCAGCCATTCCAATGATCCATTACTTTGCTATTTCACTCCATTTACCATAAACACTAATGTGCATACTGATTTACTTCTATGATGATTTGAACTTCATTTGAAAGTTTTATTTTGCATTTTACAGCACAAACACTAAGACATCTGCTAAACAAACTTGGCATTAAACCTTCTCTGCCCTTGAAACTCACATTCATTGAAACAACATTAAAACCCACATTCAAAGAAAATACATTTTACCCGTGGCAGATAAAAATTAATTCTGGGCTCTTTTCAAATCATAGGCCCCTTGCATATGAAACATACATGTGCTCTTTGATACACCTTCCTATTGCTTTGAACATTTTTCCAATAAACAATGAAACAAAACTGTCCAATTCAGAACATTTCCATCATAAAAGTCTACTCAAACTTCTACAGTCCACTATTATCAGTAAATATGCACAATTCTACAGTCCACCATTATCAGTAAATATGCACAATCTCTGAAGTAGTAAAAAAGTCATCTAAATAATTCCACGTTAAATAAATCTGTAATGAAGAGGTTGGTGCTAGCAATCACCTTTATATTTCATGGTTTCATCGAAAAATAAAGTGTCTGATGCCCCTGTGGAATAAACTGCCTAAATTACATTAAAAATAAGCTAGTAATCTTGCAACAGGAAATGGATGGCAAACTGATAACAGGGTCATAGTTAGTATCTTAATTTTCAGTACGGCAGCATTCACCCCTTATGGGAGTAGAACCAACAACCTTCTGCATCAAAAGCAAGTACACAACCTTTTGTGCTATTAGCAATGTGAGCTGACTTAGCATAATCAGCACTAAACTTCTCTTCCCCTGCAGCTCTCAGCTCCTTGTAAAATCTACTCAATACTCAACTGCATCTCAACTTCACAGCACAAGAAGTCTGGAAAAAGCCAAATTTATTGGGGTGGGTCAAAAGGGCAAAAACCAGGGACACATTAAACATTGCTTGTATAATCTTGGAAAGCTGCTAGAATAAAATGCTGTGTTACCACCATACATTTTACTGCCAAGGTCCCTGTGCAAAAGAGTCAGAACAACATACCACTATGCCAAATCACCTGCTTTGTGAAAGAAAAATGCTGTGCTACCACCATGCATTTTACTGCCAAGGTCCCTGTGCAAAACAGTCAACAGCAACATACCACTACGCCAAATCAGCTGCTTTGTGAAAGAGAGGAAGACTGAAACTTAAATGGCTATCATTTAATGAATTCAGTTCTCACCATAGCTGTCAACCTCTTAGCACAAAACACCTGGACAAACCCAGTAATGAGGGAATACGGCCCTCAAACATATTCAGTGAATTCAGTTCTTGCCATAACTGTCAACCTTAGCACAAAAAACCTGGACAAAGCCACTAACAGGGTATTACAGTTCCAAAAATAAGGACAAATTTCAAATAGCTATCTTATAAACTTAAAAAATTGCTATAATAAAAGGTTGTGTTACTATATATTTATTGCTAGAATAAAACATTGTTTTACTATGTATTTTCTGAAGAATATGAAGTCTGAAATTCAAATGCCTGTCAATTTTACTTCTGACGGAACAAAAACAATTTTCAGCAGAGGCCCAGGGAGAAATACTGTAGACACATGTCTTTGTAAAATGGCAGGACACCAGAGCAAATCCACACAAACACAGGGATAAGATGCAGACTCCACACAGAAGGCACCCCAGCCAAGAATCAAACCAGAAAACCTATAGCTGTGAGGCAACAATACTGCCACTGCACCATCAAATATGTAAGGAACTAAACATTCAGAAACCTGACGTCTGAAATTCAAATGCCTGTCAATTTTATTTAACATTTGTTAATCAGGACAGTCTGACTTGGAACAAAAAAAAAACAATTCTCAGCATAGGCCCAGGAAGAAATAATGCAGACATGACTTTGTAACATGGGAGGACACAAAAGCAAACCCACACAAACACAGGGAGAAGATACAGACCCCCCCCCAACAAAGAAGGCATCCCAGCCAAGAAGCAAACCTGAGAACCTGCAGCTGTGAGGCAACAATGCTACCACTGCACCATCAAATATCAAGTATTGCAACATTTATAAACTACAGATATTATGAGGAACAGTTCAGATCAAATATGAGGCAAAAATCTGCAATTTCTTTACAAATGGTGGTGGGTAGGGAATTCAGGTCTTTAACACCTGCATACAAGGTACAGGGTTCAAGCCTGAGGTATTCCCTACCACACCACCATGAGCCTAACCACCAGTATATTGCACCAGGGGAATTTTCACACACACACACACACACACACACACACACACACACACACACACACACACACACACACACACACACACACACACACACACACACACACACACACACAATCCCTGGTCCTGTAGTACATCCCTGTCCACAAACCACCATTACTTCCATAAATCCAGGTCCCTGTCCGCAAACTCACCACTAATTCCAGGTCACCCCCGACGAGTGCAGCTGAAAACCCGCGCAAATCTGGCCTTGCCCGTCGTGAGATCTTCCCCTGCAGCAAGCTCCAATCCAGACCTGAGATCCTTCTCCTGACTGCCGACCTTGCAGTCCGACCCCGACGCATTTCCCCAGCGAGTTCCCAGGCAGTCTATGAAGTTTAAAACTGCATAGACTTGTGGGAGCGCTCCTGTTCATGTGTCTCAATCAGGACTGCTGCTGAGACAATCTGCGCATGCTCCATGCTCCAGACCGTCTCAGCAGCAGTCTGGACTAGTGCGCATGCACGAAATTTTTAAATATTTTTTTCTTATTTTTTTCTTTTTCTTTTTTTTATTTTGTTAATTTGAAGTTGAGGGGGCTGCAGTCTGGCAGTCCAATAGCACAGGCCACCCCTGTGTACTTATTAGAAACATAGGGCGCTCCTTTATCATTCCTCTGCATTTGCACCTCCCTATTAACATCAGCTGTCAATCTATCATGGTATCCTCTATCCAAAAGATCATGTAAAAAATTATCAATAGATTCACTCATACCTGTATCATCAGTGTTAAGGCGTGATAATCTCAAGGATTGTCCTTTCATAATATTTTTAAAAATATGTGAGGGGTGCATACTGGATTTATGCAATATACTATTCTTCCAGCATGTATTCTTAAAGCACTTGGTGTCAAGCCCTCCAAAACCATTCTTATGGAACATGATATCCAGAAAATCTATACTGGTTAATGACCAATGCGTAGCAAATTTAAGGTAGCTAGCAGTCCTTTCAAGATACATGATAAATTCATTCAATTGTGCTTCACTACCCTTCCACAACAGAAGAATATCATCCACAAACCTGCCATAATATATTAGATGTGCATTATAGGCATTACTATTCAGTACGTATTCATCTTCCTATTGTGCCAACACCAAATTCGCATAGGTGTTGGCACATGGTGTACCCATGGCCACCCCTTGTTTCTGCAGGAAATATCTATCATTAAAAAGAAAAACATTATGGTTCAAGATTAAATCCAACAGTGTACAAACCACAGTTATTGTATCATGACTATAATGGCCATTATGTGCCATATAAAGCCTAACTGTGTCTATCCCTTCTGTATTAGGGATCACTGTAAATAAGGTTTTGATATCAAGTGTGACTAACAAAATTTCTGATAAATCAAGACCTTGTACTTTATCAAATAAAGTCAATAGACAATGTTGTGTAGCCTTCAACACAAAGGGGGCCTCCTCTAGAAGAGGTTTCAGCATGTTCTCTACATACTGGGACAAGGGCTCAGTGGCCCAACCATGCCCAGAGACTATGGATCGCATGGGAGGTTTCACTAAGGTTTTATGTATCTTAGGTAGGTCATTAAATGTTGGTATCAGTGGCTATTCAACTAGCAGAAATTCATATAAGTCAAAATCTAACAGCCCGTACATAAGTAGAGCATATCCCTGATGGTACTTATACTTCTATCAATAACCTGTGCATCTATCACTGTGTATGTCTCTACATCCAAAAGCCTTTCATTCATAGAACTTAAATAATTCTATTAAGAATAACTACTGTGCCCCCTTTATCAGCTGGTCTAATGCTGATACTATCCAATCTCTGTTGTTGTTTGAGGGCTTCACTCTCTGGTGCTGTTAAATTAGAGAAAAGGCTTTTAGTTCTACAAAATGTTTCATATATATCTAAATCACATACTCTGGCAAAAGCTTCTATTGTATTAGATAAAGGGGGGGGGGTTAAAGGAACTACGTTTACTACATGAAAAAGTATTAGTACTTACTGTTGCGGCATTTGATTGACCAAATAAATCTTTTAATGCAACATTCCTAGCAAATAGCCTTAAGTCCAAAATAACATCATTAATGTCCGACCTTTTAGCTGGTATGAAGCTCAAGCCTTTGTTAAGGACTGCAAGTTGCGCTTCAGTTAAAATTATATCAGACAGGTTATAAACAAGCTGATTATGTCCCTGTGGCCTGAATGTACACGTTGCTTCATTATTTCCATCTCCTTCTAACAGTTCCACCACTGAATGGTAATTCCTTCCTAGAGATATTCCTAAGGAAAGTTCAGCTAAAACAACATTAAGTGAATCAGAATCAGGCTGGTGGTAGCCTGGCAACCATTCTACGCATGCTTGTTCCTTATTAGGATCTTCTTCAAGCAGACACAATGCTTAATAAGTATGATTGTCAGTTGAAAGATCTCCTGTAGTCTCATCAGAGACTAGTGCATCTTGTTCACATAATCATCATGTAGACAGCTCTGAAGCTGGTCAATTAAATGGCAAAGTGCTCATCCTTTTGTAATAAAGAAGTATTTTATGACAAATTTTGGCTTTTTCTCAGCTTTGTTGGTGTGCTCACATCTTGTTTTTAAGCTATTATTCCAACCTATTATGTATGACAGCTTTTGTAAATATCTATTTCCAGGTTTTGTGTTTCATGCACCCATTAATATTTGGCAGGTTAATCCATTATACAGTTGTTATTGTCATCTTATTTGAACCTATGTCACATTTTATAAGACTTATTGTCTTAATGAAAACCCTCAAAAAATAAACAAACACATCCTCAGAACACCCCCTAACATATTAACTTAAAACTAACACACAAAATATATACATCTTCAAATAATGAAGTATAACCCTCCTTATAGGAACAATTGTCCCAAATTGACAGCTACACCTGCAAGCATTAACTAACCTACACTTAGGATTACTCATGCTAAATGGCATGTTATAGCCTGTACTCCTATTTACACTAATTACTGTTTCTTCTTGTCTTATCTCCATTATCATCCTAGATATGTAAACAGCATATAAGTTTTCCGAGAACATTAACTTTTAGCCTGAAGTAAAAGTGCACTGGCTATCTTTAAATAAAACTAAATTATACATTGTTCTAGTAGATACATTAAAGTAATTAGTTACCTGAAAAGCTGCTATCTCTTATTCACTTCCAATAATTTCAAACTCAGTTTTTTTATTGAGCTGCTTGTCCTTATAACCTTTTAATTGTATGCTTTTTTTAGTAAACAATGTCCAGACCTCTTAATTTATTAACGTCACCATTAGTCAGATTGTTTCCATGGAAACTTAAGAGCAGAATATACTTCTCTACTGACATTGAACATTTATTTGCTAAAGGAAAACTTTTCATAATATTGTGTCATCTCATTTAAGAAAAACAAAACACTTGCTTATAAAATGTCATTTGATTAAGCTAAGGGCATTAATCCAGGCATTCACCTATACAAACGTAAGGGAAAACATTTCAACTCTGGAAATAATATATCATGCTATATTCTGTGCACTTGTATACCTCTTCCCCCACCCAACAGCTCAAGATTAGAGCACATAAACTCAAATGTGATTTTGTCCTATCTTTCTTTTCTTTTTACTTTGTAATGCCAACATTTCTTATTTACTTTAGTATATGCATCACACACAACATGAAAATGCTTTGCTAAATAACAAATAATTTATATCATGAAATGCTTTATACAAATACTGTTAAGAACAAAAAAAATTTTACTTAGAGTCACTTGCTCTTTTTTCCTTTTTTGGTGTCCTTCAGAACATCAGTAACATGCAGTGGAGCATATGTCCGTAGGTTCCCCCACAAGTTTAACAAAGTTAACATAAATTCAGCCTTTCTCAACCTCTTTTTCTTATAAAGCCATATTCCATTAATGTGATTGATGTTTTATACTTTCACATTTATTCACTAATTTCGGTGTTACTAGTCTTCTTCCTCTTCATGTCCATCTCCCAACCTCAATCTCCAGTTCAAGTCTGGAGTACTTTGATTCTTGCAGTCAACCTCTGTGCTGTTTTCTATCTTTAAGGCATCACTGGCAAAGTCTCTCTCTCTCTCTCTATGAACTTTCTTATGAGAAGAATGAGAAGCAGAGCTCTCTTCTGTTTGATGGCTCACTTTTTGTTGGACAAACTTTTGTATTTATTCCTTAGCATTCTCTGCATCAAAAATGACTTTGATCCTCCAGGACAAAGTGCTCTGAAGACAGCTAAATACAGCAACTTGAATTTCACACCTGCCTCTTGATATTCTCTGAATGATGGGATAGATTTGCTTCTCTTCTGCCTGGTGTACAGTGAGTAGTCATTTTCCACAAACACTCTACTGTATCCAGTTTTTAATATTTTTCACTTCTGCAACAGTTGCTGGTATGATTGCATCATTACTCATACAGGTCATGGCTGCTTTTTCATGGCCAGGTTTTTGGCATACACACAATGTGTCTTTCATTTATCAGATCCTGCTGTGGGATGCCAGTCCAGTTACTTATTTGTGCTTTCATAAAATTAATACAGACTGTTCCTTCCAGTTTCTCTGGTATAGCAGAAAATCTCAGGTTTTCTCTGCATGCTTTGTCCTTTATCTCTACCATTTTTGAAACAGTTTTTCTTGAGCAGTCTTATATTCAGCCAGCCTTTTCTTTATTTTGACTTCTGAACTTTGCAGATTTATCAGTTTATCTGAATAGCTGCTTAAAGCTTCTTCCATTTTTCCAGCCATTTGATATACTCCTTCAGTGTTTCACTTATTTTAATCAGCTCTGAGCACACTTGACTTATTTTTTTTCCTTTATATTACTGGAAGCTATCTCTTGTACTAAAGCTGGAGCACAAATTGCTTTTTGCTGAACAGTGACAGGATTCTTTCCAGTTGGTGTTTTCTCTTCACCCTTTCTAGTTGATTTTCTTTTAGGCTCTCTCTGTGCTAACTAGCTAGCAACTGAATTTTACTAAAATGGGCAGAATTACTGGTCCTTATCTATTGGTTTCTTTTTTCACACGGGGAGAGCTGAAATTAAGCTGTTGATCAATATGCACCCCATCTGTGAAAGCCCAATACTGGTCAGTTTCTAGTCTATTTTTTTCCATTCCACCAACCCACAATGTTCCAAACTTCCAGATTAATAAGTAAAAATGACATGGTCTATTACTCTATTTACATATATTCTTTGTCTTTATGTTACAAACTGGTCTTTCATAGTCTGTTTCTGCTATTGTTGTGTCGGTTTATGGTGTTGTATATTTTATTTTAAGTAATGAAATTTATTTATTCTGACTTGTTGATTTTGACATGCTATGCAATCTCCATTCATGGTGCATTTGGTATTTTGGCATCGACTGATAGTGCAACCAGCTCATGTTTCAGCAAAGAGTAGGGGAATGGAATGCAAAACTGAAGGCACATGGGATAAAATTGGGTACAGATAAGACAGTTGTAATGGCAACAAATGGGAGAAATCAGAAGAAGCCGAAAATAGAGATAGAAGGGAAAATAGTGGAGCAGCTTAACAGCTACAAGTATCTAGTAGATTGCGGAGAAGGAAAACCACCTGAATTAGGAGGTCAAAGCCAGAATCAGAGGGGTTGCAGACAACTGCCACATAATGTTAGGGGTAATGTATGACAGATGATTGCCCAAGAAGCTGTAAAGTAAGGTGTACAAAACAGTGGTGTGACCAGTACTACTGTATGGTGCAGAAATCTAGACAGTAAAGGCAGAGCAGTTGAGAAAGCTAGAGGTAATGGATAGGAAGTGCCTGAGACAGATGGTAGGATGCACCAAGTGGACAGATGAAGAAATGAGGACATAAGAGCAGAAGCCAAAGTAGCTTTAATTACAGAAAAGATAAAAAAGGCAGATTACAGTGGTTCAGACACATGTGCAGGGAAACAGAAGGCAATCTGTTAAAGAAAATTTAGGACAGATGGGAAGAAGGCAAGAAGAAACAAGTGTGCCAGGAAAGAGGTGGGATGGATTGTATGAGAGAAGACCTGCAACAGTCAGGCATGAGTGCTGAAGGAGGTAGGAGAATGGCATTAAACAGGGAGAGATGGTGGCAAGTGACACAACACCCCCACCCCATGTGGAAAATAGGAAAAAGGGAGTTGATGATGCTGAAGATGCTGATGCAACCATTTTATATATTTATACAAGACTAATAAACCAGACTCATATCAGACAATCAGTGCTTACATTCAGTTATAAATAACTTGCCACTGTTAACGTTGTAAATCCCAAATTACAATCAATTGTTGTGTAGAGTCTTAATCCCATGTTGGATTTAAAAGTTCTCATTAAAGAAAAACAGTTAAACATAGAAATTAACTATTTGCAATATACTTTGAGATCACAAATTAATTGGTGACCATATTGTTTTATTTTCACCTCATTACAAATCTTAACAATTTTACTGGCAGTTTCAGACTTTATAGTGAACCTGTCTATATTAATTAGATATATATCTTGGGTCCTTTGTTCCATGCCAATATCCTTTTCAAACTGAGCTTCCATTACATTATCTCATGCTGCCTATTTTATGGTGTTCTGTTTTGATTTTTAATAGTTCTCAGTTCCATATTTTTATGGTGTTCTGCTTCTGATCGCTAATAGTTCTCAGTTCCATATTTTAAGTTATATTATCACCTTTTTTACCTTTCTTATTGATGGCTTGTTTTTGGCTTTCCATTTTCTACTTATAGGTTTCTTAGCTACCACCAGCATTAAAGATTGAAATACTTTACATTGTTAGTACGTGCTATTTTGCACCAGCTCATCAGCAGCAGATTTACAGTGAAGAAAAATTCTGTTCTAAATATAAGATGTAGCATATTATTCAGGAGATTTTCATCTTGAAGCAGCTGGGTACATTCCTAAAATATATGCTCCCAAGTACCTCTTTCTATACCATCACTTCTGCGGGAATATTTTCAAATCTTTAGGGGTATAGAAATACAAAAATTCTAAATTTTCTTGATTTAGCTGCATATCTGGGATTAAGGCTTATTTCCCTCCATTGATAATCTGTAATCATTTTATTTTAACGTTCAGTCCATGCCATTTTTATCTTTGCACTGTACTCCAATATTGCCTTATATGCGCTACTAATTACTGTGATCAAGTCTGGAATTTCTGTTTTGGCCTCACTTATAACATCAAAAAACACACAAATAGCACAGCAGGGAATAAAAACAAATAAACCAAAAATGACCCAGCAAACAGGAGATAGCCAAAAGGAACTGCACAACCACTAGGTTTAAAAAAATACTGTTTATTCGAACAGTTAAGTGCTTTTGTCCTCATATTGTAAAGGACTTTATCAGAACCGTATATTCAAGATACTATTGTCCTTAAATATACAAAGCATTTTAAAAAATCATCTGATTCCCTAAACCAATTAATTAAATAATTAAAAAAACATTGCATTATTAAGAGCCTTTCCAAACAACTCACAGTTACTTAAAGCCATACCACATATTTAAAATCAAATAGAGTTCAAGACTGGGTATGACTACGGAATGAATAATACATTATATATAAATAAATATTTTAAAACTATATATCTATCGTTTATAATGCTGAACTCCCAAATAATAAATATCTTCGTATTCAGTTCTACTAGGACTGCTTAAAGAAAAAAAATCTTATAAAATACATGTTCCCGTTAAAAAATAAATAAACAAACATAATATTGATTGTAACACTCCCAATAATTGTATCATGGCTTTAACGTTTATCCGCCCTAAGTTTTAGGACACTAATTATAGAAGCACGATCAGTAAGTGTAGGGGTTTTGTCAGCCATTAGTCTAAGCTGCCATTGTAAATCTTTGTATTCAACCAAAGTCTGCCAGGGTCCTCCTCGTGGATTTAAGTGCACTTGTTCCAGTACTGCAAAGTTAACATTATTGTGACCAGGACATGCCTTAGAATGCTTTATAGATCCTTATTTTCATTCCATTTCCTAATGTCATAGTAATGTTTGTATATCCTTTTGTGTAAGGCCATATCAGTGTTACTTGTGTAAAACACATTGCAATTTGCACATAAACCAATATAAACATCCCCTTGGAGTTACAGTTGCTGTTGTGAGCTAAATGGATGATATCATGGATCTTAACTGGATTGCCCATCAAAATGTGGGGACATTGACTGCAATGCCCACATTTATTCATATTAATACTTGTGGGGGTGGATCAACAAAAGTGAAATTTTCTTTAGGTCTTTCCAAGTTATCTTTAAAGTTCCTTCCTCTTTGAAATCCCAATCCCTCTGAGCTACACGCTCTGGGGACCTAAACCTTGTCACCACAATAAACAAGACATGCTGGAGGAATAGATTCCTGTCCCAGAGACTTCCCATATTATGGAACAGGCTACTCATCTATGTCAAGCAAAGTTCTTCATTAGCACTCTTCAAGAAAAATCTTGATGAGTGGATAGGAGATAGGAAATACACCCTGGGGATCACTGTCTGTGTCTCTGCTCAACAGTGGCACAGGAAAATAACTTTCTTGGGTGGCGTAAGCCAGGGAATGTTGTTGGTTAGGCTTATGTAGGCCCTTGGGCCAATAGCCTAGTACCTACCTATGAACCTATAAATTGCAGCTGGGTCCCTACAACTTCAACTGCCTACTGCTCAAAATTAAAAATACAGACCGAACCAAATACACACAAGGAGACAGGGTGCACAGATTAAACCATAATGTAGAGTCCAAAACAAGATATCTAGCACCAGGAGAAGTTGCAATTAAATCTTATTAGGGCAAACCCAAAAAATCCATAAGCAGCAAACAGCTGAGTAGTAGCCTTCTTCAATGCATTTGCTACTTCTCTTGGTGCTGGATATCTTGTTTTGGATTCAAAATTAAAAATACCCCAATTGTTTTTCAAAATTCTTTTTATACCCTGGCTGTTGGAAAATATCTCAAGACAAAAACTGTATTGCATTCTGTGTGTGCTCAGTATAGCTCCAATATTTAATTCACTCTCCAAAAGTGCTTTAAATTTTTGGTGTCTCCCCAATTTAACTTAATTCCTCAATAGGTTAACCAAATTAGGGGATAACCTCTCTCAAAAACATTTGTGCCAAAATATTACACTGAATATTAAACTCATGGTCATTTGAGACCATCCTGGCTAGTCTTACAAACTGTACATTGACAATACCCTTTTTCTAGAATGACAACTATTAAAGTGTTAAAGTATTAAACTGTTGTTTTCACCTGGGAGAATGTGTTTATTCTTTTTCACTCCTTAGAAGCCATCTTAGTCTGTAAATATGAACATATACATATGGTAAGCTATTGTTACTGATATCTGCCATAGTTAGTAACAATGCAGTTCCACACCCCATTGTCCAAACTGAGCACAGACTGTCTAGTACCTGACCCATTCAGAGGCATAGACCATCTCCTCAAGTTGCTTCTGGAGAAAAACTGCCTGAAACTGGTTGCAGGTGTACTTCTACCATACTACACTGTCCAGTATGTAGCAGAGAAACCTGTTATGGCAGCATGTGTGTGTTGATGTTGGTGAATCTGTGCATGTACTCTATGTAGTATATTCTATACCATCTTATGATTGGCCTCCACCAGACATGTGGATGGCTATAGCTGTCTACACATGCATATTTGTCAGTCATGGTGGTGGGCTGCAGCATGTGTTACCTATGTAGCTGTCTGCATATTGCTGTTACCCAATTAAAAAAAGTTCAAACAGCAGATACGGTAGTGGCATAGCCACTTTCCAGTGTTATGTGCATCCTGGCCTTTGCAGACATTCATCTCAATAAGATAATGGGTCCTTCTGCAAGACATGTCACATGCAAGTCATGGGGGACCCCTTAGATAACTTGCAACACATTAATGCCATTGAAACAACCTCCACCCCCAAACAGTGCATGTTAAAAATGCAATACACCTCAGTCTATATAAGTGCCTTTGAAGTCCCCATTCCCCCAGAACAAACCGACAGACAGATATATTTAGGAAGTTAATCCTCCCTCCTTGCATGTGGCTTGTGTCTCTTGCCTCTGTCACAGTAACTTCATTCTGTAATCAGGAAAGCACTGGAAAAGTAGACTGCAAAGCTCAACAACAAGCACTCCTGTGGACTTCCAAGATAGCTACACATTGAGTAACAGCTTAATTATAGTTCTGCCAGTGTGAAAATCAAAACTCAGCAGAGAAAGCCATGTTTCTGGGTAAATGTAAGTAACTGGCTAGTAAGTACATTGCCTGGATGCCAGGAAAAAATACAGAGGACCTGAAAAAAATCAGCTACAAAAGGTGATGAAAAAATACTGACTGGGAAAAGTACTGCAGCTGTTCAGCAAAAAGCAGTGACAGCTCCAGACATGACTTCCAGTAACCTAGAGGAAAGTATAAGGCAACTACACATAGACCTGATTAAAATAAACAAAACACTGATGTGTGTCAATTCAAACAACAAAAGGCTGGAAAAAATAAAAGAAGCTTTGAACAGATATTCAGATGAGGTGATAGAACTGCAAAAATCAGAGGTCAAAATGAGAAAATGCTGTCTGAATATGAGACTGCTCATGAAGAGTTGTTTCAAAAATAATAGAATTACAGGACAGAGCACATAGAGAAAACCTGAGATTTTCAGCTATACCAGAGAAGCTGGAAGGAACAGACTGTATTAATTTTATGAAAACACAAATAAGCAATGGGACTGGTATTCCACAGCAGGAGTGATTAATTGAAAGGGCACATTGTGCACATGCTCCAAACCTGGATATAAGAAAGCAACCTAGATCTTTAATAGTAAAGATGCAATCTTACCAGCAGGAGTTGATTGTGACAAAACTGTGGTAGAAGTACAAAGTACTAAAAGAGAGAGATAGCAGAGTGTTTACGAATAATGGTTTTTCACTGTCCACCAGGCAGAAGAGGAGTAAATTTATTCCACTATTCAGGGAATGTCAAGAAGCAGGCATGAGATTCAAACTGCTGTACCCAGCTATCTTCAAAATATTCTTCCCTGGAAGGGCAAAATCATTTTTTGATGAAGTGTATGCTAAGGAGGAAATACAGAAGTTTGTCCAATAAAAAGTGATCTGTGAAACAGAAGGAGATTCTGATTCTTGCTCTTCTGGTAATAAAGACCACGGAGAGACTGTACCAGTGAAACTTTCCAATGTTTCAACATAACATGCTAGAGAGAAGGAAAGGAGTATGAGAGGTAACAAGAAGAATCGAGAGTACATTGGAAATGAAGCAGAGACAGGATTTGGGAGATGGAGAAGAGCAGGAATAAAACCAGTAACTTGGAAATTGACAAATGTGAGATTACAAAGGAATAATTATATTTGTGAAATATGACAGAATAAGAAAGTCTGGAAATATTGGGCTTTTTGGACTTTGTTGGACTTGTGGGGACTTTAAAACATATGCCCTACTTCATGTCATTAATGTTCTGAAGGATACTTGGGAGGGGAAGAGGAGGGGAGTTTAACTGTAAGTAAAACAAATTTTTTTCTTAAAAGTGCTATTGTTATGGTTGGCACAGTGGTGCAGAGGTTAGCGTTGTCACCTCACAGCAAGATGTTCTCTGGTTCAATTATCAGCTGGGTGCCTTCTGTGCGGAGTCTGCATGTCCTCCCTGCATTCGTGTGGGTTTCCTCCAGGTGCTCCGGTTTCCTCTCACATTACAAAGACATGCATCTGGAGCATTTCTCCCCGGGCCTCCACTGAAAATTGGTTCATTCCAAGTTGGACTTTCCTGGTTAACAAATGTTATATAAATAAATAAAATTAGCATGATTTTCTTTTCATGCTATAAAGTAAAGTTTTCTCACTTATTTTTAAGTGTAATGAGGATACTATTGTAAACAGGTGCTCCTGTTTTTTTTTTCTTTTTCCCTTTTCCATTCTTCTCTCTTTATTCTTGTTCAGTTTTAAGAAATGTAAGCAGTGCAATGTAAAAAAAAAAGAGTATGACAAAAGAAAAATTAATGTGTTTTTCTCATTATTGCATGGGGAATGACTGTATTAAGGCCTTAGCTTGATCTAGTAACAAGTTTTAACAGTAAGCAAGTAAATGAAAAAGAATATTGAATATGATAAGGCTTTTTTCTAGCAAAAAAATGCATGCTTAGTGGTAATTCTGTATCTGGTTCTCTTTTTTCCATGGAGACAATCTGATAAAGAAAAATTGGCTAGGAGATAATGTTCTCTGAAAGCATCAAAGTGTTTTCCTAGCTGGGAGAGCTATAAGATAAGACAAAACCAGGCACCACTTAGTAGAAAAACATATGTTGTACAATGCATCTTTACATTGATAACCTTTCTTTTAGGTTTACTCAAGTCTATGAGTGTGGATGTCAGTTTTGGGATATTTGTTCCTATTAGGAGGCAAAAACATCATTATTTGAAGATGCCCATAGTGTTGTGTGTTAGTATTAAGTTAATAGGCTTTAAGCGGGTATGGGGGGAAGTTGAGGCTTTCTATAAAAAAAAAAAAAAAAGTTTTGTAAAATATGAAATAAGCCCAAGAGGATATGACAAGAAACAATTGTATAAAAAAGTTCAATCTGCCAAACAGTGTGTGCATGTAACACAAAAGTTGGAACTAAACATTTAACAAAAAAGCTGTTAAACATAAAAGGTGGGAATAATAAAAGCACCATTAATGTTACTCACTAATTCTCCCCACATGTCACTCTCCCCTGTACACTTACTACAGTGCCTGTAAGAGGTAATATTGATCAGTGCTGCTGCAGTAGCCTTACCTATATGGGTTATATTGTATTAATGATATAGTAGTTGGTTAGCTTAAGGGCACCTTCTACACACACACACACACACACACACACACACACACACACACACACACACACACACACACACACACACACACGCAAATCATTATCAGCTTAAGCAAAGTTAAAGAAAAAAGTGGTATGGGTGCCAAGCCCTTCAGAGCTTTCCTATTGCTGAACAGTGCTCCTCTTGCAGGCTTTTGAGGATCAACAGTCAGCTAAAGATGTTCCATTGCTGGACAGATAAGTTGCCTTTTGGGAAAAAAAAAAACTTCCACTTTTTAATTTTATGACAGAAAGTGAACGTTTTTCTATGAAATATCTGGTTAATGCCAAACCCTTCCCTTCTGACAAGGCCTAGATCTGGTAAAAACTGTATTTTTCTGCAACACTTATTTTTAGAATTCTCAGTTGTCATGCTCATATGTTAAAGTTTGTTTGCCTCTTTTCAGAATATGAAGAACATTATGACTTATTCCCTCATCTGAGGAAAAAGCATCTGTGTGTAATCTTATTGCTTCTGTGCCACATGTGGCTACCTATTCTTTTAAATGTGCTTATGATTCAGCTGATGTCACATTCAGGGCTGCTGCTACTAGAATTGTTATGAGGTGGTTTGCTTGGTTGTGATCTCAAAATCCTCCTGAACATGCTAAATTTGAAATTTTGAAGTCATCCTTAGACAGGGAGGTAGTCTTTGGATCGTCTGCTGCACAGATCCTCAAAACATGTGATGAGAGATGCAAGCTGATTCAGGGTCTGTCACAGATTCTTCAGCCTTTCTCTTTCAAGATTGCCAACAGGTTTAATTTTACCCGTACATTTTTACAAAAAAAAAAAAGAAAAAGATAAGCAGACAGCAAGCTGCTGTTTAACAGAATTTAAAAAAAACAATGGCAGGTAGGTTCCTAGAAGAAAGGAGGAAACTCCCAGAATGAAGATAGACTAACAAGTCTTAATAATGATCTTCAGTATACCCCCTTTCCCACCCCGGCAATCCTTTAATCTTTCCCAAAAATCTGAAACTCCATTTCTCTCTTTGGCTACAGACAAATCGGTTCTGAAAGTGATTCATCATGAATATAGATGGCAGTGAAGCTCTCTTCCTACCTTTCAAGGGATTCCTCCTCATCTACCAGATCAAATGTTTATTTTCCCACTTGTTATTCAGCATTTGCTGACTCAGAGGGTAATATAAGATATCCCTCCTCTTCAGACAGGAGAAGGTTTTTATTCATGAATGCTTCTAGTGCTAAAAAAGAAGCTTCATGGGGAGCAGTTCTGGATCTTTCTTTTTAAATCAGATTCTGACAGTCCCCAAGTTCAAACTGTTATCTCTCATTCCTTGTTTGTCTTTGGGTAACCCTAGATTTTAAAAAAATGCTTACCATCACATTCCTATAGCTCCAGATTTCAGATGTTTCTTAAAGTTTTCTGTGTCTTGATCATACGTTCAGTTCTCTGGATTGGGTTATCCGCTGCCCATGGGTATTTACAAAGTGATTAGCTTCAGTAATAGCCCCTTGCAGACTGCAAGGTGTTTACAATTTACCTTATTTAGATGACTTTCTTATCTTTGCAGAGTCTTTTTAAAAGTGCCAAGAATCTCTCACTTGGGATGAGAGATCTCCTGCACAGACTAGGGTTTCAGGAGAACATCCAAAGGTCTTGTTTAACCCCTTCTCACAGGATTGTTTTCCTGGGGTGTCTCCTCAATACCTCCATTCAAAGAGCTTTTCCTCCACAGGGAAAGGTATTTATATATCTATATCTGTTCTTGAGTTTTTCCACTCAAACAAAAGTCTATGCAAGGCAGTTTCTCAGGATACTAGGTCTCATAGCTTATATAAGTCTTATGATTCTTCAAGCAAGAGTCCGCATGAGAAAAAAATTAAGTGGTACCTAAAATCAGAATGGTTCCAGCATTAACATTTACTGACATTCCAGATTCCATTTTTGGGGTTTGTGAGAAAGGACATTCTTTGGTAGTGAGAGACCAATTGTATTTGAATCAAGGTTTTCCATTTCCCTTTCACCTTCAACACAGTCTGTAACAATAGATGCCTCAGATTTTGCTTAGTGAGTAGTATCAGTGGGAATAAAAGTGCAGAATGTTTGGAACAAAAAGATAAATCAAAACACATAAACATAAAAGAGATATTGGCAGTAATGTAGGCTCTTAACTCTCTGAATCATCTAGACTTTTCTGGACTGTTACAAGTAGTTATAGAGTATAGACAATACCACAGTGATGTTGTACATAAACAAACAGGGAGAATCAGATCCTACCCTCTCTGTGGACTAGCCATGACAGCATGGGATACAGCTTTTCAGCACAATGTCACTCTACAGATGTATCTTACATCCTATCAGAGAACAACATTTTGTGCCATATAAGCTGAGTAGGAGCAGGACAGACCCATGTGAATGGAAACTGAATCAGGGGGTCTTCCTGTAATTGATTCAGCTGTGAAGACTACATCAGATATATAATTTCCCCTTCATTCATGACAATTGGTTAGCAAAATTGTGCTCCAAAACTCCATGTAAGAAGGCTTGGAAAACAGAAGCCTTTTCTTTACCTTTGACAATAATGCTTTTCCATCTTCCCACTAATACCCAGGGTCATTCTGAAGATTCAGAAAGATTCTCCAAAAATCAGTGTGGTGGCTCCCTTCTGGCCTAGGCAGCAGGGTTCTTCCTTCTTTTGGAAGTGGACAATGGCAGTTACCCCAAACTTCCTCACAGACTAGCCCTACTCACACAAGACAAGGGGTGTTTGATACATCCAAACTCCAAACAACTGCAACTAACTCCTGGATAATAAACTCCGAATAACTTTTATGCACCTATTTTCTGAGGACATGTAGTAGGTATTAATGAAGAAGGAAAACCTGCTACTAAAAAATAATCTATTAGCAAATTGAGAAGTTTTTTTGTGCCAAGAAAGGAACCAGGACCCTGGTTCTGCATTATTTGTGTGAGTTAATACATTTTGGTCCATCATACTCCTCATTTAAGGTGCACCTGTCAGTCATTTCTGCGTGTCTGCCCTTGGATCCCCACTTTCATTATTTTCATATGTAAAAATGTTTTTGAAAAGAGTGTTACATCCTAGGAAAAAAGGTGGTTCTTAGTTAAGATCTGAAATTTGTCTTGGAAAAATTAACTGTGGCTACAATTGAACCTGTTCATCAGGCTAACTTGAGGTTCTTAACACAAAAAAACTGTTTTGATGATTGTTTATGACTTCTGCAAGAAAACTATCTGAATTGCAGGTTCCTATGGTGGGTAAACTTATCTCATTTTCCACAAAGATAAGATTTCCTTAATAAAACTTCTTTATTTATGCCTACAGTGGTATCCGAGTTTACTTTGAGCCACTCTATCCATCTCCCTTCTTTCCAGAACCAAACTATGACAGAGAGGGGATACTCCATACTTTGGATGTCCACAGGATATTAAGACAAAAGTAAAACTTTTGGGAACTCTGATCTGTTGTTTATTTCTTGTGAAGGAAAGAAGAATAGACAACCTGTGTCAAAGAAGACTATTTTCAAATAGTTGTCTCATGCTATTACCTTTTGTTATACCCACCACAACAAGGCAAATCCAGGCAGATGCAAGTCTCATTCTACCAGGGCCTTGGCTTCATCTGTAGATTTTTGGAAAGGGTTGGATTCTAGAAGTATTCCAGAAGCAGCAACCTGGTCCTCTGTGTATACCTTTACAAAGCACTATAAACTGCATTCCTTCTCCAGATCTAGGGCAGACTTTGCTAGGACCATTATCCATGGGTGTCTAGACCCTCATCCTTCCTCCTCCTAGTCAGTTTAAGCTATGGTAGTCTACCCATGTAGCTAAGGCTATAGTAGCAGTCATCAATGTGATGGACAGTACAGATATGGAAGTAAACTTACAGTAATAGTAGATGTTTAAATGACCACTGCAGCAGTAGTTGCTCCCTCACTCCACCCCATCTATTTTTATATGGCTTTATTGCCAAAGTGGGGAACTTTATATTTGATTTCCTGGTATTAACCTTTTTTTGGGCTCTAGCCGCCTTCTCTCAGTTGTCATGAAAGCTCTGAAGGACTTGGCACCTAACCCACTGTTTTCCTTCAACTCTGCATTTAACCCATGTGAGACTCAAACCTTGCACCTTATGTCTGTAAGGTAAACACCTTAACCATTATGTCAACCATCTGCCCCATTGATCTTAAGCTTTGGAAGCTGGAAATCTGTTATATTCTTAGGGGAATATAACCCATATAGCTAAGTCTAGTGCAGCAATGATCATTCAAAAATTCACTGTCATGGTAAGTTTACTTACACAGCTGCACTTTCTCTGCAGTCTCCAGTTCCTTTACTTGGCGAGCTGCAAATTTCTGTAAAGTGATAAGCACTGCAATGGCCATGGCTGTATTTATTGTGCATTTTCAAGGTTCATAGCATGACAATTATGCTAACAAACGGATTAAGGTTAACTTTCTCTGAATTGCATGTCTTGTGCAATGTATTCCAGTCAGGGGTATGCAATGATGTTTGCACACACATGAAAAAATGTGAAGCACGTTACACAAGCATGGGTGAGTCATTGACCTGTACAGGGATATAGGTGTGTTAAACCATGCTGAAGCCCCTAGAGATGCTATAGTATGATGATCGTATACCTTGTTGCCAGAAGGTGCATGTCACATAACACTTGTAATGTGCATCAACACAAATTTGTTACCATTCTCTTTAGGATTCTGTCCTGTGAAGTGACAATAGCTTCTGAGCATGTTAGTTGTTGTAGTACTCCCAGGTGTTGTAGGAAAGTATCAGAAATCCTTTTTTATCTTCTCATTTGAGGTTACCTGAAGTGCCTGCTAGTGACATATTGTGCAGGTCCCAAGTGCAAGTTGGATGCCTGGCACTATCTTGCCCAGACCTACTCCCTCAATGCTACGTTGACAGCAAAAAACAAAATAAAAAACTAATAATAATAGTAATAATAAAAAATGTCTGTTCTCTGATCTGGCACGCCTTCCCTCCTAAGGAAAAACACAAGGCGTTAATGCCATCATGCTCATCCTGATGTTTGCACGAGGGGTGAAAAATAAAACAGATTTTGCCAGCTAGACCCCCTAACACCTTGCACTTTGGGAGGTTGCCTCCTTTGACCCATCCTAGCTATTAGCTATGGTTCTAGGTGGCACCGTGACCATTTTTGCCAATGAAAAGAGGAAGTTAGAGAAAGTGCTCCAAAGTTCTACAGTAAGTATCATGACAGGAGCATTCTACTGCAATTTAGACTTAACTGCTCAGTCATATGCAAGACATCTGATTCATAGACACTTTCCTTTCCTTTTTGACTTTCAGCTGCTGGAAGGAGACTGAGGAGAATAGAGTGACATGTCAGAGATGGTATGGAAAAACTTTTCAGATATAGGGTGTGTGTGTCTGTGGGTATATATATATATATATATATATATATATATATATATTTATATATATATATATATATATATATATATATATAAATATATATAAATATATATATTTATATATATATATATATATATATTGGTAATATTATAGCTGCATATATTTTACACACCTGCAGAATTGTCTATTGTTAGAATGTTGCTATAATACTGCTATAATATACCTCCTGACATGCAAACATTGTGCATTCAGACTGATTTGGTATGTTTCCCTCCATAACTCTGGAGATTATCAATGCTGTTAGGTACAGATCCCTAGCCTGCATATGGGTGTCCCTCCAGTATGCCATGTGTCATACTCTACATCACACCTGCGTGTTTCAACTTAGATTGACGTGTCCACTACTGCTGACATAGTTCTGCCATCCACAAAGAGTGCACTGGTCTGCCTGTACGGCATAATGCATGCACCATACTTTCCATGACCCCTACCAGTGCCAGCTATCCCTATCTTTGGCATATCCTGGGCTTGCAGCAGAGGAGCATTCTCTGTCATGTAATGGTGGATGGCACATGTCATTTTATGTGACTGCCAAACATTGCATGCTGTCAGTGTTTATGTCATCTCTGGATGTGTTTCTGTGTCAAGCTTCACATGTCATCCTGCAGGCCTCTGTCCAGTAGGCCAGGTCCACTACCTCCTTGTATGTCCTATGGCCACATAGTGTGGTGCTGGGGGCATCCCACTCCACCTCCAATGGTCCTCCGGTCACTCATTGTGCCTCATGCACTGTTCTCCTCACATTGACAAAGGAGGACTGCTTAAACATTATGTCATATTACCCTTTGTGGCAAACTGTAATAGTGCACTTTGGCCAGGCAAGTTTATTGTATACTTTGGCATTGTACATATAGCAACATTTTACTCCTCCATGTAGTTTTATGCCAAACAGCATTACAGTATTGCTATTGTTTTTCCCTATTGTCCCCTTTTTTTATATTTATGCATTGTTTTTTCTGTTTCTCTCCATTTATATTCCTGTTTTATGCAGTGTCAGCCACAGCTAGGCCGTGAAGTGTCAATGGTTATTTAACTGTTGACCTACCATGCCAGATCCTGCTGGTTCTCCAAATGCCCCCTAGACCTCCTGCCTGTCTGCAGAATGAGGAGGGTCATCCACTGAGAGTGATTTGAAGGGTTGCATGGTGGTCTGTAGTGGTACATCACTGGTGGAGGGAGGATGCTCTCCATCTAGGGATGTCATTAGTGTGTCATTCTGTGTAACCCAGCAGGAGCTGGAGGATGTGGTAATGGAATTGGTGGACCAGTAGCTTGATGCCTGCATCAACCACCTGGAGCACTTCCTTTTTGTGACTGGCAGAGTTACACCATTGCCTGGCCCTAGCTATTGGGCCATCTGTAGCTAGGCCTAATCAACTGAGCAGTCAAGAAGTGACTGACTTCTGGCTCTGAGTGGCACTGGGCAGCACAACCATTACCTGTCACCCCAACCTGTCTCCAATCATGGTATTTGCCTTCCTTGTGTTTCACTTCTCGTCCCAGTATATGATCCAGTCATTCCAGTACCAGTTGTCCTCCCTCCCTTTGCCTGCCTGTCTCTCCTTTGTTCTTCCCCCATGTGTGTCAACATCTACCTTTTTGGTCTTTGACCATGTTTTATGTTTGTTTGTTGGCTTCTGCTGCCATCCCTTTACCCTTCTTCCTCACATCTTCCCCTTTCTACCTTCCCTGTTTACCCTTTTTGGAAAAAGGAAAATGGGCATCTATCCCACAAAAAAAATTACATCGCTTTCCTAAATTCACCCCACTCTTCCATTCCTCTTACCCTTCTTTGTGCGCCTCTGCTTGCTCTTACCCCTTTCTGACTGTCCTGTACATTGATCGCCTTCTCTTTATAACAATAAATTGTTATGGGCTTTACTTTGAAACCCTTAATTGGGCTCTCAGCTGTTCTTACAGCTGTGTGTCCTTGCTCATGTAAACATGCATCATATTGAGCATGCTGCATACACGCTTGTGAGATCATTAGGTCATATAGCCATTGTTGTGTAATGCCATCTTTATGAGAACTGTGGGGTTTTCACTAGAACATTCCCTAATTAGTTCATCTCTGTCACACAGAGTGGCTCCTGTTACATTGTGCTACTTCCATTGTGCTATTTTGTAAATGCATAGTCGTATAACAGATGCTTTTGAATCAACATCTGTACTATGTTTGCGAATCCACCCACCTGTTACTGGAAGTAAAGATTAAATAAAACATGACGTTAACATCGTCAGGAAAGTAGTACACAAGTAATAGTTATTTATATAGTTTAGTGGTAGGTTAATGTCATCTTACCCAAAATTTAAATTTAAGTTACTGTAAGTCAATATGTAAATACACTTGTGAAAGGTTAGTTTAAGTGGATTATGGAAGCGAACAGATAGGGTAGACGAAGTCTAGTGTAAGAACACTTACATCTCTACAATGAGAGAGAAAGAATTTGAGTAGCAAGAAAAACACATAAAAACACATATTCAGCGTATATGGGTGATTTTCACGTACCAAATACAAATATAATAGAGAATATACAGTGATGTAGGGTGTACCTATACATTTATTAAATATTAAATATTATACACTATATTTATTGAATTTATAAAACAACAAAACATCAAACAACATTAAATATTTTAAAAGGTTGTATTTACCAAATGTTATTTAAGTAAAGTAAGTCTAGGGGAGTTTTTAAAAGTGTTCAAAAAAGCAATAAAAAGTGATAGAATTATATCTTTTTTAAAAGTGTTAAAAGTGTCCACGACAAGAACATAAAACGAGTACAGTGTTCTTATTAACATTAATGTTTTACATTTATTTTTGACACTATAGCTCGTCACTATTTGTGTGTGACATTCAGTGGTTTTAGTATGTTGCCTCTTTAAAAGTTTTAAACAGATTACAATGTTAATTTAATTGATCAATTAATACATTTTAATTGTATATAAATAGTTAATTTGCTATTAACAGAATTGTTTTTTCTGAGGAAGTTGGGGCAGGAGCCCTGACGAAAAGTGTATGTGAAGTTCTGCACTTAAAGTAAACTATTAAATCTGTTTTTCGAACAAGGACTTGGATATATTTGCTCTGGTTTTACACTTGGTTGGCGCTCGAGTGTACGAGGTTTTCCTGTGTTCCTAAAGAAGTTTTCGTTCATCTTCGAAGTTTTCGTTCATCTTCTAAGTTTATTAAATAAAACATGTCTGTAGTTAATTAACATCAAGAAAGCAAGACAAAGTTAATGTAATAAACAAAAGCAGCAGATAGGAAATGCACACCTGACAGACACTGTAACGGTTTACTTCCTTATTAATTATAATTCAAAGCTTTTTGCAAGAAAATAATTGCATAATTACCAGAAACATATAAGCAAATACAGAAAAAAGACATCCTATGAATTTCATATCACACAAATTAAGCAGTGGGGACCCTTGCTAAAAAACATTTAAATTAGTCTGGATTTATGAACGTAAGAAACAGTGTCTCATTTCTCAAGTAGAAATAAAAACTATGTAGTATACCACAAACTGCAGGCCAATTCCACTGTAGTGCTTAAATAATTTATTGTAAAAAGTACAAATAAAAGTAAAATTTTCGTCCACAAAATTAATCTTCTCTAGTGCCTCGGCCACACTTGTCTTTAACAGAGTATACTATAATCACTCATACTAATAGTAAAGAAACTGCCATCTTATGTTAGAGGTGTGTTTGATTTGTTGGATAAAGTTGGTAACATAAAATGGGAACAAGACATGTATTCCTTGTAGTAGATGTTGTTGGTCTGTATACCAACATTAAACATCAAGACAGAATACAAGCTATAAAATATTATTTAGGTGAGAATCCAGTAGTTGAATATGTTGTTGATTTAATTATGGTATGTCTAAATAATAACATATTTTAATTTAATGGAAGTCTTTATAAACAGTTACAAGGAACAGCTATGGGGTCAGCCTTTGCTCCAAGTTATGCAAATATTTTTATGGGTTATTTTGAAAAAAAAAAAAAAATATATATATATATATATATATATATATATGTATACTAATCAATTATTTATTAGCTGTGTATGTAAATATTTTCGCTTTATTCACGATTTAATATTGATTTGCAAAGGAGGGCAAGATCAAATCAATAAATTTATGGATGAAGTACAGGAGAATAATGTTGGAGTGAGATTTGATGGTTTACAAATGGGTAATGAAGTAATTTATTTAGATGTAGTGTTAAAAGGACAAGTAGGTACATATATTAGTACCAGCATACATAGAACGTTTAAAGAAACTAACTCTATTTTGCATGGTGAAAGTTATCACCCTCCCCATACTATTAAATCTATACCATATACTGAATTTGTAAGAATTAAGAGACTATTTAGTAATCCAGCTGTACTGAAAACAGAACTAAATGAGAGTTATAATAAGTTTTGTTTGAGGGGCTATCATGAAGTAGATTTAAGAGAGGGTTTAAATAAAGTTTTGAATAATAGAAAATATAGAAATAGGAATGGTGTTAATAGAAATGACAATGAATGTATATATTTCACTTCCACATACTCTATATCGTCTGAAAAAGTTTTGGAACAAGTTAAACATAGTTGGAGAGTGGTTAAAAGGAAGGTTGATTTTTTACAATGTAAAAAAATGTGCTTCTCATTTAGAAGGGGGAGAACTATTAAGGATTTCACAGTCCATAGTAAGTTTGATATGCCAAAAATGACAGTTGGTAAGCCAATTGATAAACAGGGAACACAAGCATGTGGTAAATGTAGTGTATGTAAATATATAATCAAAGAATTCATTAATATTAACAGAGTTATATTTCAAACCAATGGAACTTTTAATTGTAGAACTGAGAGGGTTATATATGGTCTCAAGTATTCTTGCAATAAATTTTATGTAGGAGAAACTAAAAGACAGTTCTCCTGCAGAATAAAGGAGCACATTAGAGATATTAAAAATAATAAACAGACTAGCCCCATAGCAATACATTTTAATAAATATTATAATGGTAACCAGGAGGGGGTACTAGTTACAGTGTTAGATAGCATAGAAAGAAATGTATATATGCACAAACAGCAAATAAAATGATTATTGAGGAAAAAGGAGGTTTTATGATTTTGAAATTTAATACAATGAGCCCTATAGGGCTAAATCATGAATGTACATGGAAAAGTTTTTTGTAATAATTTTTAGTATGTTAATAAGTTATTAATGCACTTAAAAGTTTTTATAATAATGTTTTTTTTATTTAATTGCTTAATTGAATAAGTGGGTGTGATAAACACTATAAAATGATGTTAGTTTGAGTGATTATAGTATACTCTGTTAAAGGCGAGTGTGGCCGAGGCACTAGAAAAGATTGATTTTGTGGAAGAAAATTTAACTTTGATTGTACTTTTTACAATAAATTATTTAAGCACTACGGTGGAATTGGCCTGCAGTTTGTGGTATACTACAAAGTTTTGGCGTATTTGGTTGTAGTTCTTCAAGAAATAAAAACTACTTGGAAATGTAGATGTCCTTCCAAATCACTGTTGCAGTATTCTAAACAAAAGGGATCTCCCATCCAGGGCAGCCCAGTGCTTGGTCAGTATACAAAAACCTAATGATTTTGTATGTGCCTTATGTCACACCTAAGCTCCCCTCACAGAACATTGGGCATAAAAGGGACAGAACATTTTTGCCACCAGTTCAAATGCCATTATTGTTAATTGGTCTGAAAACCATGTTACTGTACTAAATACTTAGCCACCAGATAAGTGCCTCATTAGGGTTGTTTTTTTTTTCTTTCCTTGGTCTTATATTTTATTTTGCTAGCTAGAGTTCATGTTATCCAAGAAGGGAAAATGTCACTGTGGAAGGCGGATTTCCCATAAGGATCATCATGAACAGTGTCTTTTTTATTTGGGTGCTTCGCATAACCATACCGCTTGTGGTATCTGTAAGGTGTCTGCGCCTAAGACACTCAGAACCCATTTGTCTTCTCTGGCCATTTAATCCTTTAACTCTGAGATACCCTGAAATACTCCTGCTGTGTAAGAAGATGGCCAAGAAGTCTCAGATGTATTCTTTAGCTGCCCAACCTCCAACAGATATTCCTTTTGAAGCAGGTAATATCTCTGTAGGTCATTCAGCATCTACATCAGATTCCTCTGTAGTGACCCTGTCAGATGCTGGCATGGATTCTTCTTTTTGCACATCCTCTGACACTTTTCAGCAATCTCCTCCAGTCATTGAGGGGAATCATGGTTGATTATCTTGGAAGGTCCTAGAGGGATTCCACAGGTATGGTCAAGAAGGAGGTTCCAGAATCTCACAAAGGATCGGAACCTTCAGTGTTTGTTAGGGTTGATGTCCCTACCTAGAAAAGACAAAATATGAAGCATGTTTTGGTATGTTCTAAGGATCCTCAAAGGGAATGACAACAGTTTACTTAGGGCTTGTTTTCTGTCTTGATGGCCCTAAAGCCTCCTCAAGGGGTTTTGGTACCTGCTCCTCTTTGGATCTCTACCCCTTCTAAATGGCTTCTGGATGAGGATTCAGTGTCTAATGAGGGGTTTTGTGCTATTCTTCACAGATGCTTTTGCCTTTGGCTTATGATTCTGATGAAGAGGAGTATATTAGCCTTGAGTCTCCTTTTGAGGAATTGTCCTTTAGGGACAAAATTGCTAGGATGATGGGATACTTTAAGTGGGATTTCCTCAAGTGTATGATATTCAGAGAAAATATTATGAATTGCTTAAGGAGGATACTCCTAAACTATCAGCAATTCCTCCTGTATTGGCTGCTTTGTTAGACACTTTCACTGCTGCTTTCAAATCTCCTGATTCTCAGCCGCCTGCTCCTACGAAACCTGATAGGTGCTGTAAGTTCCTGAGGATTGTCAGTTTTAATTTAAATGTTCTTCTGCTGATCCTGCTATAATGTCAGTTTCTTCTGACAAGCTTTCTAAGCTTTTGCCCTCTTCCAAATGTTTGCCTTCTGATGAGGACAGTAGGTCAATGGAGAGGACTTGTAAGAAAGTTTGCACTGCTTCCACTTTGGCCTTTAGGGCTGTTAATTACCAGGCCCACATGACTAGGTATGCTCTGATCTTGAATACTCAGGTTTGTCAGGTTATTTCTGATCTCCCTGATTCTAAAGGAAAATCCTCTGCCTTATCTATTTTAGGTTCACCTTCTCAAGTGGCTTGCCACTCTACTGAGTGTAGCTATGATGCTGTTGATGTCTCTTCCAGGGCTGCAGCTTTTGGGTCTGTCATGAGGCGTTATTCTTGGCTTCATCTCCAGTCTCTCCCCTGAGGTCATTAAGGCCAAGTTGTTGGATGCTCCTTTGTATAATACACATCTTTTTGAGACTGCTGCTGCTGACATGTTTAAGTCTCTTCAAGAGAAAGAAAATCTTTGCAGGACCTGAAACATATTTTTGTCTCTCCTATTCCTAAGTTCCAAAGGATTTGTCTTTATAGATTTGCTTTTGTTTGCAGGCAACCCTGCCAGGACTCCAAGGGCAAGAAAGATGGTAGGTGGATCGCCTCTGCTAAGGCTTCTCAGATTTCTTTGGCCCAGAAGCCCCCTTTATCTGATAAATCTGCTTCTCCTTGACAGTTCACCACCACCCCTTCTTTTAGATCAGTTTTGTTTGTCCCTTCGGCTTTCCCTTTGTCTTCCAAATTGGCATCTCATCATTTTGGACTCTTGAATTCTTTTGATCATCCATCAGGGTTACTTCATGTTATGGAAGTCTCTCCCTCCTTTATCAGAAATTCCTCAATGTCCTCTAGAGCAACTTCCTAATGTCCCAGAGGTTCTAGGGTCTCAGGTGAACCAATTCAAGTTGTGGATGCAACAGTTTGCTCTCAACCCAGGCTGACCCTTCAGCCTCCAGTCCCTTCTCAAGAACTGGTCACCGATGCCTCAGACATGGGTAGGAGCTTCTTTTGGTCATCTGAAAGTTCAGGGTCCCTGACTTCCACAACAGAAATCAGACCATTTCAACATCAGAAAGATGAGAGCTCTGACCCTTCAAGATTTTCACCCCCACTTCTCTCCAGGCCTCTTGAAGGTGTGCACAGAGAACACTACAGTGATGTGGTATGTCAACAAGCAGGGAAGTACAGAATCTTACTTCCTCTGCAGGATGGCTCCTCAGGCTTGGGAGGTGTCTGTCAGTTAACAGTTAACTCTTCAAGCAGTATATATTCCTTCAGAGCACAATCTAGTTTCAGACTCTCTGAATAGGTCTAAAGCACAGGCTTATGAATGGAAGCTTCACAGAGACGTGTTTCTGGACACTGTCCATGGTAGGATATTCCTGAGGTAGATCTTTTTGCCTCCTGTCTGAACAGGCAGCTTCCTCTCTTTTGTTCCAGAATGTCATAACATCTGGCATGAGAGACGGATGCCCTTTTGTTTCCTTGGAAGGGGATGTTTCTTTATGCTTTCCCAGCTGTTCCTCTTCTTCCAAGAGTCCTGCAGAAAATTCAACTGGACTCCACAAAAATCTTACTAGTGACTCCCTTTTGGCCAAGACAGCACTGGTTCCCTCTCTTAATGCATCTGCCCATGGGCAATCATCACAAGTTATCTCATCGGTTGGATCTCCTCACACAGGACACGAGGTCTCTCATCCATCCTCACATGTCCACTCTTCAACTGACATTGTGGGTGATAGGGTTTTGATCTTTTTCAAGGGTTTTTCAGGAGGAAAGGAAACCCTCAACTAGAAAATATTGTATCTCTAAATGGAAAAGACTTTCTGTCTAGTGCTATGCTTGTAACCAGGGCCCTATTCACTGGGGGTCCCTCTGGCCCTATCTTATTTGTGTGAGTTGCTCCATTCTGGCCTGGCCTATTCTGGAAAGCCCCATTTGCCAGCCATTTCTGCTTGTCTGCCCTTGAATCCTACCTTGGCTTCTCATTTTGGGGTCAAACAATTTCTTAAAGGTGTCCTGAATATTAGGCTTTCAAGGAAACCTATTTCTCCTCATTGGGACCTTAATTTTATTTTGGAGAAATTGATTCAGACTTCTTTTGATCCTGCAGATTCTGCTTTTTTCTAACATTGTACCTGGAAGACTGTTTTGTTGCTGGCTCTTACTTCTGCTTGGAGGGTTTCTGAGCTCCAGGCCCTTATGGCCATTCCTCCTGTTTTGGTTTTTCACAGCGACATCTTGTCCTTTTATACTAATTCTTCTTTTATGCCCAAGGTAGTAAATGAGTTGCTCTTGAATCAAGTCAGTACAACTCTCTTCCTTTTTTCCTTCTCCTCATTCTGCTAATGAGAAGGTCCTGCATACCTTTAATTGGGCACAGACAGCTATGGTACTATTTCATAAGTCTGATCAGCTTTTTGTTTCCTTTCATCCCAGGACATTGGATTTGGCTGTTTTTAAGAAAACCATCTCCTCCTAGATATCTAAAACCATTTCCTTTTGATATACTTTTCATGGCAAATCTCTGTCTACTTCTGTTAGAGCTCATTCCACTAGGACTGTTGCCTCTTCTGTTGCCTTATTCAAGGGGTTAGACACCAGTTCCATTCTTGAAGGTGCTACTTGGTCTTCAGTGCATACCTTTACTAAGTCGGATATGGTTTCCAGGGCCAGAGCAGGTTTTGCTGAAAACATTTTATATGGGTATGTTGAGGGCTCAGCTCAGCTTTCCACCTCCCATTCTGTTTCTTCAGCTTTTTTACTCTTTCGTTTGTTTGGAGTACTGCAACAGTGATATAGAAGGAGTATGGTTGTGTAAAATCTTACCATAACAGTAGATGTCCTTCTCTTCTCTGTTGCAGTATTTACTCCCTCCCTCCAATCCCTATTGTTTGTTCAGGTTTTTGTTTTAGATTCCCTTGTGGCTGAGGGTTCCCCTTCCTCTTCTGCATTTTTCTTTCTGGATGTGCATGGACTCCTTTGTCCTATGGAGACTGTTCTCTTCTGGGGCAATTCAGTTCTGGGTAGTTGTGTCCATATGTCTCCTTTATGTCCTAGATTCTGTGCAGGAAATAGGTGCAACATACCATGCGATTCATACAAGATCATTAGGCCTTTGTATACTGGCCGAGTGTTGGGCTGCTCTGGGCGGGAGATCCCTTTTGTTTAGAATACTGCAACAGTGAGGAGAAGGACATCTACTGTTATGGTAAGATTTTACACAACTGTACTTTCTTCATCCTGTTGCTGTACTCTATAAGTCCCTTATAAATGAGTATTGGAAGTTTTGCTTATCCTGTTCTGAGTTATATCTCCTTTGTTTACATGTCCATGCAGTAGATAACTATTTTTGAATAAGACTTCACTGATTTTTACTGACTGCTTAAGAATTCTTGCAATCAGAAGTAATATAACTTGTAATTTTAAACTACTCAAATTTGTTTACTGAATTTTACTTTTTATCTGTTGTTAATAGAAGCTACATTAGAGTTTTTAAGGGAACTGTATTATACAAATAATCATGACACAGACGACTTCAGATTGGAAACAAAAGACTTCATGTACTATTTATATCACAATTCATCACCTATGAAGCCAATGCCTTTTTATAATGTCTCCTACTTGAAACTGCTATGTGTGGCTGGGTCCATAAAGGCTCTGTAGTGCCATCTAGTGTTTACACTAGTGCACTACATCTGCAGCTTGTGTGTTTTTTTTTTCTTTTTTTATTAAATATCTTTTTATTGAAAACTTTTCTGGTATAAAAAAAAACAAAAAGAATAACAAGACAATTACATGTGGTACAGCTGATGTTACATTGTACATTCATAAACATGTAATGATAGTTATTGCCCATTATGCTAATAACATTCATATTTTGTAGAAAACCATAGTATTATCACACTGATATAATTAAATTATAAGTTTGTCTAACAGTTTTTCATATTGCATATTTATTATACCAACTTTACTACTGTGAGCTATAATATATGCATAACATCAACCTATAATATGATAACATTCTGTTCTACTAAAAAAAATACTTATATACATATATGTCACCTTACTTATTTTGACTGCTAATCTCAACAGAGTGGTGTGCTTACATTTCTTATGTACATAGTATTTACATACTATTCATGACAAGATATCAATGAATGTATTGCAGTATCTTTAGTAGCAGGTTTGATTCCAGCAGTAATGTTTACTATCCTTAAAATACATAGACTATGCCAGACTATTAAGAGAGTATTTCAATTAATGTTTTACAGTACTCTTGATAATATATTTGATTCCTCTGAGTTTTTGTATATAGTTTTTTTGGCTAATATGTGTTTTTTTGCTACGCTTTTGTATTCTAACCAGGTTAATTTTGATCTGTCAATCCAGTTTTTTGCTATATAAGCTTTCATCAGAGTGCAAAGTGTTATGATATGTTTAGATAACTTGTTACTATTACCCTTAAATAAATGGAGTATAGCTGTTTGCTATGAGAGCATAAATTTTGAGTATCCTGATTTCTCTAATAGAATTCTAAGTGAACACCATAGCTTATATACTGTTTTACAGCTCCAGAATATATAAAGGGCGTCTGCTTCTTTATTTGGGCAAAAGGGACAATATGGTGACTTGGATGGGTTAAATTTGTTAAGATGTACACGCGTGAAGTATGCATTGTTAAACATCATGAGTTGTGTATATATGAACTTTTTATATGGTGTCAGTTTTATAGTGTTTTTGATAGCTACCTCCTTTTGGTTATCTGTTATGGTGTTGTCCTTCCTATCTCAAAATTTTGAAAAGATGATAGTGTTTTGGTATTTAATAGTTGCTAACAATTTATAAGTGTTTGATACAATTTTCTTTTTACTTAATATCATTTTTATAATTTGTTGTGCTAACTTCACTTCTTGCTCGACTACTTTGATATCTTTGGTTAGAAAATTTACTAGATATATGATTTGTTTAATTACCAGGTTATATTTTTACTGACTTTGACTAAGTTTGTGATATCTTCCAATGAAAAATTTCTTATTTGATAAAAATCACAAACTGTATAATTTTTTATTAAAGGGAAAGTTGTCCAGATTTATCATATTGTTTGCTAGTTTTATATCTGGATTATTGTGAATTGGTTGCAGGAGAGTAATTATATATTTTAAGTTTACTGAAATCAGTATTTTTTTAAAAATTTCAGAGTTGTTAATATTGGATGAATTTTTATTGTTTTAAGAGTTTCCTGTTTTGTAAAGGGAATCGATTTTGGATTGATTTTATATTGTGTTATGTCCCTATATAGTAATATGATCCATAATGGATACCATGTATTCCCTACTGGGTCATAATTCACTATCTGTACAATATGGCTTGCATTGATAATTTCATAGTATAACTGAAAGTCAGGAATGCCTAGGCGACCTTTTTCTTTTGTGGGTATTAGCTTATTGTAGCTAATTCTTGTACACTTTGGGTACCATATGAATTTTGTCAGTCTAACTTTCATTTTGTTGAAGAAAGTAACTGTTTTTTTTTTTTATAAAAATGGCATTGAGATGATATAAAATTTTAGGCAGAATGTTCATTTTTATAACTGAGGCTTCTGATAAGGTAGATAGTTTAAGCTTTTCCCATTTATTCATACTCTCAACTATATTGTGCCATGTTTTACCAATATTGTTAGTGAACAATTCTGCTTGTACATGACTAAAGTTTATACCCAAATATTTCAGAGTGTATTGCACTTTGACCTTAGTCTCCAGAAAGTAAAACTCTTTATGTCCTATTGGATTAATTGGATATATGATTGATTTCCTGGGATTAATCTAATAGTTGGATACCATGGAAAAAGTATCTGTAGACGATAGTATTTTATTTAAATCAGTATTTGGATATTGAAAGTAGATATTAAGATCATCCGCAAATGCTGTGTATTTAATTTGGGTGTTGGAGACAGAGATAAGATGATGGCATGTTCTCTGAGTAATTTGCAGTAGTAGTGTTTCTATATACAGATTAAACAAATATGGTGAAAGTGGGCAACCTTGTCTTGTTCCATTAACTATTTGCATTGGTTTAGAAGTTTTCTTATTAATATAAAGGGTAGTAGCTGCTTTAATATATAATGTCTTGATCATATGTATATATTCCTTAGGGAATCCAAATTTATACAGTATAAAAAGTAAGAAAATTCTGATTTACTCTGTCAAAGGCTTTTGTTGCGTCGACAGATAATGCATATTTCGGGCATTTGTCCTTAGCGCAGAAATGGGTTAGAGCATCTATAGTTAATGTGTTATCCTTAACTTCTCTATGACTCATAAAACCTAGTTGCTCTGGTGATATTATGACTGGAGCTACCTTTTGTATTCTTTGAGCTATAATCGTTGAGAAAGTCTAATGTCCAGATTAATCAAAGCTATGGGTCTATAAATATTTGGGTTTGTGGGATCTGTATTTGGTTTTGGAATAAGCACAGTTTTGGAGTTGTTTATATATAGGTCTGATATCCCAACTTGTATAATATAGTTGTATAGTTTTAAAAGTATTGGTGTGACTTGAGACTTAAAGTGTTTATAGAATTCTGCTACATATCCATCAGGGCCAGGAGCTTTTCCAGGTTTTATTTTATCAATAGCCCTACTAATTTCCTCTTCTGTTATTAAGTTTTTAAGATTTTTGGCTTGGGATTCATTAACCTTGGGAAATTCTAAGTTATTTGCAAAGGATTGAAATAGGTTCTCATTAATATACTCTTGTGGGCCATATATGTTTTGAAATATTTCTTCAAAAACCCCAATTATTTCAATATCAGATCTATACGTCTTGTCTTTATATTTTATTTCTTGCATTTTACAATGGGGGTTCTTTATGTTGATAATTCTTGCTAACACTTTTGAAGGTGCTTGCGCCCATTCTGCATATTTATATAGCAATCTGAGTTCTGTAAATGAGAATTGTTGTATTATAATCTCATTTAATTGTTTCTGTAAGCTTGCTATTTGCTTCTCAATAGTAGGATTACCGTTTTTTTTTTGTAGCTCAGTTTCAAGCAGTCTTAGCTTGTTTTCTAATTGCTCTATATTTTCTCTTCTTTGTTTTTTAAAATATACCTTTTGGATGAAAGTACCCCTAGCCGTAACTTTAAAGGCTGCCCACTGAATGTCCAGAGGAATATCGCCACTTAAAAAATCTTTATTTAATTGCATTAGAGATTTAATAATCTCTTGTTCTACCTTTTTATTTTTCAGAAAATTTGTATTTAATGTCCAGTTTGCTGTATTGTGTATTTTATACCCCACCTTGTTATATGTTATTTTTAGATTTATTTTAGAGTGATCTGATAAAGATCTAGGTTCTGTGTTATAGCCCACTTCATGATGTGCCAAGCCTTGAGAAATCAAAAACATGTCAATTCTAGACCAGGTTTTATGATATGGGGAAAATAAGTGTATCTGGCACCTTGAGTGCCTGTATTGTTTAGTTCAAATGGATCTATTAAGATGAAGTCCTCAATTAGTTCTGATAGGAATGTTGTGGCTTGGAGAGGTTGAATATGATTTTTATTTGACCTATCTTTTAGTGGATTAATAGTTATATTCCAGCCCCCCCCCAATTATAATCGATTGATTTGATTGTTTATTTAGCAAATTATATAATTCAATTAAGAAATCGAGTTGGTAGTTGCATGGCTCATAAACATTACACAGTAATACAGGATTCTTGTGAGATGGCAGTAAGGTTGTAAAATAGCACCATCTTCCTTTAACATCATAGTTATAATTAATGATATTACCATCAAATGATTTCTTGATTATGATAGCTGTACCTCTTGCTGAAGTACTGTCTCCAGCTGCTATTATTTTCTTAATCCATTTAGAATTTTTTTCAGTACCCTTGTCCCATTGTTCCATAGTCATGTGTGTTTCCTGCAGAAAGATAATATCAGTTCTTGAATTATAAATGAGATACATGACTAGCTTTTTCTTTTTAGTGTCCTGTAAGCCATTTACATTCCATGAGGCTATAGTAACCATTTTATGAGAATACTATTTTGTTCTATTTATATCTGAGGTATCTATGTATTTTATTTTGAATCTTGTTGGAGCACTTTGCGCACATTTTACTATGGACTGAGAAATAGTTAGATATAAGATTAAGGTGACATATTCCTCTTTCAAACTTTCCTTGGTGCCTAACCACTTACTCCTAATCTCTGAAAGAGAAAAGATTATCCAATAAACAAGTAGTGTAAACAGCATTCTGATATTAAAAACAATCGCTATCTACAGATTTAACTATAATACAATAGTTATTTTGCATTCCAAAAAACATCACACATTTCCAGGGTAGACACTCCCCCAGACAGCAACCTAACTAAAACAACTTGTGTGTTCTTAACCCAAGTAGGCAGTAGGGTAGTTAATGTTTACACTTCCAAGTTTCCCAGCTATTTCTGACATCAATAGCTTATTTTTATTTATTAGCTGACTTTGCTAGTACATATACTGTTAAGAAAATATATTACAATTATAATTTGTGCTTTCAAAACTTCTTTTGTTTCCTCAATAATACTATGTATGTGAAATTACACTTACAAATGCGTCTTCACAATATGCTTTACTTAGCATGCATCATATATAAACACTATACTTTTCCTCTAGTAACTGATATTAGTTCGCAAAAAAAAAAAAAAAAAAAAATATATCATGAAAGAGCATATATACATTTTGTTAACAATAATGTGCCAACCGTTTCATATTATTTTAATCGCTTTTTCCTAAGCTGTTATTTTTTTCTTTTTTTATATATTTTCATATTTTTTTCTTCCTATTCCCTTTTCTTCCCTGCAAGGATCTTTTAAATCATAGCTTCTTACATAGTTCTTACTTAATACTGCTTCCATCCTTTGTATCTGCTCGATTGTTAGTGCTTCAGAATTATTTTGCAATCAAGACTGTCTTTAAGGGCTTACATGTATTAAGATACAAAGATTGCAGTACCACTGTGGAATTTAAGCAATGTGAAGCTCTTATTCTTGAAGAAAAAAGCAGTCTCTCGATTTACAGCCTTGCAGCTTGATTTTACTTCCTGGTTTTCGATGTATATGAGCTGTGGAATATATAGCTTTGATTTTACCTTGTATTTGCTTCTTTTTGTGATTTCTAGGCTACCATAGCCTGGATTTTGGCTCTGACATCACTGATGACTTATTTACGTTTTTGGCGTGAGGTCAACGGTCACGGGATGCTTGCTGTGACTCAGCTTCCTGGAAAAACGGCTTTTAGAATGTTGAAACGGAAAATAAAGCTTTTAAAGTGTTGTTCTTGAATTTTAAGGTAAGGTTACATCAGAAACTACTAGAATAATGTTTAAAACAATAGTGACATCATTATTTTGTGGAATTAAGTGTTTTTGTACCATAGATGCACTAGAAATGCTTACAGCAGCAGAACAAATGTACTTACTTTTCCCTTTTTATTTTGGAGGGATTTCATTAAATACTTTCTAGAAGGTTGAGTTTGCTTCATCTTTGTTTTTTATTTGGTATGCAGAACCCTTAAATTGGAAATGCAGTGAAGCAGGATACTTCATTTGGATCTTTATTTTGTTCTTTATCAAATATGCACAAAATGGTGAAAAAATTTGTCTCTGTTGTTTGATTATTAATGGTAGATCTTGTGCAACTGTTATTAGATTTCCTTTCTACATTATTTGTTTTTTTTTTATTTTCCCTGCTTGTAAAACCATGTTGGCATGAGCTGCATTCAGTAATCTCACATATACTTGTCTTGGAGCATTAATTGTTTGGGATTTTCTTAGTGCTCTATGGAACCTCTCTATTACAAAGCTTTGTACTGCCACATTTTTATCCAGGAATAGTTCACATATTTCTGTTATTGCAGCATGCAGGGAGGTTTGCTCATATGATTCAGAGATGCCTCTGATAAGCACATTGTTTCTTCTGGACCTTGCTTCTAAGTCTATTATTTTTTGTTGCAGTTCAAATATTGTTTTTCCTTTGGCAATGTTACTATTTTTTATTTCCTCTATCTTGTATTCATTTTCTAGAGCTTTCTCCTCGTTTTTCTGTAGTCTGGATGATATTTGGTCTAAGGTATTATCAAAGGCATTCATTTTTGTAGAAAAATATTTTATTTCTTCCTGCAGAGGTAATAGAGCTAATTTAAGGTCTTCCAGTAAGAGAGATTTTTCAGTTGCCATTTTGGGAGTCTGCTTCTCTGTTTGCAGCTTTGCAGTTCTTTGTCTTTTTTGTACTTACTTCTTTCTCAGGAGTGCTTAATTGTGAAAGTTTTGTTTGTGTAGTTTGTGCTTCCATTGAATCCATATTACTATAACTGATATTTTTTATTTTCTTTGCAGAAACTTCAGATTTTCAGTGAAGTCTGCACTGTTATATATGTTTCCCTGTCAGCACATGTGGTCTCACAGATAAGTATAAAATACTGTGATTTTCTTTTTCTATTTGCGAAAGCTTCTGAAAATATGGTTTAGTATCCAGTATATTGTTAGATTTCTTGATTTCTGCTGGGTTTTGAGACGTGTTTAAGCCAAGATTGGTTTAGATTTTAATTCCCAGTCAGGAGCTGTCTGTGAAGTGTGCCTCCTAGTTAGTGGCCATCTTGGAATCACAGCTTGTGGTTAAAAAGAAGGTGTCCCTGTTATTTATTTATTTGTTTGTTTGTTGCTGTTTGTGACTGGACAAGGAACTTTTTCAGAGGTGTGGCCTGGGGAGAAAACCTCAGTAAATGATATCTACATTTGCTATTTCACTATGTATGATAATCAAAAAAGTACATTTACAATAATAAAACTTGCAATATAAAGAAGGAAGAATGCTAGGGGTACATTTAATTACAGTGTGCAAAGCATATTGTATCACAGACAAATTTGTTTATGGCAATCAGACAGATAAAATATATATTATGACAAAACAGGAGTTAGAGAAACTTGTCAAATACACATAAATGAACTACAAGGTTTGAACTACTTAAGATAGGAAAAGGAAGACTTGTCTGGGCGGAATGATAAAAAGATTGCATAGGGCTTGTAGTCATTATAGCTAGATACATTGCAGATAAGGGCTAGTCATTGCTGGTGAACTAGGTGAAAATGAGAGAAAAAGATCTGGCAGATGAGTGAGTGTATGGTAAACTAAATATTTAATGTGGAGAAAATATAGGGGTGTTTCTGTTAAGGAGAACATGAAGGATATATAAGGGGAGTACTAAGATGTTACAGAGAAATTAGTTACATTTATTATAATACATAGCTCTGCATACACATTATTTTATTAGCAGTCAATCTCCTCTTTAAATAATATAACTAATTCATTTATCTGCCACAGACTGTTCATAATGATTACAAATTATAATCGGAATCCCCAGGGATTGCTTTCAAATGAAGTATTTTCTACAGCCTCTAATTTATTTGTATTTATTTATTTATTTGCACTTGTTAACCTGGGTACAGCACTGACCATAGTCTGACCAATTGCAAGCTCATCCTGGGTTATATGAAACAGCAAATGATAAAGATATTTAATACCAGCAGAGAATTCACAAGCATTCATATGTACATATGTACAAGGGGATAAAATAATAGGCTATAAAAAGAGATGGACATGTGAGTAATACAGGAGTTGCGAGAGAGGAAGTGAGAGAATTCAGTGAAGCAGAATGAATGGAAATTGGCAGGTCAGAGTAGGATATGAGTGAAGAAGTAATTCAGCAGCAATTCAGTTTACTGAGTACTCATTTCTGGAGTGTGTCATGAGACTAATAAGGAAGAGAGTTATCCAACTGGTAGAGGTGGAGTTATGCAACATGTAATTTGTTTGGGAATTTGCATTGAGATTGCTTTTGCAGAGGCTTCTTGAGTTGAGAAGTGACTGCCATAATTTTGCGGGAAGAACTGAGAATCTGTGGTTAGCTCACTTTGCTTTGACAGAAGAAGTTTGTAGCGAGGTGTCATCTTATGCTTGGCTTCTGATGTTGTAGGTAGGGGTTATTGTGATCAATTTTATTATGAGGGGAGGATGTGTCCTGATGGAGAAATTTGAAAAATTGGGAATCAAGAAGAAAAAGATTGACTCCGGCCTGTAGTGGTAGCTACTTGGCATTAGATATAATGAGGCAATTATGTTCATTTTGGGAGGAAATGGAGATGAACTGGTATTTGTTTGACAGGTTATGGTTGAGTTTCTGATGGGCAGGAAGGACACACTTGAGTTATGCAAGACATATACCTCTTATCTAGAGTGTCTCTGGCAGGGGAAGAGAGGAAATGAAAAATTTTGCTGGCCCAGAAAAGTAGACATTTGACTTTGGCTTTTGGATATGTTCATAAAAGTTGAGGGCTTGGTCTAGCCAAATATCCAAGTATCTAAAGCATTGTGGGCAAAGGGGCTATTGTCCTGGTCTGTGACATGAAGGGACTGTGGGGCTGACCAGCATGAATTTGTTTTTTTTTTTTGTTTTGTTTTGTTTTATTTTTCATTTGCACTGAGCAGCAGTTTAATGTGTGATGCTTCCAGTATTCAGCTGTTTACTGTAAAATCCAGGGCTGACCAGAAAATTTTGGCTTCAAACAAGCACAACAATCACTTGAGTACATTTAAGGAGTCTCTGCATGAATAGAAATAAAAAAAATACTATCAGAAAAACAAACATGCTAATAAAATGCATTCATAAACTCATTTCCTTACATCTCATTCCTGTTGAAATTAAGTAGAAGTAATAACTTAGAAATGTTTTTTTTTCTTAATCTATATTTTTAGCTTCTCTGTAAAAGCAAAATAACATACTTCCACCACAGTCAGTAGCTTTTCATCATTCAAATCTGAGATGATGTTTCAAAAAGACTCAAAAATGCATGAAAAAGAGGACAGAGCATTTTGGTGCAATGAAAATATGGGTTTCATCCTCACCATTTGTGTTATACAATGAATGCTCAAACTAAGGCTATTGAAGGCTTGTAACTTATAAACAGATAGCACACAATGTGTACCACATACATATATATGCCTGTATGTATGTCCATGATCTGAGTATCCCCCTCGTGCACACAAAATTCATGCAAATATTAAAAATAACCTAATAAAAAGGACTAAGAAATCACAAATGTTTTTACATAAATGCACAAAACAGCATTCATACAATTGTAAATGAACATTTTTCTTCAGTTAGTGTCTCCTACAGTAGACAAGCCCTCCACACTCCATGCTGCTTATTAAAAATCACACAGAAGGTCACCAATACCCTGGGAAAGAGCAAATTTGTGTTTTTTTAATAAGTAATTTCCATTCTCACACTTTTTTAAATAAAAACTAGTGCTGGAATTCATAGATGAGTTGTGTACTATGCAATACGTAGTTACACAGGAAGCAGCCACACACAGGCTAGCAGCGATTCATAGTCTTGTGTTGCACTAGTGTCCAGTAAGCAAAAGTGCCAAAATATATATATGCAAATGACATCATAATGATATGTAAATTAAAGTGGGTAGGGAAATGGAAATATAACTACAAATGTGGGAAATCTCATCATAATGTTTACAAGGCTATTAATGCGCCAAGTGCTCCAAAAATATTGGAACTGCATGCAGTAAAAATGCTCAAGATGGCTTGATGACAAGCTATTAACTCCTTTGCAATCATTGTACATAACTGCAGTCACAAAAGGGTGAAATCACTTGAATACAAACAGCATTCACATGTAACAAGCAAAAAAGGGGGCTTTGCAAGGGGACAAGCCCCCCCTTACTTCTGCCAATATGGGGGGCTGCACTGCCCACACCCTTGTTGGTTATATATATCAACGTTGAGATTCCTGCATCTCAGAAAAAAGAGAAATCTCTGGGCAGCTGCAAATTCAGTCTTCTCAGATAAAATCTGGTAGTCATACATTAGTGATCATGCATAAGAGTGGTGATCACTTGTGTCTTCCAAACAAGCCTGTAACCTCTCAGGATTGCAGCAGCAGCATCTAATAACCATTAGCTACTCCATTTCCTACCTGAGTACACAAGATGGCATCTGGCTACAGAGAAAATGGTGCCAGGAAGGGGTACAGTTCTATAATTTTAGTGGTCAGATGATTATTGATCAGTTCTGTGTAGATCAGGGCATTGGGCTGTACTTGGTTGACACATATCACCACCATCATATGGAAGCTAAATGAATATATGGCTGGTCTATCCCTGCAGAGGCTGCCATTGTAGACAACACACCCTCATGTGTCTTCAGTCTCCATCAGAGATCAACTGTGGTGCTCAATTTCTGCCTGCCCAGCATCGAAGCTGTTAAAGCTGTTAACTGAACTTGCATTGTTTAGGCCACAGTCAAGATTTCATCCCTCTGTGTCTAACAGCCAGGATTCTTAGTAGGATTGTACTGCCAATAGATCCTCTTCTGTGTTGGGTAAAGACAATCTAGCTGGAGCTGCTGTGCATGACTAACAACAGGGACAGGGAACCAGAATTTACCAAACAAAGCTATGGCATTTTGCTTTGTACTTAAATATTTGGGGAAGCAACATGACTTGCTGCTTTACAGCTTATACAGTAACAGAATGCCACTATTGAAACATTCTTATTTGTAGTTTATGAAGAAGTAACAAGCTGCACATTTCTATCTGAAATGTATCCGGTTGGCATTTTTTAATTTAATTTTTTTAACCACGTGGTCACATGGCTCAGCATACAGAAGCTTAGTTTTGCAGAATAAATAATAATAACATCACAGAACAAGAACAGGATCAACTGTAGAGTGCTAAATAGAAAACAAGTGAGTATATGGACAGCAAGCATGAGCTTAGAAAGATAGTTGTTAAGCAACTATTTTTGGTAAAAGCTCCAGATCACAAAAGCTTTTAGTGCAACAACTTAGGGAACAGAAAGTAGAAAGGGTTGTCACCTAAGTTAGGGAGCCTATATCAAGAAAATGAACTAGAGATCCTATAGAAGTAAGAGAGATATTTGAGAAACTTTACAAAAAGTTATATAAAACAAAGAGAAATGTGAAGATAAAAAAAGCAGAAATGGAAGTGTTTATGGAAGTCTTAATTATGTCAAGGTTAGAGCTGTAGATGAGGCTCTACGACTAGCAGTTAAGACAGAAGAAGATAAGTTAAAAATACTGATGTATAATCAATCTGCAGGAAAGTCTCTAAGTATTGATGACAGTCCTGTGGAAGTTTGGAAGTTAAGAGGAAAGAAAGTGATGACGATCGGGACAATTTTCTTTAACAGTATTTCAAAAGGAAGGGAAGTACCAACAACTTGGAAGAAAGTTGTGGTGGCTGTATTACCTAAATATGGTAAGGTCCCATCAGACCCATCTTCATCTAGACACTTTTCAGTTTCAAACCATGATTATAAATTGTTTCTGTCTATACCAGTTGTAAGAATGGCAAAGGTGTTGACACACTTGATACATATGGAACAATGGGATTTTGTAGAGGGGAGGCAAACATTTGACAGCATTAACAGAACAACAATGATCCAGAGGGAAGCAGAATGTAGGCAAATACCACTATTGTTGGTGGTTCTTGATATAAAGAAAGTATTTGACAGAGTAAGCAGGGATTTTATAAGTAGGGCAATAAAACATTTGCATACACTGGTACAATAATAAGGTTAGTTAGCAGGGCATAGGAAAGGTGGGAAGCAATAACTGGGACAATTTCTCTGATAAGCTGTGTCTGAACAGAAGAACCAGGCAAGAGTGTTTTCTTTCCCCTTTGTTACTTGCTTTATATTTAGAGACATTGCAAATAAAATAAGTGGTTCAGAAATTCAAGGATAAATTTCATATGGTAACCAAGAAAAGTTTGTTTTACTTGCAGATAATATTCTGTACCTGATAAATCCAGAAAACATAATTTTTGAGGCAGTTTCAATTCTTTTTGGGATATAAAATTAATGAAGATAAAACAAAGGCTACAACCAAGAATTATGTACCCATGCACACATTGTTTCAGCAATACCCATATTTATGGGGCAAGATAAGATGAAGTATTTAGGAGTATGGAGTAAAAAGGCTTTTGTTATGGCAGAGAAGGATATGTGGGAAGACACTAAACAAAAGATAATACAAAAACTGAGAAACTGGAAGCGCTTGTTTATGGATATGGATAGTAAGATACAAGCAGTGAAAATGTTTTAGTCCCTTTAGTTTTATGTATAGGCCAAACATATTTTTATCCACCAGAGGAGACATTGTGGACAAGAATTAATAGAGTTGAAGGAAATTAACTGGGAAGGAAAGAAAGCAAGAGTTAAGTGGGATACATTGATCCTTCCAACAGAACAAAGTGATTTAGGATTACCTGATTTGAAGGGATAGTTTAGAGCTACAGAGAGCTACACTGTTAAGGCTCATATACATAACACAAGCAGAAGGTTATAATTCAAAGTGGAAAGGGATGATGAAGAAGGAGGGAGTTCAAGAAAAAGGAGAGTAAGATTTTGGATGTAGATCCTTAAGGAAAATGATAACAACCATATAAAATATTATACTTATAATGAAGTAGAAAGTATTGTGAGAACTAAGCCAACCCAAGAATGGAGAAATGACATTTTGCCAATAGGGGGTGACTACAACTAGGAGTACAGAAAATAGACAAGAGAGGGATAGAATTTATTGGAGAAAACTGGAAAGGAAAACAATGTATTGGGAGCAAATAAATAGAGAGGGAAAGGTAATAAAGTGGGACGAGATCAAGAAGTATTATAAGTCACCACCAAGGAGTTAGTGAGATTACCCCTACCGTTTCCATCCTGTACATGTTATTGTAGGTTTCTTGTGCAACTACCAGTAGGGGTTTTCTGGACATGTGAAGTCTGTGAAGTCAATGTTCTGGAAAGTAATACAGAATAAATGCCAAAAAATGTGTGTGTGTGTGTGTGTGTGTGAGAGTGTGTGTGTGTGTGTGTGTGTGTGTGTGTGTGTGTGTGTGTGTGTGTGTGTGTGTGTGTGTGTGTGTGTGTGTGTGTGTGTATGCCCCCTTTGGCATGTATCTGTCCAGACACATGCAACAGCTGCTGGAACTCCCACAGAGATACCTTACTAAATGAATACAAGGTCTAAACAACATGTCCTACATGGACCGACTCAAAGCCCTGTCACTATACTTGTATACTACACAAGGCATCCTCTGACCCATCACTTATGGATTTACTGCACATCAGCAAGTCACATGGCATCAGAAATATTCAGTCTAGGGATCTAAACCTCTTCTGCAAAATCAACAGAACAGTTTGAAGGTCAGGTATATCTCACAGAAGATACCACTTCTGTGGAACAGGCTTCCCATCCACATAAAACAAAGTTTGTCCCTGTCCATATTCAAGTGCAATTTAGATCTGTGGATGGGAAATAGAAAATTTACCTCAGCACTGCCTCCAGTACTACTAAAGGACAGAGGCAGCTCCTAAATACTTTATCCCATGCATGGTTTCCCCCAAAACTATTTATTGTATGATCCCAATTATTCTCATTAGGGATAATATATAATTATCGACCATGGGATGGATAAGGCCAATCTATTGCCAATGGAAAAGGTTATTTCAAGCACAAACAGGGAATTTGGCTAGGCTTAAAATGGCTCACAAGGTCATCTAGCCTAGTAGCAGTGATGGGAGTAACGCATTACAAAAGTAATGCATTACTGTAACATATTACATTTTTTAGTAACTAGTAATACTAGGCATTACTTTTCAATATAGTAATGCAGTAATAGTAATCTTCTTCTTTTGGCTTTTCCCAGTTAGGGGTCGCCACAGTGGATCACCTGTGCGCTCAGGATTGGCAGTGGTGTTTTCATGGTGTCGAGTTGCCAGCCGGTCACCCAGCTTTCCACAGAAGGTACACACACACACATACTCACACCTAGGACCAATTTAGAGTGTCCAATCCACCTACATCATGTCTTTGGGATGTGGGAGGAAACCAGAGCACCCGGAGGAAACCCACGCGACCACATGGAGGACATACAGACTCTGTAGAAAAGGCACCCCTGCCGAGGATCAAACCGGAGAACCTCTTGCTGTGAGGTGGCAATGCTAACCGCTGCACCACAGTGGCCATGTTAACGCAGTAATAGTAATAAGTTACTTTTTAGTAATGCAGAAGTGCATTACTTTTTGCATTACTCGTTTTTGGGGTCCAAATGAAGGGGTGCCACAATTCCTGAGTGACACCCCCTCATTTCCGATTTTTTTCTCTTTGCTTTTTATTTTTCGTGCTTTGTGTGCTGATGTCATCACGTGCACAATGACATCAACTCCGTCAGGGCTACCAGCCTGTCAGAATTGAACTCAAGGAGCTCACATTGTGCATGCATTTCTGGCTGTTCAATTTCTCTGCGAGCGGGAATAGCACTCCAAACGTGAAGGGATTATTTAACTGAATGCACTCTGAATGGGAAGGGATTATTTAACTGAATGAAATTGCAGACTCTGAACGGGAAGGATTATTTAACTTAATAATGAAACTGCAGTAAGGAAACCTTATTTTTTTCTGAATTATGTTCAGGGAAGGTATGTGTGTGTGTGTGTGTGTGTGTGTGTGTGTGTGTGTGTGTGTGTGTGTGTGTGTGTGTGTGTGTGTGTAATTAATTAAATAATGACAGGCATTTGAATTTCAGACTTCATATTCTTCAGAAAATAAATGGTAACACAAAACCTTTTATTCTAGCAATTTTCTAAGTTTATAAGATCAGTATTTGAAATGTGTCGCTATTTTGGGGTTGTATTCCCCCATTATTGGCTTTGTCCATGCTTTTTGTGCTAAGTGTTGAGAGCTATGGTGAGAAGTGAGAACTGAATTTGCATTCCCTCATTATTGGCTTTGTCCAGGTTTTTTGTGCTAAGTGGTTGAGAGCTATGGTGAGAAGTGAGAACTGAATTCACAAAATGATAGCCATTTAAGTTTCAGTCTTCCTATCTTTCAGGAAACTGCTGATTTGGCACAGTGGTATGTTGCTCTGACTGTAGTGCACAGGGTCCTGGGATAAAGACTTGCCAGTGAAATGCATGGTGGTAACACAGCATTTTATTCTAGCAACTTTCCAAAATTATATAAGCAATGCTTAAAATGTGTCCCTGTGTTTTGGCCTTTTGTTCCCCCCCCCCCAAAAAAAACTGAAATTGAAAATAAGCGAGAAGCTGTGCAAGATGCCTATGGCTTACACTACTATCATTCTATTTATAGTGTGGGTGTGGGTGTGGAAGTAGACTTTTATGATGGAAATGTTCTGAATTGGGCAGTTTTGTCATTATTGGTTCATGCATTTTGTTTCATTGCCTACAGTACAGCCTACTGAAAAAATGTTTAAACAAGAAATTTATAATGTGCTCTGTCTAACAAGTGTGCTGTATTATAAAAGGAAAATAATTTAATAAAGTCAGGAAGGTGTATCAAAGAAAAGAACACATGTATGTTTCTTGTTTTGCATGCAAGGGGCCAATGATTTGAAAACAGCCCAAAGGTAATCTTTATCCACCACTGGCCAGATGCATTTTCTTTGGATGTGGTGTAGGTTTCAATGCTGTTTCAATGAATGTGAGTTTCAAGGGCAGAGAAGTTTTAATGCCAAGTCTATTTTCATTGTGAGACAGTATTGCTTTGTTTAGCAGATATCTATTAGTGTTTTTGCATTGTGATGTAAAATGTAAAGAGAGTGTGTGTGAGAGATCGGAGAAAGAAAGAGTGAGTGAATGCATATATGAAAGCTGAAGAGAGTGTGTGTGAGAGATCGGAGACAGAAAGTGTGAGTGAATGCATGTATGAAAGCTGAAGAGACTGTGTGTGAGAGAGGTTGGAGAGAGAATGTGAAATTTGTTGTAAACTGACTGAGTGAGTAGGTGTGACGTAGGTGTTGTTAGTTTAGCTATTTGACTTGTTTGGTTTGACTTATTCTCAGGTTGGGGAGAGAGGGAATTTATTTGTATCTTCTTTTTTAAAACTCAAACTCTAAAAACATAAGGTATGTTTCTGCAGAGGGAAAACATAAAGTGTAACACATGAAAACTAAGTTGTTCATACTGTACTGTATTTCTTTGATTTTTTTCTGGTTGCTTGAGAGTGCTGGTTGCTTGCTCAGTTGTGATATTTTGGTTGACTTTGTTAGACCTATATGATATTTTCTGTAAGCATTTTTGCGTGCTCAGCATTAGCTTTAGCAGATTAGCCTAATGTATGTTGTTGAAAATTTGATGGGTTATAACTTGTTATAGGTCTTGTGTTGCTGGCTGTATGTACTTTGGTTTAAGTATTTAATTATGACTCTGATTATAAAGACTAGTCTTTGGGACTTTGTAAACTGTGAAATGCTATTCATCATTATTGTAACACTGTGTGTACAACTTTAATACACTGTATTCATGCGCAGTAAGCATGTATTCCTCACACACAAGAACTGTTTCAGTAAATCTGAATATGAGAATTGATAAACTATACTTATGTAAAAGTAACTCAAAAGTAACTAGTTACTTTAGTTAGTAACTAATAATAGTAATATATTACTTTTTTTTAGAAAAGTAATAAGTAATAGTAATATATTACTTTCACTTAAAAGTAACTAGTAATAGTAACTTATTACTTTTATAAGTAACTAGCACAACACTGCCTAGTAGTTACCTATAAACCTAGTGTGTGTGTGTGTGTGTGTGTGTGTGCATGTGTGTGTGTGTGTGCATGCGCATGTGTGTGTTTGTGTGCGTGTATGTGTCTTTGTATGCATGGGTGTAGTTAAGAATACCAAAGATAAAAAAAAATAATAAAAACTTTAAAATAAAATCACAGTAAGTGCTTTGTTCCCTACTAAGAAGACTTCAGCAAACTGTGTAACAAAGAAACCTCACACAAAATAAAAGATTTCTCCTTCAACACTTGACAAATCAGGTAGCTCCATCAGTTAATGAGCCATCTTCCTCCCTTTAAAGAAAATGTTAAAATTTTCTATTCCATTAATTCCAGGTTTTATGCAAATATTCAGCCTCACCCACCAAAGATACTCCTACAGTTTTTCTGCTGCTTCTTTACCATACAAAGATTTTTTTCTCTTCTTATAAGTGATCGCACACTTAATGCATTCATAGCAGCCTTTGCCTTTATGACACAGAATTTTAAAATTTAAAATGCTTGACTAGCTGCTAGTGGATGCAGGGCATACAGCATGTAGCCATCATACAGAGATTTCCACACCTACCAAACTATGCCTAGTACAGTGACTGCATTTGGGCATATGCATGGGAGTGTGCACATGCCACAAGAGTGGTACTGTGGGTGCTCACGGATGTCAGGCTGCTGTGAGAATCAACATGTATACCAAGGGAAAACATCCTCATTGGTTGCCTGGATGATATTCTTACCTAGGTTGCTATCATCTAAACTCAGCCACTTAAAAATAAGGCATCAGTAAACCAAACTGTGACACATGCTGGGAATTCCCAGTCATGGAGGTGATGCGGAGTGCAAAATGTCTGATATATACAAAGAATGGGTGGAATTCTGAGTAGGAAGAATCTGATGCTCAACAGATACTGAACAGACAAGGAAGGAAAAATGATCTCACACACACACACACACACACACACACACACACACACACACACACACACACACACACACACACACAGACACACAGACACACGCACACATCTAGCTATCTATACATATACATATACATATATATATATATATATATATATAGTTGCTGTGCATTTCATTTTGATGAATCATAACTCACTGAGAAAAAATTCACTGAAAAGTCATTTCACTGAGATCATGTTTTATTGAATCACAACTCACAGAAAAACTGTAGAAGTCCAAAGACAATCACTGATGATGTTGTTTGTGTTTGTGTACCAGCAGTGTTTCGTTGTGTATTTTTTTATCGTTTCTCAGTACTTGTGCAAGTGAGGAGTTAGTAAATTTAAATAAGGGGAGTATGGAAACAAATTCCCATTCATGAGGAGAACAGGGGCAAAAAAAATTCTCTTTAAGGTGAATTTACCCCAATGGAGCTTTCTATGAAGTGGAACTCCATGAAATGAGTTCTCAAGGAAATGTGTTTTCCATAAATTTGTGAGTCAACAAAATGAGAGCTTTAGAAACTCACATCTCTATCTATCTATCTATCTATCTATCTATCTATCTATCTATCTATATGCTAAAATGATAGCAAGAGACTGTTAAATGAATTCAACTTGCCTTAGTCAACAGTGAATGCTCTTCTCCAGAAGAAAAGGGCAAACAAAGGCTGTTTTTTCCAAAAATCTTTATTAGTTGATGGACAAGTGCAAATACATATCTTCCAAAGTTACAAAGTTTTAATGGAAATTAAAGTATGTTTACATTTAAGTATGTGGTTAGCTGAGGAGGCAGGAGCTCACATGTGGCTGGCTGAAACAGACCACCATTTGAAGGAATCCTGTTGGTGGGATTCCTTTAGCTTTAATTGGCATATGAGCCTTTGGCGATCCAGACCACTGTCCTTTACCCTTATTTCTTAATAAACCTTAGCAAATACAACATGTAAATATTTATATTTCACTGAAAAAGACAATATTGGAGTTAAAAAAACTGGCATGACATTCCCTATCATAGTGCATTTTCTTTTAGTCTTATACTCTGTTTAAACAAATTTGTGTTAACCTTTAGGTTTCTGTACATAAGTCTAATATAGTTTATTCAGATCATTTTCTAAAAAGCGTTTTTGCATAAGCTTTTTCAGATCCATTGAAAAATGTATAACCCAGCCCACTTTTACAGAGCTCTAATCTTATTTAGCTTTTTCTAGTATAAATGCCAACCTAATTAAATACTTCTGAGTTTGAATGTGGTAGGTAGCAAAAAAAATGCCTGAATCTCATTGTGTTCTGACTGTGCTTCTGAAATATTTTAGAAATATAGAGCATATTTTAGTGCATTTATTAAAACTGTATTTGCCTTAATATTGCTACAATTCAAGCGCTCTAGATTGCACTGCATCTGAATTGTTTTAGTGTTGTTTTAGCTGCTTTTCTGTATATGTAGACTTTTCTGTATATGTAGACTAGCTACTTATTCTACTGTATTACTGCCTCTTAAATCGTTTTTCAGTTGTGCACTTGCCTTGCTTCATTTAAAAAGTTTTAAATTGCTAATTTTGTAGAGTTTTAATTGCACCTACTGTTTAGGGCTACACACTCAAGTGTGTTAGCCTTTTCTGTGTTTATTTACTGTATTATTGCATTGTTTAGCCTGTTTTAACAAAAAAAAAAAAACAATAAAATACAATCTTGTTTGTTTGCTCATTTCCTGCATTTTCTAGCTAGTATAGTCCAGATCCCAGGCTTTACTTGTCGCAGGACTTTATTTTCTGTGTTCAGAGCTATCCAGATCTTGCTGTGGTAGAGGGAAGTCCTACTGCATACCAGTGGGAGTGGTGAGCATTGTACTGCCTATCTAATACTAGAGGAGTGGTTTCCAGCTCTGAAATTGTAATTTTATTAGCCATTTTGGGGTGATTTCTATCCCTTTCAACTTTCTGGCTTAAAAATGCGTGTGTTTGCAAGTTTTTCACATTGTGCAGCACCACGGGGCTACGGTTAAACTATTCCAGGTACCAGAAAGTCTGCTCTTCAAATTTTCCCTTAGAACTAGCAGGTTTCTCAATAGTAGCACTAAAATCTGAACCCCTGTGACTAGCACTTGCTCTAGAACCTGCTGAAAAGCCCTATGAAGCCTTAAACTGATACAAGCACTCAACTCTCCATGTTAATAAGGAGAAATTAATTGTATGCACTAAACAGCCTATAATTGCAAAGTACCTTGCAAAGGTAAGGGAAAACAACTCTTGTACTTTACAAAAAAGCACCTAAACAGGCATGTCCAAGGGTCAGCTTCCAGTGATTTCTCCTGTCTACCTGGTGAATCTGGGCATACTGGGGCAATGCAGCAACTGCCTCATGTACACAGACAACCCTCTCCTCCTACCATCCAAACTACAACCTATGAGAGATGCACTTACATAGCCAAACTGGAAGCAAAACTCTCTTCAGCCAAGATTGTGCTAGACAGTCAAGAGGAGAAGGTTAACACCTGCACTATACCTTAAGCAACACATAGCCCTTCAACACCAACACCATCAACACCCACACATAGCAACACTAAACCCACATATGCAGAGGCCCTTAACATTAACCTGCCCAAGCAACAAGGAGCTCCGAAGCTGAAATGTAAACAAACACCAGTCACAACCAAAGTGACACATAGCTCACAATACCAGTGTGCCACTCAACAACAGCCCCTAAGGCAAGACAACATACCCAACACTTTAGTCATAGGTGACTCTATAGTCAGGCACACTGACCAGGCTGAACAAGGAGAAAATTACAGTCAGCTGCCTGTCGGGTGCCAGGATCCACCACATAACGCACGCACTCAAGTCACTCCACAACAAGTACAAATACAACTCTATCATTGTCCATGTTGGAGTGAATGACTTGAGACATACCTCCCTAGACTACATGAAAAGAGATATGGAAGAGCTATTGGATCATGTGGCCCAGGCAGGTATGACCCTAGACCTGAGGAGCATCCTGCCTTCGCCCAGAATGATACCACAGTATAACGACAAAATGATTAACTTCATCAATTAGCTAAGCTTTTGGTGTAGTTCAAAGGGGATCCAGTATCTGTCTGCCTGGGATGACATGATCAACAAACCACGATGCTTTGCTAAATATAGTCTGCACCTGTCACCCCTGGGATTCAGGTTACTGACTAAAGCTCTTGCCATCCCTATAGTGCCTTTTTTAGATAAGGTTCAAAGGAGAAAACCATCACCGTAACAGATACAAGCATGCAAAATCTGAAGGTAATGCTACTCAATGCTAGAAGTCTAAACCTCAAAATGCACTTTCTAGAGGCACTCCTAAAAATGGAGAACATCGATATCTGTGCAGTAACTGAGACCTGGTTCAAGGCTCCAAAGAGCACCCCTGCAATACCAGGCTACAACTCCTACCACATTTTTTGGCCACCAAACCAAGACTGAAACACTAAAGGTGGAGGAGTGTCCATGTTCACCAAGGATATTCACACCTCCAGGCTGGTTGCCCAACACAATTCATCTGAAATTATAAAACACAAACAAAATACCCAAACTAAGGGCACTAGCAGGTAACAAATGGATACACGGCCACTGCACAACGAATGTTGAAAACTCCAGCACTGTTCAAAGCAAAACAATCCAAAGGCAGGACACCAGATTAATCCACAGCCACACAAATTTATTGCAGACTTAGCGCTTTCACCTTACCAGGCATCATCAGAGTCAAAAAGCTGTTACAACAACCCTCATTTAAATACTAAAGTCTGTGAACAATAAAATCATAAATCAATTAGTTAATTAATTAAACCCTCAAACATTTAAAAACATTTAAACATCCAAACATTTAAACATTTAAACATTTAAAGAAACACTCATCCACCTTAAAGGGCCTTTGCAAAAAAATTAAATAACACTTTAAATACAGTTGATATATTAAAGCAAATGCAATAATTATTATAATATTAAAATATTAAAGTGCCAACTTAGTAAAGGAACAAACAACAATGTAGGTCGAGGATGGGTAAATGTGGAAGCTGTAGGTGCTGTAGGTATATAGCGGACGGCCCTTATGTAGTTGTTTCCGGATACAAATATACTTTGGCTTGCCCGGGAATTTGCAACTGCAACACTAGAAATTTAGTTTATGTGGCCAATTGTTCATCCTGTGAGGCATTTTATGTCGGGATGACTACCCGCAGACTAAGGGATAGGATTCCTGAACACCTTAGATCCATCAAAAACAAGGATTCCCATAATGCTTTGTACCTCCACAGTATCAAATGTAACAATTTTAAGAAATTCATGTTTTTTGTTATTGATAGTGTGTTTTTAGATAGTGGTGGTGACATTAAGAACAAGGTAGCGTTAAAGGAGATGGAATGGCAGCTTCGGTTAAATGCCATGTCCTACCCTGGGCTTAATGATTACATTTCCATTAAACCACTTTTGGTGCATAGATCCCAGGTTTTGTAGGAGTGGATCTATTTACATTTAATTGCACTACAAGCATCAAAATAAAATAAAATAAAATATGAATATTTTATGTATTTTTGAACAACAATATTTGCATTGGGATTGTTATCCAGCACCTATAGAATTAATTAATTAATAAAACTACAACATATTGAAACAAGTTTACTAAGTTGGCACTTTAATATTTTAATATTATAATAATTATTGCATTTGCTTTAATATATCAACTGTATTTAAAGTGTTATTTAATTTTTTTGCAAAGGCCCTTTAAGGTGGATGAGTGTTTCTTTAAATGTTTAAATGTTTAAATGTGTGGATGTTTAAATGTTTTTAAATGTTTGAGGGTTTAATTAATTAACTAATTGATTTATGATTTTATTGTTCACAGACTTTAGTATTTAAATGAGGGTTGTTGTAACAGCTTTTTGACTCTGATGATGCCTGGTAAGGTGAAAGCGCTAAGTCTGCAATAAATTTGTGTGGCTGTGGATTAATCTGGTGTCCTGCCTTTGGATTGTTTTGCTTTGAACAGTGCTGGAGTTTTCAACATTCGTTGTGCAGTGGCCGTGTAACAATTCATCTGAAATTCCCCAGGTGCAACTAACACTAGGTAAGACTGCGGTCCAAATTGTAGCTTGCTACAGATTCCCCCACCATGCCCCAAGATTCTCACTACACCTTTCTAAACATACGGGAAAATATTAAGATACAACCAAATACCCTAATACTGGGTGATTTCAACTACCCTGCCATTAATTAGGAAAACTACTCTTGTCCCAACACCTTTTCCCAACGGTTCTTGGAATTCATAAATTCCAATGCCCTGGATCAACTAATCCATTGTCCCACCAGGAGCTACATTATCCTAGACCTGGTCATTACCAACATGGGCGATAGATGCTCCACACCAGTGGTAACCCCTTGATTGGTCAGGTCTGACCATAAGCAAATCATTCTTGACATCCACATCCCACCCCCACCCCCCAGTAAGGAAACCTCCATAAAAAAACTTCTCCAAAGCCAACTTGATGCTACTCAAGTCAGAAGTGACAAACTTCATGACACCCATGCAAACAGGAGCTGAAAGTTTGACTGCTAAATCATACACTAAGGCACTGTATGAGCACATCCACTCGTACATGAATCGTGCCATCCCAAATAGAACCAAGAAGCTTTCCTCCAAACAAAAAGACACCAATCTGGTGGTCTCCTGCCATAAACAAACTATACAACAGAAGGAAGAAACTGTTGCAGAAAACTGGAAACTCCCAGGATGCAAAAAATTCCCTTACCAGCCTCAGTAAGAAGCTGAGATCCCTCATAAAATCCTCCAAAGCTAGTTAAGAAAATAAATTGCCAAAGATTCCAAAGACAACCACAAGGCATTCTATAGTTATGTCAACAATCTAAATGGCAATGCTCAGATCTGCTCTGAGCTACAACAGAATGGCATTAAATATACTGATCCCAAGGATATTGCCAATATCCTGGCAGATCAATTTAGTGCCAACTTCACCCCTCTCTCACCCCTAAAGGGCCCATCTCAATAACAAAAGATTGCCAAATTCCAGTAATCACGGCAACACAGGTAGAAACCACACTTTCCAAAGCTAAGAATACAGCATCCATGGGACCAGATGACATCCCGGGCTGTATACTACATGAACTACAAAATGAAATGGCACCTCACCTAAGTGTCATGTTTAATCATTGCCTCACCTCAGGCTTCATGCCCACTGAGTGACACACAGCTACAGTTATCCCACTCCACAAGGGGGATCCACCTTGGATCCCAGGAACTACCGTCCCATCAGTCTGATAAGCCTGATCTGCAAGGGCATGGAATGCATTATCATGGAACTTATAAACAAAGACATTGGCAACCTTCAAACACTGGACCCCACCCAGTTTAGGGTCAAGAAGGGCCGATCTTGTCTCCTGAACCTGATTGACATCTTCTAATCAGTCTCCAGAGCTATGGACGAGGGTAAGGCGGTCCACACAGCCTATCTTGACCTCGCCAAGGCCTTCGACACCATCTCCCACTCTGGAATCATAGATAAACTTACTAAGCTGGGCATAAATCCCTATGTCACTCGATGGTTTGCCAGCTGGCTTACTGACAGAACCCAGTCTGTAACAGTAGCCGACTCCAAATCCAGCTCCAAACAAGTGACAAGTGGAGTACCTCAGGGTTCAGTCCTGGGACCGCCCTTGTTTGGCATCTACTTCTCTGAAGTACAGGCCAACACTAAGGAACTCTGGCTAAAAAAGTTTGCAGATGACTGCAAACTGGGAGCCACTACTGAATCCCCAAATGGTGTTTATATTCTACAAAAGGGCCTTACAGAAACAGATGCTTGGTGCCAGAGCCATGGGCTCAAGCTTAATGTGAAGAAATGTATAGTTATCCCCTTTGGGAAAAAACATGTACCCATGAATTACCACATAGGTGGCAGTGCACTAAACACCAAAAGTGTGATGAGAGACTTAGGGACACAGGTGGACAGTGGTCTCACCTTCAATAACCACATCGCCACAACAGTCAGGAAATCCTTCTATGTGACACACCTCATCACTAAAGGCTTTTCATCCAGAAAAAAGGAGGTCATGGTCCCATGTACTCATTCCTCATTAGACCCATTATAGAGTACAATGCCCCGTTTGGTATGTTCCTCACAAGACATCTGCAACAGCTGGAAAGGCCACAGAAATACCTCACTAAAAGAATCACAGGCCTAAAGCAGATGCCCTATGCTGACCATCTAAAAAACTCCAGCTATACTCTGTGGCATATCGTCTACTCAGAGGCGATCTCTGCTTAACATACAAGGCCATGTCAAACCCTGAACTGTTGGACATGCTCCACTTAAAGAAATCCCAATCTCTCAGAGCCACATGCTCCAGGGATCTAAACCTTGTCATCACAATGAACAAAACATGCTGGAGGGATAGGTTCCTGACCCAGAGACTCCCCATACTCTGGAATAGACTGCCCATACATGTCAAGCAAAGTGCCTCCTTAGCCCTCTTCAAAAGGAACCTTGACGATTGGATGGGAGATAGGAAATTCACCCTGGGGATCACATCAGTCACCCTGCTAGACAGGGGTCCAGGGAAGTAAATACTGTGGGAAGAAATATCCAGGGAATTGTTATGGCTAGGCTTGTATAGGCCCTAGGGCCGATAGTCTAGTACCAACCTATGAGCCTATTACTCATGCCTGTTTTTATGGAGCTTGTGTATACAGCGACTTAAGGCTTCCTAGTTATGGAGAGTCAAGAAAACATCTCTTGTTGAAATGTCCTTCAGCTTTACTATTAGTTAGTGTTTTTAACATAGTGTCTTTTATGGGGATTGATTTAAATCTTTTTTCAGTCTGTGCTAAGTGATCATCACTGAAAAAATATTTAGATCAATCCAAATCTTTTTTCAGTGATGATCACTTAGTACAGACTGAAAAAAGGTAAGGGATCATCACTGCCACGGTGGTGTAGTGGTTAGCGTTGTCACCTCACAGCAAGAGGTTCTCCCGTTCGATTCTCGGCTGGAGCGCCTTCTGTGTGGAGTCTGCATGTCCTCCCCGTGGTTGAATGACTTTAAGGACATGCAAGTAGGTGCAAGCGTTAATGGGCATGCCTTCCTTGAAGGATGGGTGTCGGGCTGGCAACTCGGCACCATAAAAATCCACTGCCAATCATTAGTGGACCGGAGATCTGCTGTGGCGACCCCTAACTGGGAAAAGCCGAAAGAAGACAACAACACTAAGTGATCATCACTATTAACTTCTATAGACATTCACATGTTACTATTACAATGCTCACATTCTTTGTACAATTGTTATTGAAGCACAATGAATTATCAGTAAACCTTTTGATAGAACAAATTGCTTAGCATCTACACCTGTGGAGTATGTAACTGCATTCAGATAAGCATTTTCAGGATCACATACTCTTCGTTATACAACATAGTATAAATTGCACCAAAAAATGTTGAACTTTTAAAAATGAAAATCCAAGAAAAAAACATGTAAACAAGTGATGAGATATGCAAAGTTATCCATGTACCAATTTTTCTTAGGCATGGCAGTTGTATGATACAAATCACATCAATCAGACCAAAGCCCTCATTTGGTTCTGGTTTGCATTGTGTTAAGTTTTCTAAGTGTAATAATCTAGCTGTGTCATTCTCATCCAAAAGCGATCTCTCTAAAGTGTCCTTCTGAGAGAAAGAAAATTTACACTAGTCACCTCCATTTCATATTTTGCCAAAATATTATCCACACTGTGTTTATTAACATTAACTATGTGTATAGTACATGGCAATATACAGATTTTAAGAAAGGAAGTTTCCAATAGAATGAATACAAATTATGTGCTCACTCAGGATGTGGGAGTTGCAGTGTTTGTTTTCAAAAAGCATCATCAAGTCTGTGTTATGCCTCTTTATTTTGCCATTCTAATGTATATAATTCATATGGCAGAGAAAGCCCTAGGTGCCAGATTTATCCTTTATGCTGATGGAAGCTTCAAAGAATGTAGAGATAGCTTTAACTACAGCAAAACAGCCACAGACATGGTATAGCTAGTGAGGTTTGTAAAATGTATTCTCTATCTTTATCTGTCCATTAGCATCCCCCAAGCTGTAGCAATACAATATGCTGATGACTCCACTTTAATATCCTCAGCCACAGGGCCTTCTGAACTGCAGTCCCTCACCCAAAATACCTCTGAACTTGTAGAAGAATAGTTTATCCAGCGGTGTCTCCTCCTTAACCATAAAAAGACAAAACTATTGCTATTTACACCTACACAAAAGTCCACCTCACTTCACTTCTCTATCAAATTAAAAAAATGGTACAGTCATATCTCCTGACACTACCACCAAACTCTTAGGAGTAACTATTGACCACAGCCTTAATTATGATGCTCATATCAACACCACAATAAAATCAGTAAACTGAAAATTAGGCTCCCTCTTTAAAATTAAGCCTTTCCTTACTCCCATAGCTAGAACTACTATTGTCCACACCCACCTTATCTCAACTCTCTTTTATGCTTCTCCTTTATATAAAAATTTATCCAAAACCAACCTCCACAAGCTGACAGTTTCCTACAATAATAGATTTGCCACCAGCTCCCCTTTTTAGAACCCACCACTGCCAAAATCTGAATCAACTGGGTTGGCTCGAATTGCATAATCAAATCTTATTCCATCAACTGATTATTGCCCATAAAACCCTTTATCACTCAGATAAAACACCAATTCTCACAAGTCTAATCAGCCCATATAAAAATCTTTCAAGCCTATGCTCAGCTAATAAACTTCTTGTATCCGGACATAAACCCAACAATAAAGCAGGATATTCCCTTTTCTCTAACACTGTGGGGAAAAGTTAGACCCTCCTTCCTAGTGAACTTACATCTCTGTCCTCTGCTACACTTTTCAAAAAGAAACTCAAATCACACCTTACCAGCCACTGGCTATGTCCCTGTACTAACCCTGACTAAAACTTTCTCTGTCTATTTTCATCTTTATCAGTTTTTCCTATGCTATGAGAGTGTGCACATGCCACTTTAAGCCCTCTACCTTCTAGATGTACTTATTGTACCCAGGAAAGCCAGAATTGACAGCTCTCTGTCTCTTTTATGACTATCCACCCCCCCACTAACTCTCCAAACCTATTTTTAACTAGTCTGTTCTCATGTTACTTTCTCTTAACCTTCAGCTGGGAATCAAAAAGGGTTATCTTAACTCATGTTTGTTCTACATGTTCTATTGTATTCCATGTATGCAAAATTGCCTTGTAACACCTGTTTTTTTTGTCTGCCAAGCTATTTGTAACTCTAATGTTCTGTAACTGAAGTTTTAATGTTCTGTTTCTTTATCTGTTTTATGTGGAGCTTTTCTCCCCGGGCCTCTACTGAAAATGGACATATATCCAGTTAGTCTAGCCTGGTCAACAAATGTAAAATAAAAAATAAATAAAATAAATAATGTTTTTTAAACTGCTTTTCTCTTTATATTTTTCAGATATCCCCTGAACCACCCCTTATTTTTTGTATCAGTGCAGGTTTCTTCGTATGACTTTCCCCAGATGCAGAGCAATTGTACATCTTTCTTAACATGCGCTACCAGTGAAAGACATTTTATCACTGATATCCATGGTAGCTCCAGACACCATTTAAATGGCTCCAGTGGCTTGAGACCTGCCCAGGGATCCTTTGTTTCAGAAGTCTAGAGAAAGACTGGATTAGTTTCCTAGATATAAATCTCCTCATGGTAGACTGTTATGGTATCTTGTGAATGGCTATGTAGGCTCAACAAGGTACTTTATATGAGATCCTTCAAACTGTTGTTTTGCTAGAAATGTTGATAGTATTGTTACAAATCATGAAATATAAGAAGCCTTGCATGGATTCATGGGAGACTTACACAGGTATGGGATTGACTAGAAAATGTTCATGTGTGTATACGCCATGGGATTGATCAGTGGCAGCTGGTGACTTCAAATCGAAGGGGGGGCTGCAGGAGACAGCTGAATGGGTGGAGCCAATGGGAAGGGTGTGACCAACTAGAAAGGGGAGGGACTATGCTCAACAACCACAAAAACTGGAACTTTAATTAAATATGTTGCCCTGGGTGCCAAACCATCATTATGAGAGTCCAATCGAGATAAAATGAAGTGTAGAAGAAAAAAAATATTTCAATGCATTGGCTGCATGACAGCTTACTTAATATCTAGATGGAAACAAAAAGGTTGTGAGGCATGAAAAAATAAATTACTTTTTAAATATTACTGGATTGCTAGTCAAAATCAAGTACAAGACAAACAAGCAGCACTCATCTCAAACCACTTCTCCTTGCACTGCAGTTCTAATTATAATGTATATTCAGCTTTATAAAATGTGCCAAATAACATGCTGAAAGTAGCAACGATACCCCCCACTTGTAAACATGTTTCTTATCCAAAAAAGACCTGCTGTCTGACAACTATCTACTTGATTCATTGGGAAAACATGATCAAAGTAAAAAATGAACAGCAAATAAGAAACAAGCTCAAGATAAATTGCTTAAAGGATTACTGTACAGGTTATAGACCAGGCATGATAGAATGGCATTCTGTTTAGTTTATGGGTAAAGCCTACAAAGATGACGGCAAGGCTCCAACAAAGGAAATGAACTTCTTAAAATGATGTAATCCTGCCCTTTATTAAAATACTGTCATATGCATTTCAATACCCAAGGCTTATACGTTATCTAGTTATGTAAGTATTCTCTGCATGACAACAACAAAAAGGCTTTCAATGTTGGTAATTCTTTAACAGCAAGCTTACTTGCATCTTACAATCTCAGACATGCTTACCTGATGGTCATGAAATCATTGCTACTTAAACACAGAGCAACAGGCACTTTCTGAATAATAAGAAGCATAACCAACAGTATAGAAATAAGACAGAAAACCAGAACATTCTGCAAAATCAAGCCAGACAGATGAAAAGCCACTGTAGTACTTGTGTCTACCTTGGATGGGGGGGGGGCTACTCTGCACACTTACACTGCATAACTGCTCCTTGCCTTGCTTGGACACATTCAGAGTCACTACATGGGGGAATGGGGTGCAACAAGTATGTCACAACTTGAAATGTCTCTGCTGACTGCAAAGGTCCTGACACATTTTCCATACCTCTCAACCTCAGAGCAAGAAATCTGGACAGGCCCCAAATTAAGGACAATATTTAAATATTGTTCTTATAAACTGTCTAATAGAACAGTAGGTCTTGCATTAGTATGAATTATCTGAAGGGTATGAAATCTGAAACTGAAATGTCTGTCATTATTTTCTTACTTCAGTCTTTAATGATTTGCCACTAATTTGTCAGAAAACCACAATTTTATGAAAAATGGACCAAAAATGTGATGCAAAAATATAAAATAGCCGCACAATATAGCTGGGAACCTGTCAATGAAGGGACACTGTTAGCTTGAGGAGCTGACAAAATAAACAAATCTACATGCATTTCTGAAATAAAAGTAATCTATAACTCTGATTATTACAGTTATTTATTAATTGTAAACCCTCCATGTTTTCTTCCAAAATTTACATTTTGCAGAGGGATTACAGGGAGAGCAACATTTTGAATCAAAATCTGGGACAGTTGAGAGGTTTGGATGTGCCCAGTTCTGTAAAGCAATTTGCATGTACCTCTCAACCTGTTAACGCAGGAAATCTGGACAAGGTCAAATATACTGGGGGAACATACAAACAGTAATAACAATTGCTCTTGTATAAACTTAGTTGATAGAACAGGTCTTGCTTTAGCATGCATTTTTCTGAAGGTTATGAAGTCTGAAACTCAATGTCTGTCATTATTTAATGACCTTAATTCCTAAATGATTTGCCAGAAAACCACAAATTTTATGAGGAACAAATCAAAAAGAAGCCTGATTGTAGTAAATTATATTCCTTGTATAATACAGTACAGTTGTTAGAGGGTTTTTTAAATGTATTGTTTTGAGCATTTTTTCCAGTAAACAATGAAACAAAGAGGGTGTTTTAAATTTATTGTTTTGAACATTTTTCCAGTAAACAATGAAACAAAATGCATGCACCAATAATGACAAAACTGCCCAATTGAGAACATTTCCATCATAAAAAAGTCTACTAAAACTTATACAATACACCAGTATCAGTAAATATGCACAATCTCTGCAGAAGTAAGTCATCTAAATAATTTCACATTAAAGAGATCTGTAACTAATGAAGAGGTTGCTGCTAGGTAGTATCTTCGCCAAAGAGGACATTCTTAGTACGGCAGCATCTACCCCTTGTGGGAGTAGAACCCACAGCCTTCTGCATCAAAAGCAAGTACACAACTTACTGTGCTATTAACAATGCAAGCAGACTCAGCATAAGCAGCACTAAACTTCTCTTCCCTTGCAGCTCTCAGCTCCTTGTAAAATCTACTCAATACTCAATTATATCTCAACTTCGCAGCACACGAAATCTGGAAAAAGACAAAATTTATTGGGGGGGGGGGGCAAAAGTCCAAAAACCAGGGACACAAAATTGCTTGCATAATCTTGGAAAGTTGGTAGAATAAAATGCTGTGTTACCACCATACGTTTTACTGCCTACCCAGGTCCCTGTGCAAAACAGTCAGAACAACATACCACTCTGCCAAATCAGCTACTTTGTGAAAGTGAGGAAGACTGAAACTTAAATGGCTATCATTTATTGAATTCAGTTCTCACCATAGTTGTCAACCTCTTAACACAAAACAACTGGAAAAACCCAATAATGGGGGAATACAGCCCTCAAACATATTCAGTGAATTCAGTTCTTGCCATAGCTCTCAACCTTAGTACAAAAAACCTGGATGAAGCCAATAATGGGGGAATACAGTCCCAAAAATAGGGACAAATTTCAAATATTCATCTTATAAACTTAGAAAATTGCTAGAATAAAAGGTTTTGTGTTACTATGTACTTTCTGAAGAATATGGTCTGAAATTCAAATGCCTGTCAATTTTATTTATTTAACATTTGTTAACCAGGAAAGTCTAATGGAATAAAAAAACAATTTTCAGCAGAGGTCCAGGGAGAAATACTGCAGACAAATGTATTTGTAACATGGGAGGACACCAGAGCAAACCCACACAAACACAGGGAGGAGATGCAGACTCCATACAGAAGGCACCCCAGCCAATAATCAAACCAAAAAACCTCTAGCTGTGAAGCAACAATGCTACCACTACACCATCAAAACAAGCCCACACAAATACAGGGAGGACATGCAGACTCTACACAGAAGGCACCCTAGCCAAGGATCAAACCAGAGAACCTGCAGCTGTGAGGCAGCAATGCTGCCACTGCACCATAAAATATCTCAGAATTGAAGTATTCAGAAACCACAGATGTTATGAAGAACAGAACAGAACAAAATATTAGGCAAAAATCTGCACAATTTCACAAATGGTGGTGAGTAGGGAATTCAGGCTCTTGTTACCTGCACCTCAAGGTACAGGGTTCAAGCCTGATCTCTAACCACCACCAGTTACATATTCTCTATAGCCACTGCAACTAGAGCATTTTCACACACACACTTACTTTAAAAGCAGCATTTGACTTTGACTTTTTACTATCTACAGAAATAAAATAAACCCCCTACTTCTGTACCTTTCCAAGATCCTGAATATAAACATCTAAAAACTGTATTTGAAATATTAAGTAGAGCCAAAAATGTTTGCACATGAAAGAACATTTAGCTTTATCATTAAAGCAATCACTGCACAGTGCATATAGATGGAAAGAAAGACAAAAATCATAATTTTCTCAAAATAGGTAAATTGCCCATGACATGAAAATCTCATAAAAAACTAAGCAATATTTGCAGAATCGGGTTAACTGCAAACTAATACATACAATCACTCTCACCTCACTGATCGGTACACAACCAGTTTGGCAATCATTCCACATTTTTAATGATGCAGCTTTCCCTCGACAGTCTTGTCATTGTGAAGCAAAGCAATTAAATTTGTCTTAATTTTTCCTTACAGAAGAAAAAGAATCAGAGAAGTGAAGGAAGTGCTCACACACACACACACACACACACACACACACACACACACACACACACACACACACACACACACACACACACATACCTGCCAGTAACCAAGCCATGATCCAGCTAAATAATCCATCCCAGAAGCCACGATGTACCTGCCAGTAATCAAGCCATGATCCAGCTAAATAATCCATCCTGTGAGCCACGATGCATCCATGAAAGTATCCAGCCAAGAAGTCAATGGTCCCTGCAGAATCCTGTGAGAGAGAGTGAAGTCAATGGTCCAATCCTGTGAGAGAGAGCACGCACATCCTTCACCAGACTGCGGACATTGCAGTCTGATCCTCTTCCAGTCTATGCAGTTCCAACTGCATAGATGGCTGTGATATCTGGAGTTAAACATTGCGATGTCAATCCAGACTGCTGGTGAGACAGTTTGGATTTTGTGCACATGCTCCAGACTGATTCACCAGCAGTCTGACAATGGGAAAATGCGCGAGTGCACATGCACGATGTTTGGGACTCACGTTTTTTTTTTTTTATTTTTGGTTATTTTATTTTTGTTTAGATATTTTATTTTTTGTTTTAATGTTTATTTATTTGATTTTACAGCTGGGAGGGCTGCAGTCCTGCAGTCCAATAGCACGATCCGCCCCTGGGGTTGATATGTAGGTAACGCTCATATCATTCTACAGCATTCTGGTTTAGCCTTTATTTCTACAGCTGAAATATAAAGAGGGGATGAGAGACCAAATTAAAGGTGTTAGGAAAGTCTATGCACAGGGATTCTTGTTTACTGCAGCTCGTGCAATGAATGTATATATATATATATATATATATATATATATATATATATATATATATATATACATATATATAACACAAGCACTCAGGTCACCCCAGAACAAGTACAAATACAACTCTGTCATTGTCCATATTAGTGTGAATGACCTGAGACGTACCTCCCTGGACTACAGGAAAAAACACATGGAAGAACTCTCTGATCATGTAGCCCAGGCCGGTATGACCCTGACCCTGAGTAGCATCCTGCCCTCACCAAGAATGATGCCACAGTATAAAGAAAAAATGATCAATTTCAACAATTGGCTAAGTTTCTGGTGTCATTCAAAGGGGATCCAGTATCTGTCCACCTGGGATGACATGCTCGACAAGTCACATTGCTTCGCAAGAGATAGCTTGCACCTGTCACCCTTAGGCTTTTGAATACTGGTCAAGGCTCTTGCCGCCCCCATAGTGCCTTTTTTAGGCAAGGCTCAAAAGACAAACCCACCACCATAAATAGCACAAGTAACCAAAAACTGAGGGCAATGCTACTCAACACCAGAAGTCTAAACCTCAAAATGCACGCACTCGAGGCACTCCTCAGTATGGAGAACATCGACATCTGTGCAGTAACAGAAACCTGGTTTAAGGCTCCTGAGAGCACCCCAGCACTACTAGGCTATAACTCATACCATACCTTTTGGCCACAGAACCAGGACCAAAACACAAAAGGCGGGAGTATATCCATATTCATCAAGGATACCCACACCTCTAGGTTAGTGACGCAGCACAATGCATCAGAGATCATCCATGTGCAACTAACAATGGGCAAAACTACAATCCAAATTGTAGCTTGCTAAAGGTCACCCACCATGGTCCAGGACCCCCATTCCGCATTTCTGGAGACACTGGGAAATATGAAGGTCCTACCAAACACCTTAATACTGGGTGATTTCAATTATCCAAACATAAACTGGGAGAACTACTCAAGTACTAACTCCCTTGCTCAACGCTTCCTAGAATTTATAAACTCAAATGCCCTGGATGAACTGGTCAACACCCCCACCAGAGGGAACAATATATTGGACCTGGTCATCACCAACATGGGCGACCGGTGTTCCACACAGGAGGTCAACCCCTAGCTGGTTAGATCAGACCATAGACTAATCACTCTGGATATCCACATTCCGCCCCCAACCCCAATCAAGGAAACCACCATGAAAAACTTTTCAAAAGCAAACTTCATGTTACTTAAGACTGAGGTGGAAAGGTTCACAGCCCCCATGCTAAAGGACAATGCTGTCTAAGCTGCTGAAACCTTTACAAAGGCACTCTGTGAGCATCTGCAGGAATGCATGGATTGTGCTATTCCAAGTAAAACCAAGACTCACTCCTCCAAGAAAAGGAAACCAGTCTGGTGGACCCCTGCCATAAACAAGCTATACAACAAAAGGAGGAAACTAGTACAGAAAAGAGTAAAATCCCAAGAAGGAAAGACATCCCTGATCAGTATCAGTAAGAAACTACGATCCCTCGTTAAATCATCCAAGGCTAGTTTCGAAAGAAAAATTTCCAATGACTCCAAAGATAACCACAGAGCATTCTTTAGCTATGTCAAGAACCTAAGTGGAAACTCTCAGATCTGCTCTGAGTTAGTGCAAAATGGCACAAAATACTCTGAACTGACTGATATTGCAAACATTCTGGCAGACAGGTTTAGTGCAAACTTCACCCCCCCTCTCACCCCCTAAAGGGCCCATAACCATACCAGAAGAATGTATGGCCCCATCAATAACCAACACACAGGTTAAAACAGCCCTATCCAAAGCCCAAAACAAACAAAGCTTCAATGGGACCGGACGGAGTCCCAGGCTGTGTCTTACAAGAGCTCCAAAATGGACTAACCCTCACCTAAACACACTGTTCAAACTCAGCCTCTCTACAGGCTACGTACCCAGAGAGTGGTGCACAGCAACAGTTATCCCACTCAACAAAGGTGGAGCCACAATGGATCCTGGGAACTATCGCCCTATAAGCCTGACTAGCCTGGTCTGCAAGGCTATGGAGCGCATCATCATGGAACTCATTAACAGAGACATTGGGAACCTCCAAACCTTGGACCCTACCCTGTTTGGCTTTGTTAATGGCAGATCATGCCTTCTAATCCTGGTGGACTTCTTTTAGACAGTTACCAATTCATTAGACAAGGGAAAGGAGGTCCACACAGCCTACCTAGTCCTCACAAAGGCTTTCAACACCATTCCCCAGTCTAGTATTATAGACAAGCTCACCAGCTTGAACATAAACCCCTACGTCACGACATGGGTTGCCAACTGGCTCATGGATAGAACCCACATAATGAGAGTTGCAGGCTCTATGTCCAACTTTAAACCGGTTACAAGTGGCGTCCCCCAGGACTCAGTCCTAGGACCCCTCCTGTTCGGTATATACTTCTCAGAGGTACAGGCAAGCATAGGAGGACTATGGCTGACTAAGTTCACAGATGACTGCAAACTAGGGGCCATAACTGATTCTCCAACTGATACAGACACCCTCCAGATGGGTCTCACTGAGATGGATACCTGGTGTCAAAATCATGGCCTCAAGCTAAATGCCAAAATGTGCATAGACATCCCCTTTTGAAAAAACAAAGTACCTGCGAACTACCACATAGGTCGTAGTCCCCTAAATACAGAAAATGTAATAAGGGATCTAAGGACCCAAGCAGATAGTAATCTCTCCTTTGATAATCATATTGCCAAGGTGGTTAGAAAATCCTTCTATGTGGCCCACCTAATCACAAAAGGGTTCGCATCTAGAACAAAAGAGGTTATTGTGCCTCTCTACTCATCACTCATTAGACCCATCATAGAATACAATGCTCCATTTGGGATGTACCTTACAAGACACCTACAACAGCTGGAAAGGCCACAAAAGTACCTCACCAATAGGATTACTGGCCTCAAACAGATGCCCTATGCAGCCCGACTCAAGAAACTCCAGCTGTGCTTGGTTGCATACCGCTTACCCAGAGGTGATCTCTGCCTGACATACAAGGCCATGTCCACCTCAGAATTGATAGACATGCTCCACCTAGAAAAAAACAAATCCCGGAGAGCCACATGCTCTAGAGATATAAACCTCACCACAACAATAAATAGGACATGCTGCAGGGATTGATTCCTATCCCAGAGACTCCCCATGCTTTGGAACAGGATTCCAGTATACATCAGGAAGAGTCCCTCACTAACACTCTTCAAGAGAAACCTTGATGGGTGGATGGGAAACAGAAAATTTACCCCGGGGATCACTGCAGTGGCTCTGCTGGACAGTGGCACAGGGAACTAATGGCTCTGCTGGACAGTGATGCAGGGAACTAATGGCTCTGTTGGACAGAGGCACAGGGAACTAATCTAAGGGGGTGGCGAAAGCCAACACATTCTGGCTAGGCTAATAAATGCCCTTGGGCAGATAGCTTAGTACTTACCTATGAACCTATGAACATATATATATATATAAATTAATTTGCTAAAGAGAATGGTGCCACAGCTGCAAATGACACTTCAGTAAGCTGCGTCATTTATCACAGTGGAGTTTATGGATGCAAAGAAGGCTGTTGAGCTTATTAGCAGCAGTTGTGTTGACAAGTTTAGGGTGGGTCAGAAGTGAGATGGCTCAGCAGCTAGATAAATACCTCTCAACTAAAGCCAAAAATAATGGAATGACAAAGGCTCAAAATCAGAGACAATTTTGAAATATTATTTTAAGTCACTTAAAAAGTTAATAGAACACAGCATGCAATTTCTGAAGAATAAAAAGTATGAAACTCTTAATCTATGCCTTTACTGACTGACAGTAATTCTCACTGATTTACCAGAAAATTAAGTAGTTTATGAGGGATAGGACAAAAATATGAGATAAAATCAGAAACAGTTGAGAGCTATAGCTGGATATGGCTGTTGCTGGATGTAGTTTTGGTAAAGTATTTCTGCAGATTATTTCCATACGTAGGGGAAATAAGTTGAGATTAAGAATGGGTGCTACATACCTTGTTAAACTTTGAGTAAGGGCCATCTGGCCCAAGTCTGCAAGGTTAGAAATTTTCTTCAGTAGCTCATTTGGATTCAGATTTGACAGGGTTGTGGAAAGAAATCAAAAATTGGTCTTAAAACAGAACTACTGTTATTATGTGATGGTCATATGAGAGGGAGTTATCAACCCAAGTTCCATGGTGTCTAACATTTTCATTTTGGAGTGGTGTATTGTCTAAGCCTTATGCTGGGGTGGGATGGATTATTAAATGCTATTGTATTATGCTTTTAGAATTTAATTAAAGGCCATTTTTAATAAAACAGATGTTTATAAGTGTAAGTTCTTGTTGCAGGGCTTGAGTATCAGAGTATAACTTGAAAGTGTTTCCCAATTTTCCAGTTGTTTGCAAACAGAGGTCTTGGTTTATGATTGGGAGGTTAGAAACGTAAATGCCTTTCTTTTGGTTCAGAGAGTGCAGTATTATTGTAAACTAACTCCAAACACTATTTATTAAACTGTCAGGTATATTATCAGGTCCCATGGAGGAAGTATTTTAAGTCTTTGAGAGCACCTTTAGTACATGATCCTTTGTGATGATGGTGGATTTGAGGGCTTCCAGGATATGTGGATTTTCAGTTCTCATTTGCAAAGCAAAGTTTGCACTGATTTTGTTAGTACATTGGAAACCCTGTCAGATCGGAGGTAGATGGTGCCATATTGAATAAGTTCTGAGCAATGTTGGGTGGTACTCCTTAGTTTTCTAACATGACAAAAAAGATGTGTAGCTGTCTTTAGCTTCAGTTAGCTTCAAATGCTAACATCAGCTGCATTCATAATCTAAACAGATTTTTTAGGTTTTTAATTAATTTTCTAATATTATCATTGATTTGAGGGTTCCATGGTGGTGGTGCTGTGGTAGCGTTGTCGCCTCACAGTAAGACGCTGTCCGGTTCGATTCTCAGCTAGAGTGTCTTCTGCGTGGAGACATGCGTGAATGGGCATACCTTCATTGAAGGTTGTGCATCAGGGCTGGTAACTCGGCATGTAAACATCAACTACCAATCATTAGTGGACCGGAGTTCCGCTGTGACAGCCCCTAACCGGGAAAAGCTGAAAGACACAACAACAACAACAATCATTGATTTGAGGGTCCCTGTATTTGTTGTATACTTTACAAAGTTTTTTTCCCTTTTATTGTGGAGTTTATTAATGTTGGTGGGCAACCATTGTGTTTTTTTTAATTTCCTGTTATATTCAGATCTGGTAAGTACTGTTATTTCTATGCAGCTATCAAAGTGGGAGTTGAACTCTTTTGTGTAATGCCCTGCTGAGGTGATGTCTGGGGTTATTCAGGAATAAGTGAATTTTGAAACTTCATCATAGAATTTAATGAGATTTATAGTCTGAAATCATTGAATTCTGATACTGGTCTCTACAGGTTTAGAGGTTCTAATAATGAAGATCACTAGTTAATGGTCTGACTTAACCTAGAATGTATTTCTTCATATCAAACTCTAAATAAATTTGTTGTCTGCTTCTACTCTTTGTAAAGAGCTACTTTTCTTCCATATTTATATAATAATGTTCCTTCTTCTATGTTTTCTTTTCATATGCACTTCTCATAATTTCCTCTATCTCCCTCTAGTTTCTGTTTAATATCTTGTATATAAAATATTTATTTACCTCATCACTTTATCTACAACAAATGTAACTAAGAAAAACCAGAGCACTGATCATCCCATTACCTTCCTATTCTTATTATATAAAAGGTCATATTCTTTAGGTATAAGTTAGCTCTCCAAACAGTATCAAAATACACTGAAAAACTCCTTTCTGTTTTTTCAGAGTAGATGGTGCTATCTTGAATAAGTTCTGAGCATTGTATATTCAATAGTGTTCATGTTTCCAGAATATGTCTCCATACTTGCAAGGTTGTTTTTGCAGTTCCAGACTTTATCCCCATTTACGCCAGTATTCTTAAAATATACCACTGCTTTCTTGCCTCATCTCAACACTTTTTTCCTTTTTAAATCTAAACTCACATCTGCTAAGTATTTTATCAAATATATAAGCATCACCAAAACATTTTCTCTTTCACTTCCAAAGTAAAGCTGCAAAACTGACTATAGTTGGACATTCCAAATTCTCCCTTATCTCCCTATCCCAGCCGTTTGTTCCCTCATCAGTCCCACTCATCACAATATTTACAACCAAATCAAGCAAAACTAGGCTAAGCAGATAGCACTGCATGTCCCCTCTATTCATATAGCTTTCTATCTGTGTAAATGTTCACTATAGTCTTAACATATGGTTTTATGCACACTTTCAATAAGTTTGCAAAAGACTGTTTTCTAAGCTATAACTTGAACAAATATTAATCACCTGGAACTGATCTACACAATCATATGCTTTGCTGATATCACATCTCAAATGTCCTCCTTCTCCCTTTATTATATTTTATAGTCTCTTTCACAGTTAATAATAAATGAACAGCATTTCTCCATTATACTAAATCAAATACTTCTAACTCTAGCAATTTACTTAATATTTTAATCAGTCCCACCTGCAAAATATTCACTAACAGTTTATAATTGATATTCACAATGGTTGAAGGCTCCCATTTTTTACATTCTCATTTTCTTCATACTAACAGTTTATAATTGATATTCACAATGGTTGAAGGCTCCCATTTTTTTACATTCTCTTTTTCTTCATCTTTTATACCTTTCTGCCACCATTTTTTAAATACTCTGCAAACCAGTTCCATTTGACCCCTTTATGATGCCATAAAGATCTCAGAGTACAATTCTTCTTTTCTGAAATTCCCTTAATTAAACTTTTTTTTATGTTTTTTATCTCCCTGATTTTTCTGGACATATTCAGTCATTCTCTGTCTAATTAATTTCTTCAATTCTTGTTCTATCCTATTAACACCATTATCCTCCTTACATTTTTTCTAAATAATTACCTATGATTTGAATGCTTATAAACTTGACCACTTTCTTGTTTTTATGCTCGCCGTCTATCCCACTTTTTATTTTGTCTTATAGCTTAGCAATGGAGAGGGGCTACTTATTTTTTGTTCTGTGATACAAATATTATATCCTTTATTTCATCCTTTCATCTTTTTCAGAGAATGTTCTAATTTAAATGCTTTTACCTGATTTTCTCATCTTCATTATGAAATATGTTTGCTAACTATTTAGATTGTTTTCCTGCTTGTCCCTCAAAATTCTTCTTTGTACCACATATTCTGTTGTTATCTTTTCCTTCAGTGCAGTATGCCATCCTTTCCGTGCTTTGCAAAATATCCTCATTTTCTCATGATCCCCTTCAGAATTGTTCTGTTGAACTTTTAACCTCTTTCATTTCAAACAGCTCCTTCTTCATTTAAAACAAACCATTTTCTTTGATTAACCTATTAACACACCTGCCTTCAAATCATAAAAGCCAGATCACTGAAAATTCTATATCTATTTACTTTAATTATTTATTTATTGATTTATTTTATTTGATATCTAGGAGGCTGGGCCAATCAAATGGAAAATTTGTAGCCATGACATGGGCAACACGGAACAAAACAATTTACTATAATTTCAGTAATAGACAACAGCAGTTTATAATATTTATAGTTGTGACAATTAATAGTAATTACTTAATTTACAACAGCACTGTGATATTTCTATGTAGCGTATTTGTAAGTTGGGTATATTTAAATACTATTTATGTACTGTAATCCTGTATGTTTGCAGGCAGACTATGTACAAATACTATTTGATTATACAACATGTCAGGTAGTACAATGCACGGTATTTCCAGTAATCACATTGTGAATACGTACCGTGTTATAGAGAGCATTCAATCCAGAGTTTGAACATTACTAAACTGATTATGAAAATATAAGCGACAGCCTAGTCTGGTGTGGAGCAGGGACATAACCATTTGTTGCTGAGATGGCTTTTGATAGATTTCTTAAATTTGGATAGAGAAGATTCCAGGGTAATGGATGGAGGCAGGGATATGTAAGATGAGTAGAGGGAGTCACCGGCATGGTTGTGTCATCTAGTAACTGTTATAGTATCTTATCTGTGGAGCGGAGTTGCCTAGGACAGGAATACTGCTGAATTAGGTTGTTTAAAGCTGGTGTTTTATTTGGGAGGGAAAGCAGCTTATAAGTAATGATAAGTTGATTGTAGATAAATTTGGCAGTTCAAGCCAGTCCAATTGTTTTAGGTTATCACAGTGATGGGTTCTAAAAGATGAGTTATTAGCAAATTTGGCTATTTGATTATAGCAGGTTGCCAGTTTGCTGGTTTCTGTTTTGGATAGATTTGTTAGGATTGGGGATGCAGAAAGTAATGTTGAGAGCAAGTGTGTACGAGCAATTGTGGTCCTAGCAGTATGGGTCAAGTAAGATTTGTGTTTGTAGAGACTACCTAACTTTCTGTGAGTGTTTCTAATAGCTAGATTAATGTGGATATCAAACTTTAACTTGTTATCAATGGTGACGTCTAGTAGTTTTGTGTGAGATTCGGGTGTGTTAAGTGTACCATTTTTAGAGTGAATATTGAAAGTGGTGGTAAGGCTGGTATTTTGTGAGGGGTGAAATAGCAGGATCTTGGTCTTTTTGGGGTTAAGAATGAGGCCATTGTCAGTAATCCAGTTTTCAACTGAGTGTAAACTATCCTAGGTTTTATTGTGTAGTTCTTGCAGGGTTGAGGGCGGCACTGCATATTATAGTGGAATCGTCTGTGTATTGGATAAGGCTAGTGTTATTTGCTGCTGAGTAGAGATTGTTTGTGAAAACTGAGAATAGCAAGGGACACAGTATTAAACCACAAGAGTGACTGGTAAAGGTGGAGACAAGTTATTGTTCCACTTTACTGCTTGTTGCCTGTCCCTAAGATAGTTGTCGAACCAGGAGATTGATTGGTTGTTTAATCCTAGGTTTTTGAGGTGGCAGATGAGTTTGTCATGGCTAACCACATCAAAGGCTTTTGATAGGTCTAAGAAAAGGGCAGAAGTAAGTTTACCATTGTTCCTGTTATGGTTTATGGCATCTGTGAATGCTAACAAAGCTGTGGTGGTACTATGACCTGGACGGAAACCATGCTGAGTTGGAGATATGAGTTCCTGATTTATAAGGTGGGACATAAGTTGATGGTGGATGCATTTTTCTAATATTTTAGCCAGTGGAGCTAGAATAGCGATTGGTCGGTAGTTGGATATGTCATAGGAAGTGCCACCTTTGTGAAGAGGTATGATATAGGCAGTTTTCCAAATCAGGGGCACTATAGCTTCAGTAATTGATCTATTGATTTGTATAGAAACTGGTATAGCTATTTCTGCTACTGCCAGTTTTAGAAATTCATTGGGGAGGGAATCTATTCCTAGTGTTGTGGGCTTCAGCTGGGATAGTAGTTTTCTTATGTAGGAGGTTGGGGTGGGTTGCAGTTTAAAAGTGAGCATGTAGTTAGTGGAGGTGGGGACACCTGTTGTAGTGACAGTGAGATATTGTTGGGCTAGAGCTTCTACGGTTTCAGTAAAGAATGTATTGAATGATTCTGCTATGTTGTCTTTTGTTAAGCCTGATGGGGGTGGGGTAATGGTTTTACCAGGGTGTAGTAACTTGTTTAAACCTGCCTAGAATTTCTTAGGGTTATTCATGTGTTGGGTTTGATGGGTAATGAAGTAGTTTCTCTTGTCTTGGATAACTATTTTTTTGGTTAGATTCCTAATCTGTTGGTAGGCTTGCTTGTACTAGCGCTTTTATTGGACCTCCAGGTTGTCCAGGCTCTATTTCTTTCAGCTATTTTTTGCCTAGTTTCCCTAGTTAACCATGGAACTGGTTTTGACTTTACTCTAGTAGTTCTTGCAGGGGCATGTCTGTTCAATATATCTACGAAGGTGGAGTTGAAGTGTTGAATAGCTTCGTTTAAGGGTAGGTAATAAAGGGCAGACCAATTATATAGCTTTAGTTCTTGTCTGAAGTGAGTGGGGGTTAAAGTGTTTTTTGCTTCTAATTGTTTGAAGTATAGGACTCTGGGGGGTGATGGGAGTTGTATTTAAGTAAGAAAGTAGTTTGATGGTCACTCAATGAGTCTGGAAGGGTTACGGCTAAGTAGGAGCAGGGTATTTTATTTAGTAAGATCCAGTCTAATAGGCTTTCTTTTTTACTGTTTTTGACTATTCTGGTGGGCTGTTTGATTACTTGAGAGAAGGTATGAAGATTGATATGGTTAGTTGAGCAGAGCATGTGAGCCAGTCTATATTAAAGTCACCTAATACAATGCTCTCTTGAGGCATGGATTGAGATAACCATTGAAGGAATGTCTCCATGATAGGGATGTTATTGCCTGGTGGGATATATCCTGTTACTAGGTTGATGGCTTTTCTGTTACTTATTTTAAGCTTTGCTAAGAGAATTTCTGCTTTTTATGTATTTTATGTAACAATGTTACATACAATGTTGTATCTCTCCATACATCAAAGATTTTAATATTAAGGCCCTTTTATGTCATATATACAACACTCCTACATTTTATTTTTTAAACATTGTAACTTTGTATATTTTCTAATAAATATTTTTAAATTAATATTTAGTGATAATGCATTTAAAACCATAAACCGTAATCATCATAGTCTGCCTCATTCCCCTCTGCCTGTACAAACAGAATTATATTGTTTATCCTCCCCTCCTCATTTTAGGTTATTTCTCTTGCTTCTTTTCTACACCCATTATTACCTAAATCAGTTTCTATAGTATAATACTGTCTTCCACATCAACATTACTTTTCTTAGTTTCACTTTCATTGTCATGCCATCTGTCACTCCATCCATCCATCCATCCATCCATCCATCCATCCATCCATCTACGCTTATGAGTCATAGCTGACAACTATAATGACCCCATGAACAGCCAGAGTCATGCATGGAGTTTACTTGATAAATGAAGAAAATGGAAGTAGATTGCCTGGCCTTGCTTTTGTATCAGACACGTACACGGACACACACACACACCTATTGACAGTTTAGAGGTTGCCAATCTACCTACCACATGTTTTTGGGATTAGTACATTTTTTTCCTATGTCTACATTAATTTAATCCAAAATGACCTGTTTTGTGAGCATGTATTAGAAAGTGCTATGCAATTCTTTTTTGAATGTCCTTGGATACTCAAAATAATATATAATTGCTTTATATTTTTTTATATACAATACAGTTGGTATATACTGTAATTATCCATTTTCTACATATATTTCAGTCATGCATCCCCCCAGCTATATCCCTACTGGGCCAAAGTTCTCTTCATGTATCAGCTGTTTTTGTTATTTTCAGCAACTCTTTTTTACCAAATTTTCCATCTACACATCTTTCTTTAATTGAATAAATACTCTCTCTCTTCTGAATAAGGGTATACTTACTTATTCATAGTTGTACCAAGGTAGATACTTATTTTTCTTACTGAAAGCTGCATATATTTTTGTAACACTGCTTTTTTTTCTCAGAAGATATGTTAAAATTGCTCAAAACCAAAATGAATGATGAACTTCCAAGATGGCTGCACACTGAGTAAGAGCGTATTTCTAGCTCTCCCAGTGTGAAAAAAGAAACTCAGCAAAGAAGGCCAGTATGGGTAAATTTTAGTAACTGGCTAGTGAATGCACTGCTGGATGCCAGGAATAAAGAAATAGAGAAAACCTGAAAAAAATCATCTACAAAAAGTGAGGAACAAACAATGGGGTCAATTCTTCAGCTGTCCAGCAAAAAAGTAATGCAACCTTTAGACATAAATTCCAATAACCTACAGGAAGATATAAGACAACTGCATACAGACCTGGCTAAAATAAACAAAACACTGATAGAGTATATCAACATAAACAACAAAAGACTGGAACAAATGGAAGACGCTTTAAACAGATATTCAGATAATGATAAAGATGCAAAAATTAGAAGTCAAAATAAAGAAATAGCTGGCTGAATATGAGACTGCTCAGGAAGAGATGTTTAAAAAATAATAGAATTAGAAGGCAGAGCACATAGGGAAAATCTGAGATTTTCAGCTATACCAGAAAAGCTGTAAGGAACACACTGCATTAATTTTATGAAAGCACAAATAAGCGACTGGACTAGTATTCCACAGCAGGAAATGTTAGTTGAAAGGGCACATTGTGTGTATGCTCCAAACCTAGCTATAAGAAAACAACCTGGACCTTTAATAGTAAGGATGCAATCCTACCAGCAGAAGGAGTTGATTCTGACAAAACTGTGGCAGAAGGACAAAATACTAAAAGTGGGAGACAGCAGAGTCTGGAGACTAATTATTCATTGTACACCTGGCCGAATAGGAGTAAATTCATTGCACTAGTCAAACAATGTTGACACACAGGTATGAGATTCAAACTGCTGTATCCAGCTGGGTTCAAGGTATCCTTTCCTGGTGGGAAAAAATAATTTTTGATGACATGCATTCTAAGGAGGAAATACAAAAGTATATCCAACAAAAAGTGAGCTGTGAAACAGAAGGAGATTCTGCTTCTTGTTCCTCTGGTAATAAAGACCACAAGGAGACTTACCTGTGAAACCTTTTCCAGTATTTCAACAGAAAATGTTGGAGAGAAGGAAGGGAGCATGAGAGTTAGCTAGAAGAATTGAGAGTACATTGGAAATGAAGCAGAGACAGGATTTTGGAGATGGAGAAGAACAGTAATAGAATCAGTAACTTAATGTGGGATTACAATGCAATACTTATATTTGTGAAATATGACAGAACAAGAAAATCTTGAAATATTGGACTTTTTCAAAATTTGTTTGATGTGTGGGGGACTCTAAAGTATATGCCCTACTTCATATCATTAATGTTTGGAAAAATGCTATGAGGAGGGGAAGAGAGGGGAGAATGCTAACTGTAAGTAAATAAAACACTTTATTTTCTTAATAGTATTGTATTTGTGTTACATGGTTCTCTTTGCATGTTATTTTTAAGTGTAATGGGGATTGTAAACAAGTGGTGTTGTTTTTCTTTTTCTTCCCACTTCTCCTTTTCTTCTTTTACAGTTTCGAGAAATATAGGTAATGCAATGATTAAAATAAAAGAAAAAAGGAGCCTGGTTAAAAAGGCATGACAAAGTTCAAATAAATGTGCTTTTTTCATTCTTGGATGGGGAAATGACTGATTAAGGACATTAAATTGATTAGTTTTAAGAGAGAACAAGTAAATGAAAAAGAATATTGAATATTATGAGACTTTTTTCTGGGAACTGCATATATGTATACTAAGTAGCATTTCTGCAGCTGGCCTTCATATCTCCATGGAGACAATCTGATAAAGAGAAACTGGAGACAGTGTGGTGGAAGGGGATTGGCTGAGGGAAAAGAAAAAAAAGAACAGAGAAATTGGCTAGGATAAAATGTTCTCTGTGAGACCTTTAAACATGATACAAAACCAATTAGACTTGAAGTAAATATTTTTTTAAATGCAATGGGGATATTAATATAAACAGGTCTGTTTGCTTTTTTCTTTTTCACCCTTCTGCTCTCTGTTTTTTTTTTTATCAGTTGTAAGAAATGTAGGCACTGCAATGAAAAAAAAGAGTAGGGGAGGAGAGAAGGTGAGCGGAAGGTTTTGGTTAAGAGAGTATGACAAAAAAATCAGTGTGCTGTTTCCCATGCTTGTGTAGGGAAATGACTAGACATTATCCAGTAACAAATTTATCACAAAGCATGCAAATGAAAAAGAATAATGAATATTGTAAAGTTTTTTATCTGATAAACAAGGTACCCTTAGCAGTTTTGTGTCTGGTTTGTATGTCACTAGAAAACAATTTGATAAAGAGAAATGGCTTGGAGAAAGTGTTTACAGAAAGCATTCAAGTGTTTTCTCAACTGGGAGTGCTATGTAGATAGACAAAATCAAATAGCACTTACTATTCGCACAGGCTGTACCATGCAGCTTAGCATGACTAACCTTTCTTTTTGGTTAACTTTAGCCTGCCTGTGTGGCTATCAGCTTAGAACTTATGTTCTTATTAGAAATCAAAAGCTTCAATATTTGAAGATGTACATAGTTTTGTGTGTTATTATTAAGTTAATAGGTTTTAGGAGGCTTTTTGGGGGGTTTGTTTGTTTTGTTTGAGGGCTTTCAAAAAACAAAAAGTTATGTAAGATGTGGCATAGGCACAAATGGATATGACAAGAAACAGATGCATGAAAGGCCAACCTGCTGAACAGCATATACATGTAACATAAAAACTGGAACTAAACATTTAACAAAAAAGCAGTTATACATAAAAGGTGGTAATAACTATATAAGAAAATTATGCTTTATCTTTGTCTTTCAATCTGAATGGTCTTACAGATAAATATAAAAAAAAAGAAAGAGCAGAGAATTATATTAAAATGTAGAGTGCAAATAGCTATGCTACAAGAGACACACCTGGAAAGAACTGAACATGTGAATATTATAAAGAAAGGTTTTCAGGATGGTTATTCAGTGGAATATCTGGGGCAAAGGAAAAGAGGAATACTTATATTAATTGCAAGAGGAGCTCCAATAGTGATAGAAGAGGGGAAAAAAGATAATAATGGAAGATACATAGTACCAAGGGGCTATTGGCTAGGGAGGAGGATTACACTGACATGAATTTACATCCCCCTAAAACTGCTATAATGGAGCTTAATAAAATTCTGGGAGAAGTAATTAGCTTTCAGAAAAGAATATTACTTATTGGTGGAGACTAGAATTTGGTTTGCAACAGTGAATATGTGTCTGGGGGTCTAGAAGGGAAAATATAACAAAGGAGGGTAGATTTTTGAAGAAATTTATGAAAATGTTTGGCATGGAAGATATAAATTCAGTACTACGAGTTCTGAGTGAATTTACATATTACTCACCGAGATACAAAAATTGGCCTAGGCTAGATAGATTTTATATCTCACAGGAACATGTGCACTTAATTGAAGGCCTTGAAATGCACCCAATAACTATTTTAGATCATGTGCCAATAATAACTAAAATAAAAATGCAAGATAATGAAATAAAATGAGACACTGGCACTTTCCTACCTATTGGTTGAAAGAGAGGAATTTAAGGAATGGGTTTTGGAATTAATTCAGGAGCTACTAGAGAATATAGAATTTTCTTCCGAAAACATAGCTAGGCAATGGGATAAAATTAAAGCGAAGTTTAAAAGTAGGGTGTCAATAAAAGAAAGGGAGATATGGTTAAGCAGTAACAAGAATTATTTAGAAGAATTAACAAATGCTAAGGTATTGCAAAATAGGGGGAATCTCTCAGAACAAGAAAAGGAGTAACTGCAGAATGTTAAACATAAAATAAGGGATTACCTCGATAATGTGCACTAGTTTAGAAAGATTGCTGTTAAGCAACTGTTTTTTATAATAATTCTAGAGCACAAAAACTGTTAGCACAACAGCTCAGGCAACAGAAAGTGAAAAGGGCTGTCACCAAGCTTAGGGAGCCTATAACAAGGAAGAAAACAAGAGACTCTGTAGAAGTATTAGAAATATTTCAGAAATTTTATAAAAGTTTGTATAAAGCAGAGAAATATGGAAATCAAGAAAAGGTACAAATGGAAATACTTATGGAAGTATTAAATATGCCAAGGTTAGAGGTAGATGAGGCTCAATTACTAACAGTTACGATAGGATGGAATGAGATAAAAATAGCTATGTATAACCAATCTACAGGAAAGTCCCCAGGAATAGAAGAATATATGGTATTTCTGTGGAAGTTTGGAAATTAGGAAGGAAAAAACTGATAAAGATCTGGAAGGTTTTGTTTAACAGTATTTTAAGAGGAGGAGAAGTGCCAGCATTGTGGAAGAAGGTTGTGATAACAGTAATACCTAAAGAGGGTAAAGATCCATTGGCTCCAGCTTCATACTGGCCCGTTTCAATACTAAATCATGATTATAAAGTGTTTATGTCTATAATGGCCAAAAGATTGGCAAAAGTGATACCAAAATTATTAGATATGGATTAGTGTGGTTTTGCGGAGGGGAGGCAAACATTTGACGATATTAACAGAACATTGATGATCCAGAGGGAAACAAAATGTAAGAAAATACCACTTTTTTTGTTGGGTCTCGATGCAGAGAAAGCATTTGACAGAGTAGACTGGGACTTCATGAGTAGGGCAATGGAAGCATTTGCTTTCCCTGATACAATTATAAGGTTGTTTAGAAGAGTATATGAGGGATCCGAGGCACAAATTAAAGTGGGTGGGGTCCTGTCTGATAATTTCTCCTTGAGTAGAGGAACCAGGCAGTGTTGTCTGCTTTCCCCTTTATTGTTTGCATTATATTTAGAATCACTGGCAAAGAAAATAAGGGACAGAAATTCAAGGATATAATCAGTATGGTAGTCAGGAATAGGTGTCCTTTTGTAAGCATACTTCTGCTCATATTTTATTTCTTTTTATTTTATTTCTGATGACTATACCTTTAGAAACATTATATCCTCATCTCTCAAGCTAGTTTTTCACTATCTTTTTCTGATTGTTTCTCTGACTTCGTCTTGACCAGGGTGCTAGCCCAGCCCAGTATTAGCCATTACCCCTCCCCCTCACCTCACTTCCTCTTCCTAGTCTTCATAGGTGCCTCACAACAGCAGGAACCATTTTGAAACCTTCATGCTGCTGAGCATCCGCTGCTCTGTGTAAGGTAAAATTTTGATTCTTTGTCATTAACTGTTTTGCAATGTCCTTTCTGTCACCTTAACTGCTTTAAATCATACAATATTTGGTGATTATTCTGTCCCTTTATCTGCTTTAGGTCATATAGTATTTTGTGATTATATTGAGATGAATATTGCTTGCATATGCAGTCGCTGGTGTACTTTTTCTCGTGACTCTAGTTTTGTGAATATTTAAAGTCTAATTTCCCTGTTGTAAGGAGCTCCAGCACCTTACAATCACAGGTATTTTAGCTTTTGCATTGTACTCATCTACTTTCTTGTTTTTTAATGAAAGAAATCTGTAAATGTGAATATTTACCACTTAAGTTTCTTGTTGCAAGGAGCACCAGCACCTTAGCTTCACATTTAGATGTATATATAGTATTTTCACTGTAATTTCTTGGTGTAGTACTAAAGTAAAAGGAAGAACTATTGCCTGAATGTGTACCAATTGTTCTTGTCCTCAGTATCCTGAATTTCTGTTTTCCTGCTTTGTGAATTATTGCCTTGTGTATGTGTACACTGTGCTGTTGTTAGCTACTGTTGTTATGCATTCCTTTATGCATGGGTGTAAACACTGCTGTGTTCTTAGCTAGCTATGTGTGTAAGAAACTCATACAATGGACATTAATGCTTGGTATACTGCCTCTGCCTACCTGTATTACTTTTTTTCTCTCTACCCATGGTATTTTTGTCTCTCGCTCTTTTCCTGAATTACTTGCTCATAACTAATCCCCCTCCTCTCTGTTTTTATTGCCCTAGTGGATTTTTCCCTGCGGTTTTCTCCTGGCCACAGTACAGGCAACACAGGTTTGAGGACCTTAACAGATACCCTGCAACTCTAACCATCGGTCCGGAAGCCACCATTTTAAGCTGAAAATAATACCACTGAAGTATGTGTCCCAGTGAATACCAGTGAATAACTATGACATGATAAGCTAATCTTTTAATTAATGCTAGACTTTATAAGCACAACAAGAATTTACAGTGTTTTTTTTTGCTAGTACAATACTAGCACAAGCGACCAATTGGGTCCTGAATCCATTTGTGCCATAGCTTTCGAACAATTACACAAACATCTCAGATCTCTTAGATCTAATGTTTAGCATTCCAAACTGTTTAAGGCATACATTGCCAAAGGTATAACCCCAAGAGGTGTGAGAATATGTATACAACCCCATGTGGGGGAAGCTGACAAAGAACTCAATAACGAATGGTCAGTTATACAATAACAGGCCACTGTGGCCTTTGTTGAAGCTTTATCTAAATTTCATGATTGGGTAATTGACAAGGAAATAAATGCAGTCACTAAACTGGTTGGTGAAGTTAAACCATTTGAAGGAGAATCCTTTTTCAACAAACAACTTAATAAGGTAGTAACAGACCTCAATAATCTAGAAGAACAATTTAGGATTAGGAAAATTAAACAATTTCAAAGAGATCAAGCAGACTACCAAAGTGCGAATCCTTTTTCCAATCCCAGTAAACATGTTCGATTTACATCCCATCCAACAAGAACTCCGAAAAGGAAGCGACCCCGATCCATTCTTAGGAAACGGAGTGCAGATACTGGTTCATCGACAGATGATATTTCAACCTGCACTGATAATGAGTTGCAGGCAGTATCAGGCTCACCGTCCCCCAAAAGGACACCAGGACCAATCCCTTTAGGCCCAGATATCAGCGTGGGGGGCGCAAACATAGGAGGCATCAGCAATATACAAAGTCTATTGAAAATGGCAAAGCAGAATTGAATGTTAACACAAATGTGAATGTTTTAAATTTGTCTGGTTTTGTTTTGTCACCTATTCATTTGTTAGTTCTGAATAAAGGTCTCACTTTTATACTGGGTTTCATGGTTCCTGAAGACATATTGGCCCAAGATGTTATATCTTTTTGTAGAAATTTGAATCTGAAATTGTATTTTGGTGATACAGATAGCAATTACAGTAAAGACAAATTTGTATACCATAAATCGGGTTTTGTTCCTCCTATGCATCCTATGGTACATCAGTTCCAGAATAGCATTCTCAAAGATCTTCATTTTTCCAGCTCTGATATACGTTTCAAATCAAATAATATCACTTTAGCTGAGAAACAAGCTATTCTGGAACTACAGAACAACAGGGATATAGTTATCATCTCTGTTGACAAAGGTGGGGCTGTAGTAATACTAAATTGGTGTGATTATGATAATGAGGCTAAAAGACAACTTTCGGAACAGAGATACTAATCTGAAATGTCCATCAATCCGACCTTCAGGTTCAAAAAACAGATTGAGGAGTTCTTGGTCTGGGCTAGGAATGAAGCTATCATCACCAATGATACTATGCATCAGCTCATGATTAAGGCTCCGGCATCTCAATACATCTATTTTCTACCTAAAATTCATAAGGACCCTGTAAACACGCCTGGTAGACCTATTGTATCAGGGAAGGGGTACATTACCGAACCTTTGTCTTTATACCTTCCCAAACATCTGAAGACTTTGTTGTATTTAGTACGATCATGATTGCAAGATACCACCAATTTTTTACAAATTATTTCAGATACCCAGCTCGAACCTGGTTGGCTCATGTGTACGCTTGATGTAAGTGCTTTATATACCAACATTCCACATCAAGCAGGTTTGGAGGCACTGGCTTATTGGCTTGATGTGTCGGGCTTATATCAACCAGACTTCAATTCTTTTTTGATTGGTTTAGCCGATGTTCTTACCAATAACATCTTCTTTTATCAAGATACTTGTTATTGGCAAATAAAGGGCACAGCAATGGGAGCTTCATTTGCCCCGATTTATGAGGATTTATTTATGGCCTATGTTGAAAAATACATCATTTATGATTGCCAAAACAATGTTTTTCTTGAACACATTGATATCTGGAGACGTTATCTGGACGACTGTTGGATGGTGTGGAAGGGAGAGGCACAACAACTCACCAATTTTATATCTTACTTGAACAACAATATATGGGGCCTACAGTTTACTGTACACTACGATTTGAATACTATTACTTTTTTGGATGTTTTAATAAACAGACTACCTGATCATACATTAGGTACAGAAGTATTCAGAAAGTATCCTCAGTACAACACTGTCCTCCATGCGTCCAGTTTCCATCCGCCACACATTGCACGTAATATTCCCAAATCACAATTTATCAGAATAAAGTGGATTTGCTCTCAGGATTCTTCATTTCAGCAACAGAGGAAGGACCTGACCAGCAGGTTTAGATCTAGGGGCTACAGTATGGGACATGTGGTGAAGGCCAGTAGCTATGCCAGTGCACTTGATAGACAGGAACTACTGAGTTATAAAGATCACACAATTACTGCACCACAACCCATTAGGTTTGTAACTACCTATGCCAGGAACTTGGATACTCTTATTCAGAGTGTGCACAGACACTGGAATATTTTAAAATATGATCATGAAGTGGCTAGCATTATACCAGACAGATGTCTATTCTCTTTTCGCAAAGGTAAAAATTTAAGTTCCTGTTTCAGTCACTACAAACATAGTAATGTGAACAATTACTCACAATATTTACAGACCACACTAACTGGGGAACCTCTGACGGGTTGTTTTCCTTGTGGCCACTGTACCAATTGTGATAATGTACGTAAATCCAAACAATTTTCTAGCAGAAATTGTGCCTTGGTTTATGACTTAAACTTTTTCGCTAATTGTAGTAGTGATAGGCTTGTATATTTGGCCACATGCACTTGTGGCTCATTTTATATTGGACAAACTTCCCGTCCATTTAGACTAAGACTATTGGAACACATTAGCAATATCAAGAACAAAAAGGCTAATAATGCACTTTATAAACGCCATTTGGTACATAAAACTGCTAAATTTTCTTTCATGGTTATTGATATTATAAAAGGGAATCGATCCAACAAGACAGGTTGGCATTCTATTTTAAATACTAAAGAAAAAAAGTGGATTGTGAAACTAGGGGGATTATTCCCACCTGGTCTTAATGAACAATTTTAGGAACAACCAATGATCTTTGAGATGGGTATATTTAAATAACAACAATTGATCCATTTGTTTTACACTGAGGAAGGCTGTGATATTGTCCGGCCGAAACCGGTCTGTTTTTTTGTTGTTTTTCATGTTTATTTATTAATAAAAGTTTTTTCAGGTCACAGTATGCTGGCTCAAGATTTTTGTTTTGCTGGTATTTTGATTTGAGCCGTGCATTTGCATTCGTGCAGGAGCTTTCTTTTAGATGTTACACTTTTTTTGCTAGTTGCCACGAAAAGCAGACACCAGCAGCTCCTATCCTTTCTCTTTGGTTACCCACTATCCTCATACTGTTTCTGTGTATATTCTTCTGTTCTGTACTTTACCCGTCCCTGAATTCATTTCTAGCCTCGCTCATAACTACCTTTCCTAGTGCACCTGCCCTATTTTACTGTCTTCAGACTCTTACATATTAATGTTTTTTTGCCCTGCTTTTAGCTGCTAGTAATACCTCTCTCTCCCCCTCCAAAGCCCCTCTCTATTGCAGCTTAGTTTAACCATACAGCACTGGGTTTGCTTCAGGTAAATCTACTTGTGTAGCCTGAGGCCAGTGTCCTTTTGTAAGCATACTTCTGCTCATATTTTATTTCTTTTTATTTTATTTCTGGTGACTATACCTTTATAAACTTTATATCCTTGTCTCTCAAGCTAGTTTTTCACTATCTTTTTCTGATTGTTTCTCTGAATTCATCTTGACCAGGGTGCTAGCCGCGCTCCGTTCGCCCTCGCTCACTTCACTCCTCTACCCTACCCCATTCCCACACACCACATTACAATTACCTTTATACCTAACTATCCCTCCCCTTCCTGTCCCACTAGCCACTACAATTCCACTCCCTGCCTATTGCCACAACCACCTTACTAATCTGTCAATCTTGTCAACACCACTTCCTCTATATCACTGTCTCTACCTACTCTATCTGACCATATTTTATTCCAACATGTATTATTTTCTAATATCTTATACACTACTCCTTATTCTCTCTATCTCCACCTCTTACCACTCCAATCTCTCTGACCCACTCCTATGTTCACCAACTTCTCACTCATACAACATATATCCAACTACTTCATCTTTTACTATATCCCCTAATCTCTTTACTACCTCTACCTCACGTCTATATAAACTATCCATAATACAGTTTTTTAAACCTTCCCTCAAAGCTAAGTCAAAACTATACAAACTCCATCTGGCATCTACTACACACTCTCTCCTCACTAAAAAAACTACTTTGTTCTGGAGATATCCATCCCAACCCTGGCCCCTCTTCTCTCCCCAAAACTACCTCTACACTCTCCAACCAAATACTTAACTATTTACTCATTGAATATTCAGAGTCTAGGAAATAAAGTTACTGAGCTGCACTCATGGATAGCTCTCAGCATCCCTCACAGCCTCTCCCTATCTGAAACTTGGCTCAAGCCACAAATCTCAAATAGTGAAATACTCCCACCAGGTTATAATATCTTCCGATCTGATAGACCTGTAAAAAAAGGGGTAGGCATGGCCATCCTCTACTCAAACAACCTTAACCTCTCACCATATCCTTCCCCAATTCCTGACTTCCTCCCAGCTGAAATCATCATCCTTAACTGCCATCTGAATCCCCACAAAAAACTTGCAATTGCCTCTATCTACCTTCCTCCTGGTAACAATCTGTCCATTCTTGAAAACATCCTATCCTGGTTCGCCCACAACATACCATATGAGACACTTATCCTTGGTGATGTCAACATTGATTGGTCCAAACTCACAACTGACTCCCCCCAACTCAGTATCCACCTACACGGCTTCCACCAACTTATAACATCTCCCACTCGCTTCCATGAAAATTCCACTTCCAGCTCCATCATAGACTGGATCCTTACAAATTCCCCCCACCAATACCACAATCCCACCACCTTACCTGACTCCCTCAGTGATCATCTCCCTACCACCATCTTAAGACACTACTCCCATATTCCCAAACCCCACCTTATCAGAGACTGTCAAAAACTATCAACTTTCAATTCATCCCAATTTAACTCCATTCTCCACAACATAGATTGGTCCATCCTAAAACACCTCCCACTAAATGATGCTGTAAGCACTTTCAATAGCATCTTCATGAGTACTCTAAACTCCTTAGATCCCTCTAGGAAGATTAGAGTAAAATCAAATCATGCTCCCTGGCTCTCCAAGGTGACTAGGTCCCTTATGAAACAAAGAGATCGTGCTTGGAAAACCTGGACTAAAACTAAACAACCACCTCTTCTTCAAAAATACAGGCAACTGAGGAACCTTGCAAAAAAAACATACAACTAATGACAAAAAGTTATACTATAGCTCTGCTCAGCTTAACAACAAATCCAATCCTCGAAAATTTTGGTCAGTTCTCAACAACATCCTCTATCCTGGAAAACCCTCTAATCCCTCCCCATACTCTAACTCTTCCTCTCAGGAAACAGTTACCCTCCTGAACAAACACTTTATCTCTTCCATCCAAAATCTGGTAACCTCTAAGCCAAACTCTACTTCGACACCCACCCCTCCAAGTCCCACTAACACAACTTTGTTTTCTTTTGAGCCAGTTCCCATTACTTACATCAAATCTCTACTACTCAAGCTAAAATCTTGCTCTCCTTTCACTGACAATCTATCTCCTACATTCCTCAAACTTGCTGCTGACTCAATTGCTTATCCTATATCTATACTAATTAATCAATCTATTCTGGAATCAACTGTCCCCACCCTTTGGAAATCTTTCTTCACTATCCCTCTTCATAAAGGTGGAAACTCCACTGACCTCTCAAACTACCGACCCATTGCCATTCTGTCCCCCCTCTCCAAGATATTAGAAAAATGTATTCACTCGCAGCTTCTCAATCATCTCATCACGCACCACTTACTTACCCCTACCCAATATGGATTTCCTCCTCACCACAGCACCACCACTGGCCTCCTCTCCTTCACTCATATCATTGCAGAGGCTCTTGACAACAATAAACTAATTTCCTGTCTCTTCCTAGATCTCTCCAAAGCCTTCAATACTGTCTCTCATCCCCTACTACTATCCAAACTTGCAAATCTCCGCCTATCCCCCTCCGCACTTGCCTGGTTTAATAGTTACCTATCTGGCAGGGAACAATCTGTCAAATGGCTCTCTTCCTCCTCCCCTTTCCTTCCAATCTCTACTGGTGTTGCCCAAGTCACCATCTTGGGACCCCTTTTGTTAAACATCTTCACCAATGATCTTTACACCTCATGCAAAAAATCCTCCCTTATTCAGTATGCCGACAACTCCACACTTATATCCATTTCAAATAACATTCCTGAATTACAGTCTCTGATCCAACAGGCCCTACTATCCACTGAACAATGGCTCTATCACAATCTATTGATCCTAAATCCCAAAAAGACCAAACTCCTACTTTTCCTTCTCCGTTCTCTTTCTCATCACAAAACCTCCTTTTTTATTGCATCTTCTAGCAATACAACTATCCAACCTGACACCCACACAAAACTCCTAGGGGTCATTATCGATGACAAATTAAAGTTCAACCTACACATACTTCAATGTATAAAAAAACAAACCAGAAACTAGGTCTGCTATATCGGAACAAAAAATTCCTAAACCCTGTATCTAGACTTACCCTGGGCAGGCACTCCTCCTCCCCTCCCTCTTATACGCCACCCCAGTTCTTACCAATATCCAGGCCTCCACTCTAAACAAACTCCAACAGACTTACCATAAAATAGACAGATTCATTATTAACTCCGCATACAACTCACATCACTGCATTTCTTTAAACTCTCTTCAATGGCTTGAACTTCCCCAATTTCTGCTATCTTATCAATTTCATATGCTACACTCTATTCTTTATAAACCCTCCTTTTGTCCATCTCTATCTTCCTTAGTCTCCATCTGCATCCCATCCCAGACCCCCCATACTTCTAACTAACAATTACTTGATATCTACCACCCAAAAAGGTCAGTAGGCAAACTACTCTACAAACACTCCCTTGCCCATGCTTGGAACAAACTACCCCTTGACTTACATTCAATCTCCCACACCTCACACTTTAAAAATGAACTAAAAACTTATTTTCTCAATTCCAGAACCTGCCCTTGCCATGACCCCACCTAGTCTTCCTTCCCTTTATGTACCCTCAAAAGGACCATACTTAGTACCTCATTATGTCTCTCTCCAATGTGTCTACTATGCATTTGCATAATTTTATACAAAGAATTTTTTTATTGTTGACCTATTGAACTATATCAATGTAAAATTGTTACTTAGCTTCTTTTTAATGCAACTTTAACTTTATGCATGTAACCCAGCATATGTGAATCTTTTTGCTATAACTGCTATTATATCAATAGTGTTTAAAATTGTACTTGTTTAAAAATTTACTACTGGAGCTTTTCTCCTTGGGTCTCCACTGAAAATGGGCCAAAAGCTCAGTTGGACAAACTCGGTTAACAAATGTCAATAGATAAATAAATAAATAAATATTTGCAGATGATATTATTTTATACATGACAAAACCAGAAAGAGATATTACAGTGTTGTGGAACATTTTAAGACAGTTTCAAATCTTCTTGGAATACAGAATTAATGAAGCTAAAACAAAGGCAATAGTGGTAAATTATGTACTCATACACGAATTGGTCCAACAATAGCCATATTTATGGGGACATGATAAAATGAAGTATTTAGGAGTATGGATTAGAAATGACTCTGTTGTGGCAGCTAAGGATATGTGGGAAGAGACTAAGAAGATAATACAAAAGTTGAGAAACTGGAAGTTTGTTACATGGATATGGCTACTAAGACACAAGCCATTAAAATGTTTTAGTCCCTTTAGTCTTATACACAAGTCAGGCATATTTTTATCAATCAGAGGAGAAACTGTGGATAGCACCTAAAAGAGAGTTGATGGATTTTATCTGGGAAGGGAAGACAGAAAGAGTCAAGTGGGATACGCTGATTCTTCCAATAGAACAAGGCAGACTAGTATTACCCAATTTGATAGGGTATTTTAGAGCAACACAGTTAAGGCTCTTATAAATATAACAAGCAGAAAACTATAATTCAAAGTGGAAAGGAATAATGCTGATACAGGGAAGAATCCCAAGAAATAAGGAAAGATTGCAATTTTGGATGCAGACTCTTAAGGAGAGCAACAAAAATCATACAGAGTATTATATCCATAAAACAGCAGGGAGTATTCTAGGAACCAAAACAGCACAAGAATGGAGAAAAGGGATTTTGCCAGTAGGGATGACTGTGGCCAGGGATACAGATAATAGACAAGAGGGGGCTGGAATTTACTGGAGAAAATTAACAAAGGAACCAAGGTATTGGGAGCAAAATAACTAGAAAGGGAAAGGTAATAGAATGGGAAGAGGCCAAGAATTTATTTGGACTGCAGGTTAGAGACTACCTTCCCTATCAATGACTGGTATCAGAGTACAGGCAAAGAGAAAGTAATAGGTGGCTCCTGAATGAAAGATCAGTACTGGTAGACCTTTTAACAGAATCTAGAACAGAAGCTGCCATTAAAAAAGGAATAACTATTAAAACATATAAAATATTGCATGATTATAAGACTCAATCAGGTGATCTTACAAAGGATTGGGAAGAGAGATTGGATAAACAATTCACAAAGAGACAAAGGGGGGGGGGTATATGCATATCTCCCAACTGTGCAACAAAGTCATAAAGATTTAGGATCTTTGCCTGGAAGTATTTGCATGAATATTTTTATGCCCCCAAGTTGACTTAAAATAATTGTTCCTCAGGTGGATAGCAAATGTTGGAGGTGTGACAGGCAAGAAAGAGGTGGCTGGGAAAATTGTTTTTGGGAGTGTAATGAGCTGGCAGACTTTAGGGATTCCCTGCAGACTGCTCTGTTGGAGATGATGGGTGAGCAGATTGGATTGAGAGGGGTGATGATTTTTTTGAGTTATGATACAGAATTGGAATTGCCTAGACATAGTAAAGCTTTGCTGAGTCTGATTATGGTGGCTGCCAAAAAAGCAATTGCTTGAAAATAGAACTCAAAGTCTAGAGTAACTTTACTAGAAGTAGTGAATATGGTAACAGTCATAAAACAACTGGAATTGGGATCTTTAGAAAAGGGAAGGAGCAAACTACATAGGAAAAATGGGAATTGTGGGAACAGTATATGCAGAGCAGGAATGAGATTTAAGAGGCAGGATTTGAATGAGCCATATAATGCTTAACTGACAGTGACTGGATAGATTCTAAGTGATGTATAATGTTTGCAACTGCAGTTGTTTCAGTGGTGTCTGTGATGTATACTGTTTGCAACTAAAGTGGTGTCATTTTATTTGTTTTTCATTTATATAAATGTAAGATTGCTTATGCCATATGTGAAAATTTAATAAAGATGTTTGTTGGAAAAAAAACAGACAAAATGAATGATGGTTTTAATGTTTATATACTATAAGCCCCAAGTAGTTTCTGCTCTCTTTTAAAAAGCTATCTGATTTGGTGGATTTTCTAACTTACATTTAATCCTTAGAAGATTTCTATAACTCATTTGTTGCTGCCATTGACTGCTTCTTCCTTTGTTGACAACCTTCACATAGCCATGGTTTCTGTAGACAAACTGTGTCCTTCCACTATTTCTGCATTATATAGGATACTGCATGTAATATCTTTACACCCATTTAACAATTTCCTGTGCATTAACTTGGCAACAGGTGTCTTTCTGAATGTAATAGTGACATTCTCAGATTCTACCGTATGATTTGGAAATTTAATTAACTTTACATAACTTAGTACTTCTCCACAAGCTTTTGCCATATTAGATCTCTGTACCTATTGACTTTGGTTAGCTTTAGTACAGGATCTGCCACCACTTCAAGTAGCATTTCAACAGACAGACCACCTGAGCTTAGCTACACAGTCTGTGCACTTTCTGTTACACTTAGAGATTCTACTATACTCTCCCTCAGCATTTCTCATTTTCCTAAAGAACCTTCATACTACTTGACTGGAACTGAAGACATCTCTGGTTAGAAATAACATGGATGTCTTATTTACATATCTGTATATTTACTGTCTTTATGTATTTCCATTTATTACAAATAAAAATATGTTATAACATTCGAGGCAGAGGACTAAGGAGCTGTTGATAAAATGTTTCCTGTAGTCCAGGGTTTGATTCCCTCAGCCTCTACTGTCTAACTGTCTAACTCTGAGTCAATCCTCTCAGCGCAAGAAATCTGGACAAAGCTTGACATTATTGGTAGACAAAGGCCCAAAAAAATAGGGACACATTTTAAATATTGCTCTTATAAACTTAGAAAGTTGCTAGAGTAACATGATTAGTTGGCATGCATTTTTTGAAAGATATGAAGTCTGAAACTGAAATGCATGTCATTATTTAGTGACTTTAACTTTAATCCTTAGATCATAACTGTGATTTGTCAAAAAACACAATTTTTATGAGGAACATACCAAAATTATGAGGCAAAAATCTGGACTTCTGCCAAAATATGTACAGTTGAGAGGTATGAGTCTGAGCAAGTTACTTGCAACTAAATAAACATATTTCTCCCACAAACAAAATTTTATTCTTGCCATCATCTCTAACTTCCAATTTCTTATTATATAATTTTTTGCATCTTCCCTTTCATTGATATCACAAACATGAAAATAAAATCCTACCCATGTCATTAATTTAATTTCTGTTTTTCAAATCATATTTCCAATATACAACTGTATCCATGCTCAAATTCTGTAAAAAAATATTTTTGTACACTTGTTCAGTATTTTTCCAAAACTCCTGAATTCTTTTACATCTTTTTTTTAACTATTATTGAATTATCACTTCAGACAGAGGCAAACATACATATATATAAAAGAAAACAAACCAAATTAACATGTTCCTAGTTACAAACATTAATCCAACATTACATAACTTGCTCAATTCCCACCATCCCTTAAACCTCACTCCACCTCCAAAACATTATTCTGTGTATATTGTTTCTACAATTTTCAATTTTTCTATGTAAATTATTCCTACCCTTTTCTAAAGATGAACTCTTTTACATTTTAACAAAAAATGCTCTATTTTTTTCTACATCAAATAACTGACATGATCTTTTTTTCTCTTTTCAAATATAATAGTTTTCACTGTAGTTTATTTAATAAATGTCTCCAAAAAAGTGGCATCCATCTACACTTTTAAATCTTTTTGCCTTTCTCTTACGGCAGTTGTTTTACTGAAATCTAGGTCTTGACAGCTACTGATTAGATTAAAATACCACCATTATATTTCTATACCATTTTTAGCTTTGTTGTTGAGTGTCATCTATATTCATTTTCTATAAAAAAAAGTATTTTGTCTGTAGTCTAATAAACTCTTTCCTCCTATAACCCTTTTTCTCTTCTGTTTTATTTATACTTTCCCAAATCTGTTCATACTTTTTCATAAATGTTACCTGCCAATATCTTCCTATGATACTTCAAATACATTAAAATCCAAAATATGTATAAAGATAGTAAATAAACCACCAGATTAACTGAACCTGAATCTTCCTTTTTATGTGAATTACACAAGATCCCTCTCTTAATCAAACTTAATATTGATTCCCCAAATCATACTAACATTGGTCTAATACTCTTTTTTTATCAGATGTGAACATAAAAGAACTCGTCCAGTATAAGCCAGCTTTCTGAGAAGACCAAGTTTAGCAAATAAACATTCTGTCTTAAAGCTAGCAAGTGTATTCATTTGGCATCTGTTTATTTCACTTCAAATAAAATATATTCCAAATGCTTTCTCATAATATAAATCTCACCAAAAGTTATAGCTAACACTGTTAAACACTGCCTGGGAAAAATAATACCCCACCCCCACATTCTTTTGCTTCCCACAACCACTTACATTTTCCTTGGTTTTTTCTAAACCTATTTACCACTTCCTTCAAAAATGTTTAATTCACATATCATTTTTCACAATAAAAACTGCATCATCTATATAAGACCTCATCAAAGATAACACTCATTGCATCATCAAATTAGTTTTGTAATTTTATGAATATAATATGTCGTACAACATGACTGACTTTCAATTTTATAGTACTCTTTTTTTCTCCTTTTTCACGAAATAAGTCTAATCACAGTCATTCACTTCATTTTATTTTAAGATGTCATCTAACTACTCATTTAAATCTTTACACAATATTAATTTTTATGCCCTAAAGCTTTGGTGTACAGCTTACTTTAACCACTCTCAAAACATTTCTAACTCCTCACTTGTTATTCTTTATCCATCTTTTTAAATATTTTTCTTTATGTAATACTTCAAACTTCCTTAACTAGTATAATGAATTCAAAAGCATCTATACCATACATTGGAAAACTTAGAGCATACGTGAGGCAGCAACTGTGTAGGGATACTGAATATTGATTTTATTTCTGTTCTTAACAGAAAACTTATTTATGTATTTATGTATTTATTTATTTACCTTTGTGAGCAGCCTTCTCATGGGAGTGTTGTGTTTTAACTTGCTGCGGCTGCTGCATGCACTGTTTCCCCTAAGGAAACCGAGTGCATAAGTGAGGCCGCAATTATAGAGGGGCATTGAACACTGATTTTATTTTTGTTCTTAACAGAACATCTATTTAAATTTCTTTACTTAACTTTCACAAGGTGCCTTCTCATGGGAGTGTTCTGCTGCAGCATACAGTCTTTCCCTAAAGGAAGCCGAGGGCATTAATGAGGCACCAACTGCAGAGGGGAACTAACTACTGATTTTATTTTTGTTCTTAACAGAACACTTATTTTACTTATTTTATTTTCGGAGTTTTAAGAGCTTCCTTCTTGTAGGAGTGTTGCACTTTAGGGAGGTGTGTACATAAGCTGCCTCTGAAGTGAGTTTTCCCAAAGGAAACTGAATGCATAAGTGAGGCAGCAGCTGTGGAGGAACACTGAATATTGATTTTATTTATCTTCTTAATAGAACACTTACTTTACTTATTTTATTTTTGGACTTTTGTTAAGCTACCTTATCATAGGAATGTTGTGCTTTAAGGAGGATCTGTGTATCTAAACAGGCTGTATAAAAGAAGAAAAACTCATTGCACACAAAATAAATCTAACACTTGATGCTAAAATGTTCTTGTTGAACTAAACAAGGAACTCCTGACCCTTATCAAGTCAACCAAAGCCAGATATGAGGTAAAAATAGCTACCTAGGTGAAAAACAACCACAAAGCCTTCTTTAGGTATGTTAAAACTCACAAGAGCAATGCCCTGCATTGTGCAGAGCTAGCAGTAAATGATATCACATACTCAGACTCAATCTAGCAGCAGACAATTTAGCTCAAAATTCACCCCCTCACCCCCTTCCATTATCCTCAGTTCACATACCCACATGCACACCCCCCTCAAATCTCCCAAGAACAAGTTCTCAAGGTGTGATTTAAGGCCAAAAACACTATATCTGTAAGTCCAGATAACATACCAAGCTGCACCCTGGTAAGTCTCAAACATGACTTGCCTCATTTCCTATATAAGCTATTCAATATTAATCTCAAAACATGTTTCATGTCAGATGAATGGAGGACAGCAGCAGTCATTCCACTGCATAAAGTTGGTATTTCAGTGGACCTGGGTAATTATAAACTCATAAGACTGACCAGTCTCATCTGTAAGGGTATGGAAAGGATCACCATGGAATTAACAAATGAGGATATAGGTAACCTACAGACTTTCAAGCCAACCGAGTTTGGATTCAGGACTAAAACTAAATGCCAAGAAGTGTATAATTGCATCCTTTTGGAATTTTGACTCCGCTTGTAACTATCGCATTGACAACATACTCCTGATGTAGCCCATAGATATGGATCTGGGAACCTATGTCAGCAATGAACTATCCTTTGATCACTATGTATCCACTGCTATAAGGAAGTCCTTGTTCATTGCACAACTTGTATCTGAAGGTATTGCATCCAGGTCTAAGGATGTAATTATTCCACTGCACTCAGCGCTCATTAGGACAGTCACTGAATATAATGCCTCTTTCAATATGTATGTGTCCAAACACTTGTCACAACTTGAATGACTACAGCACTTTCTCATTAAAAAATCATGGGCCTAAATCATAAAAACTATGCAGACCATCTCAAAACCTTGTCTCTTTTCTCAGTATCATACAAGCTACTTAGAGGTGACTTCTGCCTCACAAATAGAGCTTCAACAAGCCCTTTTCTGTCAGACCTATACACATCCTTAAGTCCAATGGTATTGTATACACTATTTTAAGAGGTTTTGATCTGTTTTGCAAAATAAATAGAACATGTTGGATGGATATGTCTGTATCACAGAAAATACAACTTCTTTGGAACCGTCTTCAACTTAACATAAAACAAAGTACTTCTCATACTCTGTTCAAATGTAATTTGGATAACTGGATAGGTAACCACAAATTCACCCTGGTTTAGCATCCCTGGTCCTCGTGGATAGGGGTACATGTTCCAACATATCTTTGTTCAGCCCGTCTTTGAGTTATTCATATATAAAATATAAGGGCTAGAAACTACCATCCTCACAGATCAATATCCTAGTAAATACCCTAAAACATACACAAGTTATTGCTGTAAGTAGCCATGAACATAGAACAGCCATTGTGGCTAGCAGTGATGGAAAAACATGCAAAAGCATGTCTTTGCATGTTCAGCATGTTCAGGAGTTGAAAGTGGAAGGCTGGTTGTAATTTTATGTGCTACTTTTATTAATAGGTATAGCTGCTGGTGCTCAATTACATCTTCCTGTGCAGTTTAAGGGTTGTATTTATTTTCTTCTTCCTAATATGATGGGGATGGACAAATTGTGTCTAAGTGACTTGCCAGAGAGGGTTTATTTATCCATATATATTTCTTGTAGAGTGTATGGTAATAACTAAGACATACAGGAATAGGAAAAGTAATGTTTTGTGTTAAATGTAATAAAACACCTGTAAAATAGATGCCTATTTTTTGTGAAATAATTACTCACACCCTATCTAGTGCTAAACCTGATAATTTATAGCTAGCATTTAATATATTGAAACATAAGGAAGTTCAAACTGTTAGGAATATCATAGTAGAAAATGAGTTGGATGCATGGACACAAACTGACAAAGGAATCCTCTTTTATTTTGATACTGTTAGTAATGGGTCAGTTAGTTCAGCGCAAGATGGAAAAAATGTTTCCATTTGAGATAACAATATTGATGTAATTAGTACTTCATTAATTCTTTTACATAATGAAGATCACCAAAGTGAGAATAATAATATTAGTGGTATTAAAAGAGTACTGAGATATATGTCAGATGTGTAGATTGATCCTGAGTGCCAGGAGTCCTTAAAAAAGAGAAGAGTTTTTGGGGAGGATTCTGCAAGCAATAATGCCTGACAGGGTGTGTGGTAATGTGTAATTAATGCCCGCCCATTATGAGGCCCGACGCCACAGATGTTTTATTCTAGCAACATTCTAAGTTTATAAGAACAATATTTAAAGTTTGACCCTATTTTTGGGGCTTTGTCTCCCCCTTATTTTTGACTTTACCTGATTTTTTGTGCTAAGAGATTGAGAGCTATGACTGAGATGCAATAATGTGATATGTCCACATCATAGCATGGTGGAGCAGCATTTCATAGAACGGCTCTGCACACAGGTCAGGAATGTTTGCTGACCGAAATATAGTAGTCAGTAAATCAGAATTTGTGATTTCATTTTATTGCCAAATTATGAATATGTGAAATTTTAATGTTTTTGTTAAAGTCCCAATTATTGTACATATATGTTACTTCATAATGTTAAATAAAAGCTTACATAATGCTACAAAAGTTGCCATTAATAACTGCTGGCTGTGTACTACTAATAAGCAGATGTTTACACTTGTTAATTAATAAAATACACATATATGCATAAATGTTATAATTCTGTAACTCTGTCAGGCATTGCCCTCAAGATGAATTGTAGAAGAGCTCTTCTTCTTCATAGGCCTAGTCACCAAAACTGGGGTACTCTTTACCAGAGAAAATCTGGGTTATTTTATTGAAATATACCAAAATGTATATCATATGTTAATAATTATATTGCAAACTTCAACCAGAGGGTGTTTATATGGTACTCCATGGTATGAAATGAAAGTATTCACACAATGGTGAGAAAGCTTTGCCCTGATAGTTGGTGTCTAACTAGCATTAATTTGCAGATATTTGCATTTATTTGTCATTTAATTTGCAAACATAAATATCATTCATAATTAAGCAAATATCTCAAAAATGGAGTCCCATCTACAAAACTACTTTGCAGCTAAATGAAAAGCACATCTGCATGAACTAAAGTCATACTAATAGTTGGGGGTCTATCTGTGATTTGTCCGGTCAAGATAAAACAGACAAACAGTTGTGGGTTCGCTTCAAGCAGCTTTATTTTATACAAACACATCAGGATTGAGACTTAGTAACTTAAACTTAAATAAACTTATAAACAGACTGACTACTGCACTCATACATGTTAACACTCTGACTGTGCTTTCAAAATGGCACTGCTGTCTGCACGTGCTCTCTAGTTATATGCACGTGCCCTAACTTTGAAATGCTTCTTAAAGTTACAACACACGCTCTGTTCTACATCCTCCCTCTTTGAGAAATAGGTCATACACTGAAAATGACAACATTCATTGACATGCAATTGTGCAGAAATGATCCTTTGACATGCAATTATACAGAACTAATTCTCTGATATGCAGTCATACAGAACTAAATGCAAATAAAACAATCATGTCCAGGTTGCTATGTATTTTACACTAGGTCTAGAAATATGATCTGATCATGTGGCATAAAATTTAGAACTGGGGTTTAGCAACAGGGACTGTCTTTAATGAATGTTCAACTTTATCTGGGACATCATCAGGAATAGGAATAGGTACTGAGACATGTCTTTCAACAGGAACATCATCTGGGTTGCTCTGAGATCTAGAGTCTGTATCAGAGGTACAATGCTACCATATAGATTCAGACACTGGAAGAAGATGCCTATGACTTCTTTTGTATTCTATACCCTCAAATTCCACTAAGTAGGATCTCAGCTCGGCACATATACCTCTCACTTGACCAATTTCGATCAAAATCTTTCACCGTTTGCATCCTCTCTCCTTCTTTCAATGGACGAAGAAATCTGCTTGTTTTATCATAGCTGGACTTCTGAAAGGAATGCTTTTTAAATAGTCAGGCTTTAATTGCTCTGGTGTTTTTAGCCTTAGGGATCAACAAACTGGAACTGATAGGCAAGGTTGTTCTGGTTTGTCTAGATAGAAGCCTCTGAGCAGGCGAGTCAAGTAAGTTGTCACAGGGTGTATTTGCTAGATTAACAAATTCAAGAAGATACTGGTATTGTCACACTTTGATGTCCCTAGTAATTGCTGGGTCTATATTAGATCACCGAATGCTTAGGTAAGCGAATGGTGATTAATCGACCCCATGTAAGTGAAAGCTTACAAAACCAAACTGTCAGAACTTGGAAAAAAATCGCTGTTCCAAAAAAAAAAAAAAAAAGTAAGCACATTAAATCATGCGATTAAGTGGGGGGCCTCACCCTCCCACACCCCCTGACATGGGAGGCTATGCCCCCCACACCCCCCCTACTTCAATATACTAACTCCGAGACTGCTCTACAGTGCCAAAAATGGCAAAGTACCAAAGCGGCCAAGCAAATTTTTTCCCAGGGAAAGAATTCACTTACATGCCGCTTTGATATTTTGCAGTTTCGGTTTTGTCAGTTCAACCAAGACGCATTCGAAAACATGCGTCTTCGGTCTGCTGACAGGAACCCGTAATTGCTTTGCTCTTTGTACTGCACGCTCAGCCAAGCCGTTTGACTGGGGATATTCTGGACAGCTAGTAATATGGATAAAGTCCCACTCTTTTGCAAATTTCTGAAATAAGCGACTGGTAAACTGGGCACTGTTGTCAGAAATAACTTTGTGTGGACTACCATGGACTGAGAAGTGACATTCAACTTAGTAATAACAGTACTGGACATTAGGCTACGTAGCAGATTAATCTTGAACCAGTTTGAATAGATGTCGACCAACACTACGTAATGTCAACTGTTCCACTCAAATATGTCAGTGGCTACTGTTGACCAAGGTAGTTCAGGAATCTAGCTTAGCTGAAGTGGCTCTTTTTCCAAATGCGGTTTAGTACTATTGCATATTGAACAAGATGAAAGTACTTTATCAATGTCTTTCGACAGAGAAGGCCAAAATACTAGTCTCACTCTTCTTTTGGTAGCTTCAGAAGCTGGGAGGCCACCATGCAAAATCTGGATGTACGTATGTTGTAAAGAAGTAGGAACAATAACTTTAGGTCCTTTGAAAATGATACCATCCTCCATCAGCATCTCATCTCTGTGTGGAAAGTATGGTTGTACTTCTGGCGGTACACAGGATTGCTTTGACAGCCATCCAACATTGATGAAGTGGTTGCGCTTTTGCAAAACTGGATCGGTCTTTGTATGATCTCTTAGCTCATCAAGTCTTGTGGTAGAAAAATTACACACCTCCATGACATCGAAGTCAAAATTTTCTGTATCAAGTTTTTCTGTGGTATTTTTGGGCAAACTGGATAAGGTATCAGCCAGATAAAGAAGGTTGCCTTTTGCATAGACCATTTTGAAGTTGTACTTTTGTAATCTGAGCATCATTCTTTCTAGTCTTGCTGGAGCTGTATGCATAGGCTTCTTTAAAATAGCGACTAGAGGTTGATGATCAGTCTCAGTCTGGATAGTTCGGCCATAAATATAATCATGGAACTTCGAACAGCAAACACAATTGCCAAAAGTTCCTCCTCAATCTGAGCATACTGCATCTCAGTTTGGGTAAGAGTTCCAGATGCATAGTCTACTGGTCTGCCCTCTTGAGGAATAACTGCACCAAGACCAAATTTTGAAGTATCACAGGAAAGAATTACTGGTTTGTGGACATTATAGTATCTTAACGTAGATGGACTGGCAATTTTCTGTTTAAGGTAATCAAATTCTCTTTGGTGTTGTTCTAACCATGACCAGGTAACATTTTTGCATGTCAGCTCTCTTAAAGGCACTGATAATTCAGTGAAGTCTGGTATAAACTTGCCCAAATAGTTAATCATACCAAGGAAATGCTGTAAGGGTTGGACATTGTCTGGAGCTGGCATCTCAAGAATGGCTGTTTGTTTGGAAAGATCTGGTTATAAGCCTGTACTGGTCAATGAATCACCTACATAAGTAACTTCTGGTATTCTGAATTTACATTTCAGAGGATTGAGCTTTAAATTCACTTCACGTGCCCTGTCCAGAACTTTCCTGAGATTTCTGTCGTGCTCTGCCTCACCATTGCCTCCAACTAGTAAATCATCTACTATTATAGTACACGGATAACCTGATAAAATTTCCTTCATTGCATGCTGAAAGACTTCACTGGCGGAATTTATTCCAAAAAGCATTCTGAGAAATCTGTAGCTACCAAATGTGGTACTGAATGTAGTCAAAAGTGAAGATTTGCGATTAAGCATTACTTGCCAAAATGAACTCTTTGCATCTAAGACAGAAAAAACAGTGGCATTCAGCATGATGGTAGCAACCTCCTTGACTGTAAGCATAGAATGGTGGAGTCTTTTTCATGCTTTGTTTACGTCTCTTGGGTCATACCTCCCAACTGTACCAAATTACTTGGTTTTTACCAAGTTTTGGGGTCCAAATAATGGGGTGCCAAAATTCCCGAGTGGCACCCCTTAATTTCCAAATTTCCCAGCTGTTTTATTTAAATTTTCTTTTTCCGGCTTTTTGGTTTGATGTTATCACATGCAAGATGACATCAGCTCCATGAAACAGCCTGCCAGCCTATCGGAATTGAGCTCAAACAATAACATGAGTTCATTTCCAGCCAGCCATGAGGGAATGGATCTTTTGCTTAAGATGCAGGACAAGCAGAGGGAATTTCCAGCCAGCCGTGAGGGAATGGAACCATGTTTAAGCTGCAGGAACTTGGCGCGAGCAGCAAGGCAAGGTTAGAATGGAGAGCTGTAGAGAAATGCTGCAGAGTTAAGTTCCTTACTTAGTTTTCCGAGAATGAATGCTGTGTGTGTCACCTTTAACTAACTTTGAGAACGAATGCTGTGTGTGTTAGCTTTAACTAACTTTGAGAACGAATGCTGTGTGTGTTAGCTTTAAGTTTGAGAATGAATGCTGTGTGTGTTAGCTTTAACTTTGAGAATGAATACTGTGTGTGTTAGCTTTAACTTTGAGAATGAATGCTGTGTGTGTTAGCTTTAACTTTGAGAAATGCTGTGTAGAGTTACCGATAAATACTGTGAACAGATTAAGTTCCTTTAGATGAGAAGTGTGTTAGCTTTGCTTTGAATGCCACCAAGAATGTGCTTCCTTGAGAAGTGTGTTTGCTTTGCTTTGAATGCTTGAGAAGTGTGTTAGCTTTGCTTTGAATGCTGCTAATGGATTAAGTTCTGCCGGGAACAGATTAAGGTGTTAAGTTCCTTCTGAATGAAGTTGCTTAACAGAAGGTGTGTGCTGCCGTCCAAGAACAGAAAGTGTGTTTCGTTTGCCTTGAATCAAGTTCTGCTGGGAACAGGTTAAGTTCCTGCTGAATGCTGCCACCAGTGTTAATTTTTACCGATAGCTGTGAACAGATTTGAGATCAAGTGTGTTTGTGTGTGTGTGTGTGTGTGTGTGTGTGTGTGTGTGTGTGTGTGTGTGTGTGTGTGTGTGTGTGTGTGTGTGTATATAAAATGCCCTAGGTGAATATACCTGGTGGCTAGAAGCACTCAGGCTCAAGGTACAGATAATGACAGCCTAAAGTCCCTACCCGCCACCACTTCCACATTTATGTCTCATATTTTTGTTCTGTTCCTCATAAAATCTGTGGCAAATCAGTGACGGATTGAATTCACTAAATAATTACATGCATTTGAATTTCAGACTTCATTTTCTTCAGAAAATAAATGGTAACACAAAACCTTTTATTCTAGCATTTTTTTAAGTTTATAAGATCAGTATTTGAAATTTGTCCCTGTTTTAGGTTCATAGGTTCATAGGTAGGTACTAGGCTATTAGCCTAGCCAAACAGTACCCTGGCTTTTGCCACCCAAGAAAATTATTTCCTGTGCCCCTGTCAAGCAGAGCCACAGAAGTGATCCCCGGGGTGAATTTCCTATCTCCCATCCAATCATCAAGATTTTTCTTGAAGAGTGCTAATGAGGAGATTTGTTTGATATAGATAGGTAGTTTGTTCCAGAGTATGGGAAGTCTCTCAAATAGGAATCTATCCCTCCAGCATGTTCTGTTTATTGTGGTGACAAGGTTTAGGTCCCTAGAGTGTGTAGCTCAGAGGTATTGGGATTTCTTTACGTGGAGCATGTCCAACAGCTCTGGGTTTGACATAGCTTTGTATGTTAGGCAGAGATCGCCTCTGAGTAGGTGATATGCAACAGAGTAAAGCTGGAATTTTTTGAGACGGTCTGCGTAGGGCATCTGTTTGAGGCCGGTAATCCTCTTTGTAAGGTATTTCTGTGGCCTTTCCAGTTGTTGTAGATGTCTTGTGAGGTACATACCAAAAGAGGCGTTGTACTCTATAATGGGTCTAATGAGTGATGAGTAAAGGGGAACAATGCCCTCTTTTTTCGTGGATGAGAAATCTTTTGTGATGAGGTGTGCCACGTAGAAGGATTTCCTGACTACTGTGGCAATGTGATTATCAAGGGAGAGACTACTGTCCACCTGTGCCCCAAGGTCTCTTATCACACTTTCGGTGTTAAGTAGACTACCGCCTATGTGGTAGTTCATGGGTACAGAGTTTTTACCAAAAGGGATGACAATGCACTTTTTGGTATTGAGCTTGAGGCCATGGCTTTGACACCAGGCATCTGTCTCAGTAAGGCCCTTTTGTAGGATGTCCACATTGTTAGGAGATATGATTATGGCTCCTAGTCTGCAGTCATCTGCGAACTTTGTTCATAGGTTCATAGATTAGTACTAAGCTAACTGCCCTTGTGAGCCATTTTAAGCCTAGCCAGTTATCCCTTGTTAGCCAAAGACCTTCTGTGTTAGCCTGTACTTCACAGAAGTAGATACCAAACAGGAGAGAACCTAGGACTGAACCCTGTGGTACTCCACTTGTCACTGGTTTGAAGTTGGATTTAGAGTCTGCTACTTTCACATTGTGGGTTCAGTCATTGAGCCAGTTGGCAACCCATCTTGTGACATAGGGATTTATACCTAGTTTAGTGTGTTTATCTATAATACCAGAGTGGGGGATGGTGTTAAAAGCCTTGGCGAGATCTAGATAGGCTGTGTGTACTGCCTTACCCTCATCTACAGCTTTGGTGACCACTTCAAAGAAGTCTATCAGGTTTAGAAGACATGATCTGCCTTTTACAAACCCGAACTGGGTAGGGTCCAGAGTTTGGAGATTACCAATGTCATTGTTTATAAGTTCCATGATGATACTCTCCATAGCCTTGCAGACCAGGCTTGTCAGGCTAATGGGGCAGTAGTATCCGGGGTCCATGGTGGCTCCCCCTTTGTGGAGTGGGATAACTGTTGCTGTGCACCATTCAGTGGCACAAAGCCTGAGGTGAGGCTATGATTGAACATGGTACTTAGGTGGGGTGCCAGTTCGTTCTGTAGTTCATGTAGAACGCAGCCTGGGATGTTGTCAGGTCCCATGGATGCTGTGTTCTTGGCTTTGGACAGTGTGTTTTTTACCTGTGCAGCTGTGATTACAGGTACTTTGCATTCTTCCAGTATAGAGATGGGTCCTTTAGGGGATGAGAGAGGGGTAAAGTTAGCACTGATCCTATCTGCCAGGATGTTGGCAATATCAGTTGGTGCTGTATATTTAGTGCCATTGTGCTGTAACTCAGGGCTGTATTTCCTTATTTTTGGCTTTGTCCAGTTTTTTTTGTGTGCTAAGAAGTTAACAGCTATGGTGAGAAGTGAGAACTGAATTCTGTATTTCCCCATTATTGGCTTTGTCCCGGTTTGTTGTGCTAAGAGGTTGAGAAGTGAGAACTGAATTTACTAAATGATAGCCATTTAAGTTTCAGTCTTCCTATTGTTTAGAAAACTGCTGATTTGGCATAGTGGTATGTTGCTCTGACTGTACTACACAGGGTCCTGGGTTCAGGATTTGGCAGTGAAATGCATGGTGGTAACACAACATTTTATTTTAGCAACTTTCCAAAATTATACAAGAAACGTGTCCCTGGTTTGGGGCTTTTGTCCCCTCCCCAATACGTTTTGGCTTTTTCCAGATTTATTTTGCTGCAAAGCTGAGAGATATAGTTGAGTGCCGAGTGGATTTTACAAGGAGCTGAGAGCTTCAGGGGAAGAGAAGTTTAGTGTTGCTTATACTGAGTCTGCTTGCACTGTTAATAGCATAACAGGTTAAATACTTGTTTTTGATGCAGAAGGCTGTGGTTTCTACTCCTACAATATGTAGATGCATTGCTGATACTGTACTGTGTTGTTATACTTTTAAAGGGGGTGGGTGTAACAAGTCAAGGATGTAGCTACAGATACAACAGAAGTGAGAAAATGTCATGCACAAGGGCAGTTGTGCTTCAGTGGAAAGAGCAAAAAATATTATTAACCCAAATTCAGCAACATAAAATCAGAATTATGTTCAGTACATTTTCCAGCATTCAAGATAAAACACATTTTTCCACTGCAGACAGTGGAGAAGCAAGAGTGGCCAGTTAACAGCACCTGGATTACAATGATAGTTTTGATGCTTCAGGATGAATGTAGGAGAGAGTCTGTCAGTACTTGGTCTTGGACTAAAAATTGGAAGTCTTAAAACATGCAATCCACCTAGTTTATTTTGTTGTGCATTTATAGCTATTGAGGTGGTCTGATAACACATATCAGAGTAAGTCAAGCAAAAAACTGAAATTGAAAATAAGTTCGAGAAGCTGTGCAAGATGCCCATGACTTATACTACTGTCACTCTCTCTCTCTCTCTATATATATATATATGTGTGTGTGTGTGTGTGTGTGTTATGATGGAAATGTTCTGAATTGGACAGTTTTTTCATTACTGGTTTATTCATTTTGTTTCATTGCCTACTGGAAAAATGTTCAAACAATACATTTAAAATGCGCTCTAAGTCTAAAAGGTGTGCTGTATTATACAAGGAATATAATTTAATAAAGTCAGGAAGGTGTATCAAATAACACATGCATGTTTATTGTTTTGTGTGCAAGGGGCCTATGATTTGAAAATGGCTCAAAGGTAATCTTTATCAACCACTGACCAGATGCATTTTTTTGGATGTGGTGTGATTTCAATGCTGTTTCAATGAATGTGAGTTTCAAGGGCAGAGGAGTTTTAATGCTAAGTCTATTTTCATTGTGAGACAGTATTCCTTTGTTTAGCAGATGTCTATTAGTGTTTGTGCATTGTGCTATAAAATGCAAATATAAAATCCAAATAATCATTGTAGAAGTAAAACAGTATGCACATTAGTGTTTATGGTAAATGGGGCAAAATAGCCAGGTAATGGGACATTGGAATGGCTGCAGGTGGACTCTGGTGCCATATTTTGGTTGTCTATTCTGTGGATTACGTTTGAAAGCTGGTATCTCACAATTCCATTGGAGTGGGCGGGGTTATGTAATTATGTATGCAAATGTTATGTTAATCAGCATACAGATTTGTACCTATTTTTCATGGGCCTTATCCAGATTTTTGATATTTTCCAGGTTGAGAGCTATGTCTTGGGTCAATACATATTCTGATTTCATATGAGCTTTTTTATGAGCAACTACCATGTACAACACCCGTTCAGTTGGTTCTGTGACTGTACAAATCACATCTTATTGCACCATCTTATCTAACTGGACCTTGACTTTGTCCTGCATAGCTATCGGAACTTTTCTCGCTGGTCTGACCACTGAACTGACCTCTGGGTCTAATTTCATGGAGTACACAACTGAAAGTTTGCCTAGCTTGTCTTTGAAAATATCAGCATACTGTGAGAAAATAGCATCAGTGAAACTGGTAGTAGGACATGTGCTTACATGATGGACTTCTTTGGTAAAAGATAGCAGTTTCATTTTTAAACTGTCTCTGAGACCTAATAGTGACTGCACAGGTCTTCTGACTACATAAAATTGCAAGCTGTAACTGTTCATAGCTGAATAGCATGAAAGCACTACTGAGCCTTCGGTTTGAATCTCTTCACCTCCATAAGCAATAAGCTTCGCACAATTGGCCAAATTAAGTTGTTCACCAGCTCTTACTCTAGCAAATGTTTCTGCTGACATAACATTGCACTTTGAACCAGTGTCTACTTTAAGTTCTTCATTCTTTGCTAACAAATCCGCTGTAATAAGCTTTTCAACAACTACTGATAAACCATCTACATAGAAAGCAGAGTTACGCTTTTTATATGATCAACTTGATTTTTTTGAGTGACCTTTAATAAATGAAAGAGGCTTGCTTGATTTACAAAACTGTTGAAAGTGGTTCCATTTTTTTACACTTGTGGCATTACTGACCAAATGCTAAGCATTTCTCTCTTTTAGATTCATGATTGGCACCACAATTGTGACAGTTAACAATAAGACTTGACTTGGGTTTTGATGACTCACCCTTGTGCTGCACTGAGCATGTCTATTTTACTGAGCTAGTCTTATAACTTGCTGGAAAGCTATGGGTTCTCCCTGGAAATCCTGCAGGGGCTGCAGCCGCCATGTACTTAGGCCTGTTTCTGCTAGTCATGTGCTGCATATTGTGCGAGTTTGCTCTAGAGGCTGCTGAAACCATGCTCTTATCACTTGCAAGCATATTTGTGTGCCTTTCATTAAGCTTATGTATCTGACAAATCTCTGTAGCTTTGCTCAACATTAAATCACTGTCATGAAGCAAAATCTTTCTTACTGCAGCATTATTAACACCACACACAGGCCTGTATTTTATCAACTCATCTTTCAAATCAACAAATCTGCACGTTTTAGCCTTGTTTCTCAAGTCAGTAATATAAGCCGCAAAAGTTTCTCCTGGCTTTTGGTCTCTTGTATAAAATTGGTGCCTCTCCAATGTAATATTTGTCTGGGGGTTACACATTTCTCTAAATTTATGTTTCAAGCAGTCAGGGCCCTCCCTTGACTCAGCATGTACAACAATATGATAGTTTTGCCCTTCTCCTGCATATACTGCTGATGCATACACAAATGAATGCTCTCTTTCAATGACTTCTGAACCCGCCAAGATAAGCAAAATAAATGCCCTCGTGCACGCATCTTTATCAGAAAAAGCTGCTTGTATGAAAATATATTACTGCTGAAATACTCTCCAGTTCTCTGCAATATTATGATCAAATACAAGTGGACTGGGTCTGCGAAATGCCTGTGCTATATCAACACACAGTAATAAAGACCCTTGGAATCATGTACGAAAATACACATATATATGCCAGAAATTTATGCCAGAACTTGTAATTATGCCCAATAGCACAACAGACTCTTCAAAATAACTGTAATTTGTGAAATAAGTCTCCATAGCACAAGAACACTTTGAAAGCAATATACTTTGCAAAACCACTCATCACTGTAAGAAACACTTCAAAATTACTGCATTTTATGAATGAACTGTACACAGCACAAGAAACTTCTTGAAATGGCTGTACTTTGTGAAATAACTCTGTAAAGTGTGAGAAAAACTTTGAAATTACTACACTCTGTGAACAAAATGTACACAGCACAAGAAACTTTTCAAAATTAATGTATTCCTATTTTATTTATTTATTTTTATTTTACATTTGTTGTCCATATAGATAGTATTCTGACTCTTCAAAATAATTGTACTGTAATAAAGCACACACTGCAAACACTTTGCACACTCTGAAATACCTTGAACAACTCTAGTTATACTTTGAATAGCTCTGGTAAATACAAAATATTAGCTCATGTCAAAACATGGTTGTTTACTTAAAAAACATGCAGTCTCCTTGCCTTTTTTATGCTTATTTTGCCCTTTTATTGTACTCGTTATACTCATTTGACTTTTTATAATGCTTGCTATACTTTTCTTGTGCTCATTTTACTTTTAACATGCTCGTTATGCAAATCAGAAGTAACTCTAAACACCATCATAAGTATTTCTGATAATTCTATCAAATATCATGGTTTCGAGCATTTTGTTTAATCAATAATGCGTTTTGTGCCTTTTGTTTGATTAATAATGTGTTTTGTATTACTCGTTTAATTAATAATGCGTTTTGTGCTTTCTGAATGCTTCGTATCGTTTTCTTTACAAAATAAACCATTTATGCGAGTTTTGGTTACCTGAAGTTCGTTTCTCACCCTTTTTAATCATTTGAGCACTGTATCACCCAACCTGCTCAATGTACCTTCACCATTAACTCTGCACTTTACAGATGGAGAAGTTGCACTCTCTATCCTGGTTCTGACACCGTCACTCGTCCGGTCAGGATAAAACAGATGAACAGTTGTAGGTTCGGTTCAAGCAGCTTTATTATATATAAACACATCAGGATTGAGGATTAGTAACTTAAACTTAAATAAATCTATGAACAGACTGACTACTGCACTCATACATGTTAACACCCTCTGACTGTTCTCTCAAAATAGCACTGCTGTCTACATGTGCTCTTTATTTATATGCATGTGCCCTCACTTTGAAATGCTTCTTAAAGTTACAACACACACTCTGTTCTACATGTCTACTATGGTTGCAGAGATATTAATACTTGTTTGCATAATTACAGTGACTAAATTTACATATTATAATTATGTAATTACTTGTTCGACATAAAATTTCTTTATATCTGGCTGGCTGACATATTAATATCATCATTATGAAGAGGACAGTGTTCTGAAAAAAATTCATACTTTTTTTTGTAACTTTTACAGTTTATGAGATGTAAACATTTATTTATAGGTAGGTTGTAAAACTGCATTCTCAAAATTTTAACCCAGGTAAAACCTATCCAGGCAAGAACTCTGCAGGTGTTAGGTGGTATGAAATTGCAGTCAGGCTAGGTTAGAAATACTTAAAAAAAGTATGTGCATGAGTGGTTTGGGGTAAAAATTATAACCCTTATTCTGCTAGCTACAAATTTGTTGACAGACTCTAATGGGGGCTTTGAGTTTGCTATAAATCCATTGAACATTGAACACTGTCCTTAAATTCTTTATAAGTGCAACTGTAATCTGCACTTATGTATATACCACATTTCTAGTATCTCTCTCATTTCCTCTATATCTACTTTCTTCATTTTTAATGTTTTTTCCTAAAAGAGTGTAATATCTTTATTTTCTATGTAAGAAGATAGTTTAGCCTATTAATGTTATCTTTCACTTTTTCTTTATGAAACGCATACATTTTTTCTTTTCTTTCCTTAAATATATATGTGTGTGTGTGTGTGTGTGTGTGTGTGTGTGTGTGTGTGTGTGTGTGTGTGTGTGTGTGTGTGTGTATGTGTATGTATGTTGTATTTTTATACCACTCTCTGTTTTATATATGCTTTCCTATATCTTGTGTCATATTTTATCCACTAGGCAGTCCATGAGTTATAAAAAGGCTGAAATAATGGTTGTGTATTATAGGACATAAGAACATGAATCAAATATTTTAATATTTTAATAAGGTTAATATCAAAAAATATTGTAACAACTTTTGTTTTATTTATATGAACATTAATGTAACAAATATTATTGGTATAATGTTTTAAATGAAGTGTAGTTAGGTCAGCTAATGAATGTATAGCTTTAAAGCCTAATTATTACTTGTTGTCACATGGTGGTAGGTGAGCCCTATAATAATAGCCCTATTTAGCACACATTTTATCTTGATAAAGCTTGGTATTGAGACCAAGCGAAAGTGCTTGATTTCAACTGTTTTTTCTGCTATAAATGAAAGATTTTTGCTGAACAGTGAAGTTTTTAATGTTGTTTTTTACAAGACAAGAGCAATAAAGTCTTTTCCACTTCATCGTTCTTCCAATGGTCTGGTTCTTCCAAGAGTGGAAGTTTTGCTTTGGTGTACATTGCTTCATTTTCGTTTGGTTGTGTAAATAACTTACCATAACAGCAGATGATTGACTAGATCATAGCTGCAGTTGCATATATCTAAAACGGATGTATACTGCCAAGAGTTGGTCATTCAGTCAGTCTATAAAAGCGTTTTGGGCACCTTTCAAGCACACCACACATTGCAGGAAACATGAGAGCATGCTAATACAAAAACAGCCAAAAATCAGAATTTTAGTACCTCACAGAAAGAAAGGGAAGCTATAGCATGGAGTTCAAAAGACCCGGCAAAGCCTAATGCTTCTGTTTCCACAGACTGAGTAGGGATTAGGAGAGTAATTGATAGATTTGGATTCAACAATGTTGGATCTGCCTACTACAACTCAGCTGGCCTGGTTTAATTAGTGGCTCTGGTGACTTACAATGTGGTGGGGGCCTAGGGGGAGTGTCATGTCTATCCTGGGGGGGGGGGTGGACACACACTGGTGATGATCCCTAAGGAAAGACATGTTCCAAAGAGGGGAATTGTGCTCAGATGCAACCGGTGAGTTTGGGGGCAGGGCAGGGAAAGGGAAAAAAGTGGGTACTACATGTAAAATTAAAAAGTTAAAAAAAACACTCCATATAGAAGCACAGATGGTCAAGTCCCCAGGACACCCTTAAGATCCACATCCGGCCTCAGCAACACCAGAGCACGTCCGGGGATAGAAGGATGCTGGCAGAGTCGGCATGGATGTGGGCCACTGGGGCTGGCAATGTTGTGCTAGTTACTTATAAAAGTAATGTTACTATTACTAGTTACTTTAAGTTAAAGTAATATATTACTATTACTTATTATCTTTCTAAAAAAGTAATATATTACTATTACTAGTTACTAACTAAAGTAACATGTTACTGTTGCTAGTTTTACATAAGTATAGTTTATCAATTCTCATATTCAGATTTACTCATACAGTACTTGTGTGTGAGGAATACATGCTTATTGCACAGGAATATGAGTGTATTAAAGTTGTATACACAGTATTACAATATTGATGAATAGCATTTTACAGTTTACAAAGTCCCACAGACTAGTCTTTATAGTCAGGGTCATAATTTAATATTTAAACCAAAGTACACACAGCCAGCAACACAAGACCCATAACAAGTTACAACCATTAAATTTTCAACAACGTACATTAGACTAATCTGCTAAAACCAATGCTGAGAATGCAAAAATGCTTACAGAAAATGTCATATAGGTCTAACAAGACTGTTAACGCAACAAAGTCAACCAAAATATCACTTTAGATAATTATTCACAATGACTACACAATGACTACACATTTCTGTTGGCTCAAAGAAGGAGCACAGTGTTCGTCGGTGAGTCTATTTCTTCTTGCAGTCAGCACTTGTCCACCAAGACTGAATAGGCATTCAACAGGTGCACTAAATGGCAGAGCTGTATTAGTGTTCAGAAATATCTTCTTGACTATAGGGTAACTGTTGAGAGAAGACGTTTCTCTGGAAGGGTCAGTCAGATACGTCCATCTGAGAAGATGGGTTGTCACTGGCTGGTGTCGACTCTTTGAAGCTGAAGAAGCTGTCTTCAGCAGTTAAAGCAGAAGCTTCAGATGACCCACATGCAGGTTCATCCAGTTTGTGCATGGCATCAAGGAGCAGAGCTTTGCCTCGGAGTTTCTGCTCTTCGCTTTCCATCCATCACAAACGGAACTGCGGATGCGCTATGCTAGCCATAATGAGCTCTTCATGCTCCAGAAGGTGATTGAATCGAGGCTCAATGCCTTTAAGAAGAGCATCAATTAGTGGCACAACAAGCTTCAGACTGCCTGACTTCAGACAACTTGTTTTTCAGGCATGTAATGGTGGGGATCAGGATTCCAATGAAGCTTTTCAGCTCTGACTGCAGGTTGTCTAGAGCCATTACCAGGGACTGCATTGCTTGCACAAACTTAGCAACAAAGGTAATTTTTGCAGGTCTGAAGATGACAATTACAATCTGTTCACATATCTCATTCAGCAAGCCTTCACCATGAGTTGCAATGAGGTGAATTCTTTCTATCACATAGAAAGTGGAATTCCATCGTGTTACGTTGGAAATAATCAGTGACAGATCACACTTCTTTCAAACCACCTTAGCAGCCTGGGTGTTGTGACTAGCCTTGTTCCGAGCAGCATTGCATTTGGCCATGGTGCTTTGCATGATCTTTTTATACTGTGCATCATTGCGAGCAAATTGAGCATCGTGCACTGCAACTAGATTCAGTGTGTGTGCTGTGCATCTCAGATGGGGAGGCAGTGAATAGGTGTTCTCGCTTTGCCCTGACTGACTCAGTATGGCTGTCACATTGTTGTAAATCACTTCACCATCATCATCTTCATCTTGGGACAGAATGCTTGTAGTCTCAGATCTCTCACATTCCAAGAAGACATTGAAAGCCTTTACAAAACTGCTGCCATTGTCAGTAATTGTGACACACACCTTCTGATCTTTCTTGTACTTGATGGGAATGCTCTCAAGAGTTGATTCTATGAGATCGTATCTATGCCTCCCCTATAATCTGCAGCATGACAAAGCAGCTGACTTTCTTTGAAGCATGCCATTGTTGATCCAGTGGGTGGTGACACTAAAGAAACTACGATTTTGATGGGTTCAAATGTCAGCCATAGTGCAAACAGTTGAAATGCTTGCTAAGGTTTCCATCAGATTCTCTTTCATATCACTGAACTGTTTCTCCACTCATTCAACATGAGTTTTCCTGCTCATGACCACCTTTCCTGACTGCAGGCCAGTTACAAGGTTGATGAAGGATGGTTGTTCAATAATGCTGAGACACTGCATGTCATTCACCACAAAGTCAATCATCAAACTATCCACCTTGGACTGTGTGACATGACCTGAACCAATGACTGAAGGTTTTCTCATCTCCTGCAACAGTAGTGGATAACATCAATCCCCTTTCAGCAAAGACGAATGAGACAACAAATACACAGCCAGGAAAGAAACATCCAAGTTTAAACTACCCCTTACCGATAACTATAAAAGGAACCAGTGACAGGGACATGCCCAGGAGAAGAATCAGACTGAAAAGGAAATACAACCACAACATCAATACAACACATACAATCAAGAAAATGTGGTTGAACGACATGATTCAATAATATGGAACATTTCTACTAAAGAACTTACTTGTGAACAAACACAGATTTTGGAGAAAGGTCTCTCCTTCATGCCCACTCAATCAGCAGAGGTAACGGACTATATTCTCGATTTAAAATGCTACACTAGGACAGTAATGTTAAAAAATTTGTATGGGAATAATGATTTAACATAAGATTCAAATAATAGCTTAAATATAAGTAATAATTTGCACAAACTGAGTACTTACATTCCCATTAATAACCCTGTTCTTAATGTTTTTGAAAATATATGTACAGAGGCACTATATTAAGCTTTTTATAGTGACTCAGATAGTACCAAGAAAAATATTTTTTTTTATTTAGATTTTAAACAAAAGGCAGCCTTAAAGTTTTTACAGGAAGAGGAAGCTATAAGTATATGACCTGCAGACAAAGGTGGGCTGATAGTAGTCATGGATAGAGTGTTTTATGTTATCAAAATGAATTAGATGTTAAATGATGGTATCTCTTATAGGAGAATTGCTTATGAAGATGTACATAGAATAGTTACTAGGATTAAGACTACTTTGCCGGAATATGTAGCAATGAGACTATTAGAACTAAACTTATATGAATATTTTATAACAGAGGATCCCCTAATACCGGTGATGCAAGGCATACCCAAATTCCATAAGAACCTCCTAGACCCACCCATGAGGCCTATAGTCTCAGTCAAAGGATGGTGTACAGAATACATTTCCATATATTTAGAAAAAGTTTGAAGACCATATGTAGATCAGAATTGTCTCATTTGGAGAGATTCTAAACAATTTTTAATGGACCTACACCAATATTACCATACAAATAAGGAGCATAGAGGGAACATTATGGTGACTTTGGATGTACAATCCTTATTTACAGTTATTCAGAATAACCAAGGTATAGCCATGCTACAACACTATTTAAGAAAACATTCCAATTTAGAAGCAAGGAAGAGAGCTATGATAGCACTACTGATGGAACTTGTTCTAGAGAATAATATATTTACTTTTGAAAACTAGCTATATCTCCAAGCAGATGGAGTAGCCATGGGCACTCCATGCGCTAACAGTTACGCTAATATAGTTATGGCAGTATGAGAACAAGAGCATATAGTAAAAGGTAACTTTAGAGCACATATAAAATTCTGTAGATGGTTTGTGGATGACCTCTTTTTCATTTGGGAAGGCTCCATGGAACAACTGCTACAGTGTGTTGAACATTTAAATCGTACATCCACCTTTTTTAAATTCTCCTTAAAGCATTCTAGTAAAAGTATAGATTTTCTTGATGTCACTATTAACATTACAGAATAAGGTAAAATAACTACAGAAATATATAGAAAAAAATGCTATAAGAACACCTATCTATACAGAACTAGTATGCACCTACAGCACATTTTTAATAATGTAGTAAAAGGTCAAGGCATGAGATTATCAAGACTATGTATTGAAAAGGAAGATTTCAAGAAAGAAATGACACTTCTGGAAGAAAGATTTATGAAGAGAGGGTACCATAAGGACAAATTAGAAACAATCTTAAATCAAGTTAGAGCTAGTAGAGATACGACAGGTAGACCCTACTTCTTAGAAAGGGTAATAAGTGATAGAAGGTTTATGATTCATTATAAACGTAGCCAAGATAATGTACAGCATAAAATGCCAGTTAATAAATATGCTAATAATATGCAAGTAGCAACAGACATTTTTCAGGAAATATTGGCCTGTATTAACGGCTGACCCTGAAATCAGGAAAGTGGTAGGTGGTCATCCATCTTTTGTCTATGAAAATATGACTAACATGAAGAGAATGTTGTGCTATTCCAATAGCACTAAGAAAGGACCTAGAAAGGGGGTCAAACCATGTAACAACTGTAACTTCTGCCAATATGTAGAAGTGTCGGGGGAGTTTTTCCACCTAGACTTGAAGAAAATGTTTTGGTTGAATGCAGAAGGCACATGTGACACTGAACATCTTGTCCATCTTGATATTTGTGAAACCTGTAAGGCCTTTTATGTAGGCAAAACAGATAGAAAGTTTAAATTTAGAATTAGGGAACATTTATATGATATACAGAAGCAGGTTTCTACAAATGCCTTAGCCAAACATGTTATGAATACCTCTAATTTACATACATTCAAGTTTTATATAATAGAAAATACCAGGGTTAGTAATAGGCTAGGGAATATTAGTAATAAAACAGAAGTAAATGAGACAAAATAGATAATTAGACTAAGGGCTGATGTAGGCAAGGGACTAAATGATAAAGTCCAGATAAAACCTATTTTAAAAGCAAGACCACTTAGGAAATAATACTCAACTTACTCATAGTTGTCCATTTCTATATACTATCTTAATAATAATATATTTTATATATTATATCTAGATAGTAGTTTTGTATGTGTTTTTAAATGTTTTTTATATATTTTTATCTTTCTTTCTATGAAAGCTTTCACATGCATTAAGTTTAGTTATTCTGAGTTTTGTAATATGTCTTTAAGTGGTAGTATTTTTGGCATAGAGACTTTAATTGGATACTTCTTTAACTAATTAAACAATTTAAGTATTTAAATGTTCATGTTAGAAGTTGTTGTAAATACATCTGAAGAAGCAGTTGGTTACACTGTGAAAGTGCTTACGTTATTTCCGGTTTAATAAATAGACTGCTTTTATTATAGAAAAAGGTGCCATTGTCTTGCTGTGAACATATAACTACATAGTGCTGCAGTATTGCCTTACATCTTTATATTCTCAAGTATCTTTCTCTTTCCTTGGATTTTAAGGCATTAATTCAGAAGGTATTTTGCTTGTTTTGATAACTGTATAGAACTTTTGCTTTTGAAAACATGAATGAATTTTCTAAGTTTTTTTTAATAGCTGAATAAAAAAAATTGTATCTGAAACACCTACATAGTGTATAGAACAGCATAAACATCTGAAATGCTGCAAGACTAAGCTTTTATTTTAGCAAAAAAAAGTGAAGTCCTGTCCCATTTGACCTTAAATAAACCCACTTGGTCTGCTTTTCCACATTGAACAGATTTGGCTCTGGTACACAGCTTTTAATTGGTCCATATAAAGCAGTTACTGCCAATTGACATCAAGTCCCCCAGAGCAGCCCCTCCTGCAGCAACTCCCTACCCCTCCAAAGCAGCCCCCATACCCAGCAATTTCAATGTTCCATTACTTGGCTATTTCTTCCCAGTTACTATAAACACTGTTCAAACCTGTCAGTTTGCATGCTGCTTTCTTACTTACTTCTACAATAATTACAGATATTGAAATAAAAGAGCACACTTACTGGTAACCATTTGCTAAACAAACAATACAGTATTATAGTCAAAATAGACTTAACATGAACAGTAAACATCTTTGCCCTTGAAACTCACATTCATTGAAATGGCACTAAATTTCACATTCAAACAAAATGCATCTGGCCAGTGGAGGTCATCCACACAATAGGCCACTCTAATACAATATGCAGGGGATCCACTCTCATTTGCACATCTGAAACATGGTATACCTCCAAAAAATTACTCAGGAAGCTTTAACAGCCACTGAAACATGGCTTTGTAACTCATAACTCAAGCTCAAACCAAAAAGACTAAACTACTATTTTTGCCCCAAATCCCTCTGTCATGGAAAAACAAAATTTAAAGTCTTCTCTTTCGATAATACAACTATTGAAGTGACTTCTCATAGCAAATTATGAGTGATAGTGGATGATAATCTTACATTCGATCTGTATATACAAAATTACATAAGAAAAACTCATCAAAAACTAGGAATGCTTTACAGAGCCAAAAACTTTTTCACAGGCACAACTAAAACTATACTTGCCACTACTTATCCCCTCCCCACACTTCTTTATGGTGCTCTCATCCTCACTAACCTGCATGCTTCACAAAAATTAAAACTTGAACAATGCAATAATAAAGTTGCTAAATTTGCAGCAAATATCCCTTTGAGAACCCACCACTGTACAGCACTAAAAAGCCTAAATTGGTTAGAACTGCCTCATCAATTAACATATACACAGCTTCTTAATACCTATGAAATTATCCAGCATCCATCTGTCTGTCCAGGAATAAAACACTTTCTATGCAACTATATTCCCAGTTGGTGATTGAGATCCAGTGACCAAAAACTCCTGTCTGTTTACAAACCTTACATCTTTATCCTCATCTCCTTGTCTTTTGACCATCGGCTATTATTTTCCATTCCCATTACCCCTGGTCTCATGATCACTCACCCCTGAACATTCAAGGATGTGAGATTCTAAGCACTGAATAAGCAAATAAGTTTTCCACTGGCCGTTTCTTCTCATATACTCATTTCTAATCCATTTAGTCCATTCATTCCTCACAACAGTTACTTATGGATTTTTTACATAAACATATTGTCCCGTTCGACTTCTGTTGTAAGATTCTTTGAATAATATCCTAATTCTTATCTTCTATAACCATTATTTTGTCCTACAGTTTATGACTATTTGCCCTCATTACTCATCTACATCAGGGTAAATTAGACTATCTTAGCTAAATTATTTTATCCAAATGTAAAATAAAGTTAAATTAATTTATTTATGAAGTGTTAACTTTGTTGTTGCACTGAAAGCTCTGCAGTGTTTAATTTACATGTAAATTCCACACAGTCATAAAATAAGACAGAAACCCAAGTAGGAAACTATTAAAATTAATAACATTGCATGCACTGAATAAATAAAGCATGACAGCAGAACTACCAGCACAAAAGAGGAAACGTTAAACAACGTTCTTGTCCATAGCACTATGCATGTTTCCAAACTATAGCAATATAAATTGACAGAGCTTCAAGTGTATGCTTCAAGCCACCAGGAAAGGCACAGCCCGGACAGATGAAGGAACATGGAACAGAAGAAGGAATCGGTTAAATATTTTGCATAGTTTCTAAAATATTCAAAATGAGCCATGTAGCTGGTTAAGCATAGACTGCTTAGTAATTGTAAGCTACTGGTATAACACCAACTCATCCATTTATACCAGTATAACGTTAAGAGATAAGCTGCTACAGTTACAAATCCAGTGAAGTCTGACAAATCATTTAGTTAAAAAATATTTTACCTCCACTTCGAAGCACAATTGCATAGAGGTTATTACAAATACTAAAAAAAATTAAAATATAAAAATGTAAGCATGTCTTAATAAAAGGAATTGTGCAACACTTGAGTGTCATAAAATGAACAGCATAAATTCTATAATGTAGCTAACATTAACCATCTGTGAATCTAGCCTTCAGCAAAATATTAGCTTTGGTGCACTTTTGTTTACTATCTTACAGTACCTGGTGGGCTACATAGATACTATGCACAACTTTATTTTTTAGCCAAATTAAATTTACCAATGTATTTTATTCTATTTGCAGATAACACCTCTGGTGCATTTGTCACCAAAAATGTTATGTGAGCTATCAACTTGGATTAACTTTAATGAAACCCAAAATTAAATTGCTTTCTTTTTTTAATTCAGAATCACTGCTTCATGTATTTATTCTCTTTTTTTTTACTAAGTAAGTGTATTAGAAAATCAGAACATATGTTGAGGCATGACCTTAGAAAGTGCAGACACAGTCATCAAGGACAATATGTACAACACAATGTTATGAAACACTGACAATCTGACACAAAACAATGTGTACAGAAATTAGGATAAAAAAGCTAAAAAAGGAACTGAAGAATTAAAATTAGAAAAAGTTAAATGTCAGATAAATGTTCACGTGCTGTCAAAGGAACAACATAACAAGGAGTTTCAAGCTTGAGGGTAATGTAAGTACAGAAAGTTCATATAAATGTCAGCGAGGTTTTTGACTATACATTTTGTACTCATTTCTTTACCTTTTAAGCAGATGGTGAGTTGAGTGCTAAATGCATTATCACCATAGTAAGTGGACAGCCAAAGAAACTGTCACAGATATACATGTACTTAATTTTATTGTCTGAAATTTCTGGAAAGTAGTCAGTACCATTTTCAGACGTGCTTATCTTCCCTGACATGTTCAGTTTCCTTAATAGTAACTAGTTAATGAAACAGGATTAAGGCCATAATAACAAAACATATTGCCGGTTAGGGGGGTGCAGATGGTAACTAACACTGTTCTTGAGTTACCACAATGCCTTTAATCAAGGAGAGGTAAAATAAAGAGTCACTGTGTGATAGCAGTCAAACTATACCTCTGCCGCTGATGCCTGCATAACCTATACCACATTGTGTTTAATGAACTTTTATTCTCTCTCTCTCTCTCTCTCACACACACATACACACACACACACACACACACACACACACACACACACACACACGCGCATGCGCACGCCGCATGCACACACACACACTCTTACCTTCTCTCACACTGTGCAAGTAATAATGACTTTACAAGTTTACTTGAATTCCATGTGCAAGTAATGATGACATTACAAGTTTACTTCTGAGGTGGTGTGTGTCCATGTATATGACACATGGATGGTCCTGCTTAAACGAGAACACTCCACAGTGTTAAGAAGTTTTGCTTTTGTTTTGTTTTGTTTTTGAAGTTTGCCGCCAGTTGCAGACTGCCCCTCTAGCTCCCCCAGCTATGTGGCTGAATTCAAGCAAAAAGTAATGCAAAAGTAATTCACATTTGCATTACTAGTTATTAAAAAAGGAACATATTACTATTACTGCATTACTATATTGACAAGTAACGCATACTATTACTAGTTACTTAAGAATGTAATATATTGTGACGCCCATGCCCTGGCCCAGCAATCAAGGAGCCTCAATCCTCACCACTAACACCAATGAGGAGTGTCTCCTATAGGAGGAAAGGATAACAAATACACACAGTAAAGTGCAATTTCCCTTAAGAGCACACAGAGATCACAGTCAGTCTGGGGCTGGTTGCTCCCTTGCTCTCCAGGTCCCCAATAAGACTCCTCACTCTCACAGCTATAGGGTCCAGATCTCAGCCAGGTGGGCAGCTAAAACCTCCAGCACCATCTCTGTCCAACCAGTGCTTTGTGTCCCTGCCCAAGTAGCTGACACACACACACACACACTTTGAGATAAGAGTTCATACAACCACACAGACACTCATGGGAAAGGCTGGCACAGGTTTTCCAGCTGTGTCCCTATTACCCAGACTATAAGGTAGTACCACCTGCCACCACCCAGCTAATATTTATCAGCTATTCAAAGGCCCTTAAAAGGGTGTCCAATTATTACTGTGCAATATTATTATCCAATTGGTAGTATGACTAAACAGTCAAGGCTTATTAGAGCGACTTGGTACAGTAATCACTATAAATATGCAATGTACTCTAGAGCTTAAATTATCTCTACACAAAACAGCTACAGTTGAAAGGTTTTAAAATATTTAATAATAAATAACAAAAACACAAGACAATACTTTCTACTACACAGTGCTAGTCAAGAGTTTAGACATCACAGAGAAATACTTAAAATAATTCAATAGTACAGTTCTGACATCACAGAAAAACACTTAGACTAATCTTTCTAGTTTATAGCTATTTCGAAAAGAAAACACACGTCTAAGATAACTTACATATGAGCAAGACAGTGCTGTGAGTTGGATGGTCAAGACAAAAATGCTTAATAATCTCTGGTTCTCTCTGTTTAAATTGAAATTGCAGTTCTGATTCACATTACATAATTCTTCACACTTTCCTGGGGTTCAGAGGCTGCACATTACATCATTCTTCACACTTCCCTGGGTTCCCAGGCTAACAGAAACTGCATTTACATTCTTAACATCTCCTTTTGTTATCTTGCAGCTGGTCAGAAAGCAGAGCAATAAAAACACATTTGCATGTTTAATTCTAGCAATTTAACTCTTGGTTAAAACAATAGCAAGAATTCCTTTATCTAGACTCTTCGGCACCACTGTCTACATCAAAGGTTCACAACATGCTTTACTTTGGTCAGTAGAGTGCACTGTTGTCACATTTTTTCAGTTCCACATCTAACAGCAGTTTTTTTCCCATTTAAAACAACAAGCCTGTGTCTTACATTGATATTTACAAATGATAGAATTATCTATAAATTTCTCTCTTGCTGGGCTGGGCTGGCAGCCTTCACATCCCCCCCCCCCCAGAGAACTCAAGCTAGTTTTTCAAGTGACCCTTGAGAAACAAAGGTTCACAACATGCTTTACTTTGGTCAGTAGAGTGCACTGTTGTCACATTTTTTCAGTTCCACATCTAACAGCAGTTTTTTTCCCATTTAAAACAACAAGCCTGTGTCTTACATTGATATTTACAAATGATAGAATTATCTATAAATTTCTCTCTTGCTGGGCTGGGCTGGCAGCCTTCACATCCCCCCCCCCCAGAGAACTCAAGCTAGTTTTTCAAGTGACCCTTGAGAAATGCTGCTTGAGAGGGTTAGGTCTACCTGAGTGTACCTTACCCCATTCCCTGTATTGAGAGCCCATCTGCATTGGCATTGCTAACCCTACTGCAGTGCTGCACTGACATATCATATGCTTGCAACCCCAGGCTCCATCTTAGCAACTTGGCATTTTGCTGTTTTTTCTGTTTAACCATGTTAGTGTTAGGGGGTTGTGATCTGTCATAACAGTGAATTTCCTTCCATACAGATAAGACTGAAGTTTCTGCAGTGCCCACACTATGGCTAGACATTCCTTTTCTGCAGCTGCATAGCATTCCTCCCTGGGTTGGAGCCTACGACTGAAATAAAATACTGGGTGCTCTTCTCCTTCTGAAGAAATCTGGCTAAGTACAGCCCTCACCTCATGGTTCGAGGCATCCACCTGCACAACAAATTCTTTGTTGTAATCTGGATTGGCTAGCACAGGGTCCTCCCAAAGCTTTTTTAAGCTTCTGGAATGCCTGCACACATGCTGGGGTCCACACTGCCTTATCTGGCCTGTTCTGCCTTGTCAGGTCTGTGAGGGGAACAGCTATGGTACTATAACTGGGATAAAATTTTCTGTAGTACCCTGCTTTCCCTAAAAATGCCTTTACTTGCTTTTTAGTAACAGGTGCCAGCTATGCCTGAATGGCTTCCACTTTGGCAGGTTCTGGCCTTATCTTACCACTCCCCACTCTATGTCCTAGGTAGGAGACCTCTGCCATACCCACCTGATATTTGCTCGGCTTAATGGTCAACCCTGCCCTCTGTAGTCTGCCCAGCACCTCTCTGACATGTTGAAGGTGCTCTGGCCAGGAATGGCTGTAGATGGCAATATCATCTAGATAAGCTCCTACTAGGATATGATCTACCAGCTCTGGAAAGTCGCTGGGGCATTCTTCATCCCAAAGGGCATCTTTGTGAACTCATACAAGCCAAAAGGAGTCACAAAGGCTGACTTCTCTCTAGCACTGGGAGTCAAGGGCACCTGCCAGTAACCCTTGGTAAGATCAATGGTTGTAAGATACTTAGCCCCACCCAGCTGCTCTAAGGCCTCATCTGTTCTAGGCATGGGGTAAGCATCTGACTCTGTGTGACTAATTGCCTGTAGCCCACACAGAACCTGGTGCTGCCATCCTTCTTTGGCACCAGCACCACTGGGGAGGCCCAGGGACTGTTGGACTCTTGAATCACCCATAGTTCTAACATCTCCTGTACCTCCTCCCTCAGAGTCTGTTTGACTCTCTCAGGCACTCTATAAGGGGCCTGCCTAATAGGCCTTTGGGGTCCTGTATCCACCTGGTGTTACCCCAGGTGGGTGCATCCTGGTTTTCCAGTGAACATGTCCCCAAGTCCCCAAATTCCTGCAACACTGCTCGGATTTCTCCAGCCTGGGTAGGAGACAGCTGCTGGGACATTACTACCCCTTCCACTGAGGTGTCAGCCCAAGCCTCACTGAGGAGATCAGTCCCCAGATCTCCCTCAGACTCCTTGTGCAATCCACTGCAAATGCTCAGCACAAGGGCCTCCCTATCATGGTAAGGTTTCATCATGTTAACATGGTACAATTTGTGCCCCTGCCTTCTGCCTAGCAGTTCCACCATGTAGTTAACATCACTTACCTTTCTTACCACCTTGTAGTGTCCCTCCCCAGCTGCTTGCAGCTTGTTGTGTCTGACAGGAATGAGAACCATTACCTGCTGCCCCAAAGCATACTCTTTAGCTTGAGCATTCCTGTCATACCACACCTTTTTCTGTTATTAGGCTTCTGTGAGGTTCTCCTGGGCCAAGCCCATGAGTTCCCTGAGCCTTGCCCTGAGGTTTAGGATATATGCCACAACAGACTCCTTATGAGACTCACACTCACATTCCCACTCATCACAAATTAAATCTAGAGGTCCCCTCACTCTATGCCCATACAGCAACTCAAAGGGTGAAAAACCTGTGGATTCCTGGGGAACCTCTCTGTAAACAAACAACAGATGGGGCAAATATTTGTCCCACTCCCTCTTAAACTGATCTGCAAATGCCCATAGGATGGACTTGATTGTAGACTTTATCCTCTCAACAAGACCATTAGTCTGGGGGTGGTAGGGGGTGATCTTCATGTGCTTCACCCCCACAGGACTTCCACAGACAAGCCAGCAGGTCTGACATGAAAGTGGCACCTCTGTCAGCCAGTATTTCTTTTGGAAAACCTACCCGCTTAAAAATCTCTAACAAGTCTTTTGTCACCTTCTCTGCCTCAATGGAGGACAAAGCCACCACCTCAGGGTATCGTGTAGCATAATCCACTACCACTAGGATATACTTTTTCCCTGTGGAATGTGGGGTACTCAGAGAACCCACAATATCCATAGCTACCCTCTGAAATGGCTTCTCAATCACAGGCAAAGGCATCAAAGGAGCTCTCACCTTGTCTCCTGCCTTGCTTAGCTTTTGGCATTGCTCACAGGTCCTGCAGTACCCTGTTACATTTCTGGAAATTCCAGGCAAATAGAAGTTCTGCATAATATGCCTCTTTGTATGTTTTATGCCCATATGACCTGCAAAGGGAATATCATGGGCTATGGCTAGAAGCGCCAGACGGTAAGCTGTAGGCACTACCAACTGCTGTACTCTCTCACCTTCTAGCCCTCTCTCAGGGGTCCACTCTCTGTATAGTAACCCTTTGTCCCAGTATACAGATTCCTCCTTTCCTTGAGAATCAGGTGCCTCCCTAGCTACCTGCCTCAGGCCTTGCAATGTAGGGCCTGAGAGCTGAGCCTGTCTCAACTCTGTCCTTGTAACTCTTCCCAGTTCCCCTTCCACAGGAAGTCTGGCATCCTCTGACAGTGGTGCCTCACTGTCAGCCTGGGTACTACTACTCACCTCTACCTTTGCGGTCAGTCTGTCCAAGGGCCATCAGTACCCCCAAGTAGCTGTGGCTCACATTCAGTCTCATTACTACAGAGTAGCTCCCTCCCTGAAGTAACCACCTCACCAATCCTGGCTGCAAGTATGCAGTCTGTCTGGGTCTCCCCCAGGCTACCAGACCCACATGCTTGTCTCCTAGCCTGACTCCATGTAACTGCATAAGCACATGGTACTGCCTCATCCAAATCCTTCCCTCTCAGGACATCTGCAGAATGGTAGTTTAGTACCCCTATTGTCTCAGGACAACCTACTATTGGTATTTTGTTTTTCCCACTTACTGGCTCCCTCACCTTTTGTTCCCCACCTTGCCTCTGTGGACACCTGTATGCCACATGGCCTCACTGATTGCATTCAAAACATTTAACCCTAGCTCCTGGACATTTACCTGGACTAGTGGCTTTCCCTGCTACTGGCAGATTCTGTTGGGGCAATCTCTGCTGCCCACCATGGGTTCCTTTAAACCCAAGAGCAATACTGGGGGTCCCCTTCCTGTGCAGGGCTTCCCTGCTTGCCAGGTACAGGTCTCCCTTCTTCCCCAACTCATCTGAAGTAGCACATTGTCTATCAGCTAATCAGATCCTCATGTCCTCAGGCAAAGTGTTCAGGGTTTGTTCCCTCACCAAAAGGTCTGCCAGCCCTTCAAAAGTGGTGACCTGACATCCACTCACCCACCTATGGAAATAAGTGCTCAGTTCAGCAACATATTCACACACACTTTCATCTGCCTTGCGTCTATGTTCACAAAACTTTTTCCTATATGTTTCAGGTGTTAGCTTAAAAAACTCTAATAGACAATTTTTTTACAGTAGTATAATCAAAACATGCAAAGTCAGACATTTTAAACAATACAGTTACAGCTTTACCATGGAGTATGGGGGTCAGTAACCGTACCCAGAGCCTTTGGTCAGCACTATACTGTTTGTATACCCTCTCAAACATATGAATGAAACTATCAAAATTATCCCCTTCATTAAACTACTGAAGAAATTTACTGACCTGTTGTGCTTCTGGGATCCAGTTCTCCCTTCCCCATTTCCTCCATGACTCTGGTGAAGATTCAACATTTCTCTCTCATTCTACCTCTGCCTCTCCTTTTCCTCGGCTTCTGTCTCCAAACACCTGAACTCCAACTCAAATCTCTTTAGCTCCAGATGGATTTTTAAGTCCTCTGCAGAAAGGTTGAGCTGTCCATTCTCCAAGGGTATTATATCTCCACTGTCAGTCTGATTGCCCTCCTGGTTGCTGTTTTCTGATGCAGCTGTAACCAAGGCTGCAATCACGTCTGCCTTAGTCAGGTTTCCATGCACCAGTACCCTAGCCTGGCACATCCCTGCCAGCTGGCTCCTTGTCAGCTTTCCATATACCTCTGCTGACATGCTGAATGCTCACCCTAACTAACTAAGCTAACAAAAGAATTAAAACAATTGTGATCTGAACTCTGAGTATTCACTGCATGGCTGGTTTAGAGTACAAAACACCTTCAAAGCTCACTGTACAAAAGCTACAGAGATTCACTCTACCCACACCACTACAAGCCATTTAGTATTTGCCACCAATTAATATGTGATGTGGATATCCCACCACTGCCAAACAATTAATATGTGATGCCCGTGCCCTGGCCCAGCAATAAAGGAGCCTCAATCCTCACCACTAACACCAATGAGGGGCGTCTTCTATAGGAAGTAAGGATAACAAATACACACAGTAAAGTGCAATTTCCCTTAAAAGCACACAGAGATCACAGTCAGTCCAGGCCTGGTCACTCCCTTGCTCTTCAGGTCCCCAATAAGACACCCCACTGGCACAGCTATAGGGTCCAGGTCTCAGCCAGCTGGGCAGCTAAAACCTCCAGCACCCTCTCTATCCAACCAGTGCTTCCTGTCCCTGCCCAAGTAACTGACACCCACACTTTGAGATAAGAGTTCATACCACCACACAGACACTCCTGGGAAAGGCTGGCACAGGTTCTCCAGCTGTGCCCCTATTACCCAGACTATATGGTAGTACCGCCTGCCACCACCCAGCTAATATTTATCAGCTACTCAAAGGCCCTTAAAAGGGTGTCCAATTATTACTGTGCAATATTATTATCCAATTGGTAGTATAACTAAACAGTCAAGGCTTATTAGAGTGATTTGGTACAGTAATCACAATAAATATACAATGTACTCTAGAGCTTAAATTATCTCTGCACAAAACAGCCACAGCTGAAGGTTTTAAAATATTTAATAATAAATAATAAAAACACAAGACAATACTTTCTACTACACAGTGCTAGACAAGAGTTCAGACATCACAGAGAAATACTTAAAATAATTCAGTAGTACAGTTCTGACATCACAGAAAAACACTTAGTCTAACCTTTCTAGTTACTAGCTATTTCTAAAAGAAAACACAAGTCTAAGATAACTTACATATGAGCAAGACAGTGCTGTGAGTTGGATGGTCAAGACATAAATGCTTAATAATCTCTGGTTCTCTCTGTTTAAATTGAAAATACAATTTTGATTCACATTACATCATTCTTCACACTTTCCCGAGGTTCCCAGGCTACACATTACATCATTCTTCACACTTCCCTGGGTTCCCAGGCTAACAGAAACTGTATTTACATTCTTGACATCTCCTTTTGTTATCTTGCAGCTGGTCAGGATGCAGAGCAATAAAAATATGTTTGCATGTTTAAATCTAGCAATTTAACTCTTGGTTAAAACAATAGCAAGAATTCCTTCATCTAGACTCTTCGGCACCACTGTCTACATTAAAGGGTCACAACATACTTTACTTTGGTCAGTAGAGTGCACTGTTGTCACATTTTTTCAGTTCCACATCTAACAGCAGTTTTTTTTTTCATTTAAGACAACAAGCCTGTGTCTTACATTGATATTTACGAATTATAGAATTATCTATAAAATTCTTTCTGGCTAGGCTGGCGGCCTTCACATATATTATAGTAACTCTTTACTTTTGTAACGTGTTACTCCCATCACTGGGAGCTGGCCAGTATAAATGAGGTCCAATCGGACTAAAAAAGTGGAAAAAAACAATGCCTGACCTGCTTTCCATAGAAGCTCTTCCTCAATAAACTTCAACCCTGGAAATTGAAAGGATAAAAGATGCTGCTGTTGTGTCTAAACTGACTTGAGAAATCACTGTATTTTTCTTATATGCAATTTGGCTAACAGAATCATCAGGATTACAGAAGCCTGTATTTCAGAATCCTGAGAAATTACCTTGCGGTAGTTATTGCTTGATGGGTGAAGTCCACGAACTGATCGTGGTAAAATGCAATCTTCTATGGAGGAAGGAAGGTTATCATTAAAGATGTGTACAGCAGGCATCCTAAAATTTTGAGTCTCTGAAAAAGGATAAAGGATAATTTATTTAGACTGAAACAAAATCCTAAATTCTGAAAGAGATCCATGACAAAATGTGAAGAATCTAGAAATTTTAAAATGAGTCTGCAAAAATAAGGCAATTATCAAGTAAGAAAACATGGATTTCTGCATTCTGCATTAAGCAATTACAGGAAACAGGCAATATGTGACTATACTTGAAGCTGTGGAAAGTCAAAAGTGTAAAGAAAAAATTGAAAATATAAACCAGAATTGGTTCTATGACACAAATGAGATATCATTTGAGACATAAAGGGGAAAGAGATGAGTTTGATTTTCTGGCTGTGAAGGTACCCCTCCCCCCACAATCCATTCTGAGGTATTTCTAGTACCCAAAAAGTGCAGTGATTAGTTTCCAAAGGTAGAAGAACAGAGAAAGATTGCTTCCTAAAGTGACAGCATGGCGGGGGGGGGGGGGGGATGAGGTGGAAGAATCATAGAGTCATACATTTTTGTTGGGCTCGGTTAATGCTGCCCCTCCTTTTTCTTTGAATTCACTTCCCACTGCTTCTTGTACTGATGCTTCAAGATTTTCGCTATAATTGTTTAAAGGATTTTCTTTAAAAAGGACCCAGGACTGAATGGGTAATTGTTGCAATTCCTTGGTATGAGTGATTGAAAAATCTGTTTTACTCCTTGAATAAGTTGTCCCTTTTCATCCTTTTTTTTTTCAAAACTTCAGCAGAAGAGGAAACAAGTAAAACCTGCTTGTCCAGGGACAATTGTAGCTTTACATCTTCTGGAAGGTTCTGTGATTTAAGCCAGGCATACCTGTGCATGACTGATCCTGTTGCAGCTAAAGACACTATGTCAGCAGTATTATAAGGATGTTTTAAGAAACGCTTTGTTATTGGAGATAAAAAAGAAATAATGCTGAGTGAATATGATTTTATGTCAGAAGAAAGTATCTCAGCCACTGCTTTATTTGTATTTCTTGGAGATATTTTGCAATATGATTCTGAAAACTGATTCTCCTAAACACTAGGGTAGAGGATGTATATTCCTTTTTTCCATACCTATCAAAGACCCTTTCATGTTTGTCTAAACACACCAGATTATTTTTAGTAATTTGCTTAAAAGTAATGTTTCTGGCTAAATGGATGGATGGATAAGCTACAGGGTTACAAACAGGAGTTTATGTGACTGAGGAATCTTGTAAAGCCTATCAGGCTTCTTGGGTGTTTGGAGGTGAATGTCTGCAGAAACACGAGTAGCATAAAAAGCATTCTCCAGACCCCCAGTGACAGGGAAGAGGGGGGCAGAAGTTTGGTAGTATCCACCTGGAGTAATTCATATTATCGTTTTGCTACCAATTAAAGAAATTTTGTATGCTACAAATGATGCCCTGAAAAGATAACTCTTGTATAGGAGAATCTGCTTACACATTTTTAGTCAGAAGAGTCAGGAAAAGATGTCTGTAAGGTATAATCTAATCTAACCTATTTAGCATCTGATTGGGAGTCACTGTTAGAAGAGGAAGGAGATCTTCTGTTTTTTGAATGAGAAGGAGAAGAAGAAGCAAACCGGAAAGACTAAAAAGCTTTGAAAAGCCATTTGGCAAAACTACCATTCCTCCTTTAGCTCTTTGGCAGATGGTGTGGAAGGAGGAGAATAGGTTTACTTTTTAGAATTTTATTTCTACAAGTATCAAATGACATGAACCTTGTCATATATGACATCTGAGCTTCAGTATGCAAAGCTAGTACCTCTTCCCTCACCAGTACTTAACAGGCATCGACTGCCCCTTCCAAAGACACTAAGCAGAGTTCTCCTTTCTCTGTAGTAAGCATACTCCTGACTGTTGAGGATGCACTAGACTTCCAATCCTTAGTTACATCCTTAGGAGGAACACCAGAGGGGTCAGAAGAACTCCAGTAAGGCCACAGATGAGTTTTGCATCAGGGGCTGTGGAAGAGGCTGTTTCAGAAAATTTTCTGCCCATTTTCCATTTCTTAGGAGTCAGAAGAGGGATTTACAAGGTATTTGAGTCAAAGTCCAATGGCAATTTAGTGAAGGCCCTAAGACGTTGGTTCTCAAGAAATACATTTAGGCCATGGAGATGATGTCTTATGGTCTTAAGAGCAAGGGACAAACAGATGCTACAAGAAGAAACATTGTTTGACTCCCTTAGGCAAAACAAGCAAGCTGTGTGGGAATACTTGTAAGGAATTTGTCTTCTATATTAACACTTTAGCTCTTTCTCCTAGACAAAGAATATAAACATTTATACAAATTTTACACAAAAATGAAAGGAAAGTCTTCAGAGGAGTACTTATATGTTCAAAAGATCGAACAAGCCAACCACAGAACCACTAAAGATGTAGCAAAGACTGATTCTGACTAAAATCTTCAAAAGTAAGAAAGGTCTCATTTTTGGTGTCCATACATCTGTTTTTATACTAGCATGTCCTCATGCTTCCTCTGATGTACAGTAAATATGGAAAATGTTCCAAAAGCTTTCATAGAGTGGCTGGACATCCAGTCCTTGGTTGGATATGCCCCATAGGCCATATACCTATATTCTACTGCAACAGTGATCCAGTAAAGAACATCTACCAGATGTCTGTACAACATTTTCTTCTTCTTTCATAACCTACAAACTATTATATCAGTCTGTTAAATGTTACACACCTCTAACTTCCTTTACGACTTTATAATTTTTCCCTGAATGTAGGCAAAACTGGCAAATAGTCTAAATAACCCATCACTTTCCTTTCTCACAAGTTCTTTCAAGCTCTTATAATAAAGAAAATCATTTTTTATTTTAAAAACACCTTTCATTTATTTATTTTACATTTGTTTACCGGGAAAGTCTGACTGGGCATATGTCCATTTTCAGCAGAGGCCTGGGGAGAAAAGCTACAGAAAGCAGAGTATAAATACATTAGGAACTATAGAAACATTTAGAGATAAGTATTATATGCAGTCTTCGGTAGGGTGACAAACATGGATAAAACATAGTAGACAACATCAAAATCATGCGGCTTCAATTTCAGACAATAATACACAGAGTTATGGGCTAAGTCTCTTCAAGAATTCATACACTTATTAGAGTATTAGATGCTTAGGGAGAGTTTGCAGGAAAAGCGTCTGGTGATTAGTCGCGGTTTAAGCAGGGACACTGCCAATGCTGTTGGAAGTGTAGTTTGAGGCTTTTTTTGAAATGGGTTAAGGAGGATTTGTGAGTAAGTTCGGCAGGTAGCATATTCCAAGTTTTGCCTACTGAGTTGGCGAATAGTGAGTCCCCAGCCACATTTATGCTCTTAGTTGTTTGTACCAGCAGTTTGTCAGCAGAGCGAAGTGTCCTCAGGTTGCTGTATGGTTTGATGATCTTATTTAGTGCTGGTGTTTTTTCAGGTTGATCTAGTATTTTGTGGATTATTATAAGTACATTAAAGAAGACAAATATAAGTTATATTTGTCTAAACATGATTTTTACCAAGCAATAACTGTGCATACGTCATTAATTCCTTACATTTCTTCTGTCTTGTGAAATTTTGCTTCCTGTGTTCCTAAAGTTGATGTTAAGATGACCAACTACATTAATATCCATATTTAGTGACACATATTGTTTTAAGTCCTCAAATAAATCTTTATTCAACATACATATATATATGTTTTTGATCTAATTGATTTCATTTTTACGAGTAAGGCAGACAGTATACTATTACATCAAGCACTTTGATTTCTGTATTAAGTGCACTACTATCAATGAACCTTCAATAAATCCAAATGTCTATAGTATCTCTTTATTCCATAATCTTTCAAAATGTTCTCTCTTAACAAAAAACGAATGTCTAGTAAACATATAATGTTAGATGTCAACTGGCTATATCAACTTAACACTATAAACAGAATTCTATTTTTTCACTATTAACAGTTGCAATGCAATAGAAAAAATCAACCATTTTCTATTTTTGCATCTTGAGCTGTTTATTTCTAATTTTTCATTGTTTGCATCTGACCCTTTGCCCTATAGATCACAGCCTATCCTCTTCTTTGACAGAATCAATATTCCACTCTGTCCTCCTCAGATTATAACACCTCAAACTTGCTATTTGACTTTGTATTTACCAGCTGTAATTCTGGTATTACCTTATTTAGTTTTCCAACATCTTTCTTATGTGTCTGTTTTCCCCACCAAAGTAACTCCAGTACTCTACAATACATAGGTTCATATTAGGTAATAGCGTAGCTGCTCTTATGAGCCATTTTAAGCCCAGCCAATTTCCCTAAAGGTGAAAATCAAACCCTGTACTTTGTGTCTCTAAGGGAAACATCTGAAACATTATGCCAGCCCCCAACCCCCTGCATCTCTTGCCATTCACAACAATAGTACTCTGTAAATAGTGTACTCTATTCTCTGTTGCATGAAAAGAACCTCCATTTTATCCATTACCCTCTCAACCATATCCACAGTCTGACAACAAGTCTTAAAGTATATATACAGTACTTAAGCGAAAACCTCATCAGATCTAAACCTGCACCAGCAGCCTTCACTTATTCTAAATATTCATATTAAAAAATAAATAAGAATTTCAGGGATAAACGTTTGACATTTTTTTAATCTCGAGTGTCTAAGAAATGCTCATCCAATGCAAAAATCTCAAATGCCATGCCATAAATCAGTTCAATTGTTTCTCAGCTTTTACCTTCAGAGTTATGGACAAAGTACAAAATAATTAGGAACAATCCCCAGAATGAGGAAACTTTTTTAATGCTGGTGCCATTAACTTTCAACTTCTCAAAATAATTTCCAGTTTTAGGAAAAATGGAGCAAAAGTCATAGAACAAATTGGGGTTGTAACTCTAAAATCTGGACAGGCGAGCGGTATCAATATCTAAGTAAATTGAAAAACAATTGTCCTATGTTTTGAAACCATGCATACCAATTACATGATCCCAAACAGCACACTTGTCAATTGGAATGTCCTTAATGTTAATAGTGCAGCCATAGGAAGTTACTAGGCTATTGGCCCTGAGGCCCTTATAAGCCTAGCCAAGAGTTTAGCCCATGTTTAGACAAGTCAGCACCCGATGCCCCTGTCCAGCAGGGACATGGGTGGAATCCTAGGGATGTATTTTCTTTTTCCCATCCAGTTATCCAGGTTGCACTTAAAAAGGGGTAAAGAAATACTCTGCTTGACGTGGAGAGGGAGTCTAATCCACAGATAGGGGAGTCTCTGGGACACATATCTGTCCCACCAACAAGTCCTATTGATGTCATAGACCAGATTGAGACCACTCATGTGGGTTACTTGAGTGGAGCTTGACTTGAGGATATGCAGCAGTCTCATCAAGTTGGGGCCCAAGATTGCCTTGTATGCCAGACAGAGGTCATCTCTGAGGAGTCTGTATGAAACTGAGTAGAGGGACAGGGCTTTTAGCCTATCTGTGTATGGTAAATTTTTGAGACCCTGGATTCTCCTGGTGAGGAACTTCTGGGTCTCTCCAGCTGATGCATTTACTTTGTGAGGTATATGCCTAACAGGGCATTGTATTCAATAATGGGCCTTATAATGGAAGAATACAGGGATGTTATGCCCTCTTTGTCCCTGGATGAGATACCCTTACTTATGAGGTGGGCCATGTAGAAAGCTTTCCTTACAATGAAAGCAACATGGTGGTCAGAAGTCAGGTTGCTATCAACCTGGGTGCCCAAATCCCTCACGACTGATTGCATGCTTAGGACGTTGTTATTAGTGTGATAATTTGTGGGGATGTCACTCTCCCCAAAGGGGATGATGATACATTTTTTGGTATTCAGCTTGAGGCCATGTTTCTGGCACCAGTCATTTGTTTGGTTGAGACCCTCTTGGAGGATGTCCACATCACTTGGAGAATTGATGACAGCGCCCAGCTTGCAGTCACCTGCAAACTTGGTCAGCCATAGTCCACTGGTTTTGGCCTGCACCTCAGAAAAGTATATCCCAAATAACAGAGGCCCCAAGACTGAACCCTGGGGTACGCCACTCATTACTGGTGTACTGCTTGAGGTGGCTTCCTCTATTTTGACTAGGTGGATTCTATCAGTGAGCTAGTTAGTTACCCATCTGGTAACATGGACTGATGCCTAGTTTAGAGAGTTTAAATATTATGCCCGAGTGAGGAATATTGTTGAAGGCTTTGGCCAAGTCAAGGTAGGCGGTGTGCATCGTCTTCCACTTGTCCATGGCTTTGGTGATTGTCTCTAAGAAGTCGACTAAACTTAACAAACATGACCTCCCCTTGATGAAGATAAACTATGAGGAATCGAGTGTTTGGAGGTTGCCAATGTCCTTGTTAATGAGGTCCATAATAATGAGTTCCATGGCCTTGTAGAGCAGGCTGGTTAGGCTGATGGGTCTATAAGTTCCCGGAATGGTGGACACTCCACATCTGTGCAAAGGGATGACAGTGGCTGTCTTCCACTAAGCTGGGACAAAACCAGCTTTTAGGCTTTGGTTGAATAGGGAGCCTAATTGTACTGCAAATTCCTGCCTACGTTCATGTAGGATACAGCCTGGGATGTTGTCAGGTCCCATGGAGGCTGTATTTTTTGCCTTTGAGAGAGCAGTGATAACATGTTCCCTAGATGTAAGAGAAAGGGGGCAGGTACTGGGGATGTCCTGATCTACTGATGGGGGGGGGGGCAGAAGGGTGAAGTTTTCACTGACTCTGTCAGCCAGTATGTTTGCTATATCTATGGCATTTGTATATGTGGTGTCCTTGATGACCAGTTCTGAACAGATCTGGGCACTTCCTTTGAGACTGCGGACATATGTAAAGAAGGCCTTATGATTGTCTCTAGTAGATGTGGCCAATTTGGACTTGAAGTTTGCTTTGGAAGATTTCACTAGTCCTCTTATTTGCTTGTTCAGGCTAAGGAGAGATTGCTTCCAATTGGGCACCTGCTCCTTCTCGGTTCTGGACAGCAATTTTTTCCTTTTGTTATAGAGTTTATTTATTGCAGATGTCCATCAGACACGTTTACTCCTCCTTGCGGAGGATGATTTAGTCCTGTTGGGTATTCCTGATTCCATGTAGCCATATAAATGCTTGTATAGTGCTTTGGTAAAGTTTTGGACACTGGTGCCAGTTCCTAGAGAGGGGGAAGGTGCTGTGAAGCTGTTTATACCATCCCTCAGGAGGCTGTAATCAGCTTTGGAGAGGTTTTTTGTTTGACCCTAGCTAGAGGGGGGGTTGGGGGAGATGGTGACTTCAAAAGTGACCACTTTATGGTTGGAGCTTACCAGGGAAGATGATACTGCAGGGATGCTGCAGTGGTTACTTTGCATTGACAAAATCGAGGAATCTCTGAGCGTTTGTGTTCTGCATGAGTAGTTCTTCCATTCTGTGTTTGGGCAGTTAAAGTCACCCAGGATCAGGGTAAAGGGTTGAATCTTGATAGATTTGAAGAGCTCCAAATAGGCAGAATGGGCATCTTGAGTCAGATTTGGGATTTGGGGGCAAGTAGCTAGCTATGATTTGTATAGGGGTCTTGTCAATGGTTAACGTCACCTGGAGTGTCTCCTGTGCTTCATAATGTTTGACCAGCCTGGAGGTGTGTATGTCTTTAATATATAATGAAACTCCACCTCCTTTGGCTTTATTGCCCACAGTTTGGGGTCTAAATGTATGATAGGATGAGTAACCAGGTAAGGCTGGGGTGCCCTACACAGCTTTGAACCAAATTTCTGTAACTGCACAGATGTCAGCATTTTACAGGATTAAGAATGCTTGCAATGAGTGCAGTTTCATGTTTAGACTCCTAGCGTTTAGCAGCATGACCTGTAATTTGAGTTTTGTTGAAATTTTTATGTTGGTAATTTTAACCTCATCACCTTTACTAAAAAAGGCACTATGGGGGAGGCAAGAGCCTTTGCCAGAAGCCTGAAGCCCAAGTAAGACAGATGCAGGTCATCTCTGGTAAAGTATCGTGGTCTGTCAATCATATCTTCCATTCTAAAAAGTTACTGTAGCATAGTCTGCAATATTGCATCTCATGTTCCAAGGCATCTTGAAACAACATCCATCTTGCCTGTCCAGGAAATACAAAGTCCGTATCTGCTACTTGGGAAGATGAAGATGTGGAATTAGACGTACCACAGTGCAAATCCAATGTATCAAGCAGGTTCATTTGACAACAGAAACGAGTTTCAACAGCCTCATTCCAGGACAATGCACAGTTGCAATCAGGTTATGTTTCTTTTATAATTTTAATTAAAATTTAATCAGATAATTCACCACACACAACAGAACATTTCTGAATCTCAGAAATCACACTCAGCTGCCACCCTGCTCAACATGGCAACCTCCTGTTCTTTCATCTCAAGTGTTATACTGACAATTTTCTTGTACCCTGTTAAGAGTGGGAGTAGTTTATTAAATTTCAACATATTTCTCTATAACATTTTCATACTGTATGTCATGCAGATCTTGATTTGTGTCGCAACAGACTTTATCAATCGTGTTGTTTAGCATATGTAACAGTTTCATCATTGTGTTATGTACCATCATCATTATCCCACTTTTTATTACATACCTCCTCATGCAAAAAAAAAAAAAACACTGCTGTGATAGTTTAGTTCATCAGCCTCTTCATGTTCCTTTCTAACACATTTTAACAAAATTGGTTATGCTCATTTATATTTTTAAACATACTTTTTTGTATTAATTTCTCCTCAAACCTATTGTTTTTATTACATTCAGAAGCATAACCTTAATCATTACTTGTATACTGCAACCATCATATAAATATGCTTTTATTTTACTTTATATCTCCTTTCTCCTGTCACTGATATGTTTTTATGTGGTGACCTCAAGAAAAAAATCCCACATGCTCTTCCTACTTAGTATATCTCTCTTTATCAAACCATATAAAATGTTCCAGCTGGGAATATTTTCTTTTTTAAAACATCTTTATTAAATTACATTTTAAGCAAAGGCATAGGTACACATACATTAATAGAAAATACAGTATACATTTGTTTTCTTTTTAACAATCATCATTCACTCCAAAATTATGTAATTTGCTTAGTTACTGCCTCCTCTTAAACCTCATTCCTCCTCCTGAACATTATTCTGCATGTACTGTTTGTTCTGTCCCGTTTCTAAAGATCCTACCTCTAGTTATTTTATATCCTTTACAATATTCAAACCTTCACTCATATTTAGTTTAGATTTTCATTTCCATTTTCTAGTGATTTATTTTTTTATACAACCAATAACATTAAAATCAGTAAGGCCTTACTAAGTCTAAAAACGTTAGATCCTATATCCCAGGTCAAAAGAATGATTTCCTAATTTACGATCATTTGTTCACTTAACATTTCTGACAAAGTACAGTATAGGGAATTTTTAAATTCTGCCAACTCATTACAGCCCCCCCCCCCCCAAAAAAAAGCAAATAAACAAAAAAATATTCCCAATTATCTCTCTTTCCCATCACACTTCCAGCATTTGCTGTCTACCTGAGGAAAAAATTATCTGAAAACTGCTTACAGTATAAAAAGACCAGTTCAGAAGAATATTTTTATACCACCCTTTCCCTTTTTCATAATTCAATGTCCTCCTTCCACAAATTTAACTTACTTAAATATAATGCTTAAAATTCTCTTTCCCTTCTTTTAACTTTCCTCCCTTAAAATTCTTCCACATATGTACTATATATAATCTGTCTGCATTAGTTTTCATAAGCAGTTCTCTTAACCAAATACAATTTTATCTACTTTCCTCAGATGTAACAATATTACAAACAGTACTAGTTATATCATCTTCAGTTTCCTTCTTTCTCACTGGTATGCACGTTTTTAATGGGTTTAGCCCCAACCCTAATATTACTAAGAAAACATCTGTTGCTTTCGTGTTGGTACACGAATAAACAAGTTTCCGTGGGTTCTGTTTAAGGAGCTTTATTCTATACAAACACATTACTGTAAAGCTTATTTGACTATGACTAAGTAACTTATATACAAACTAACTGCTGTGATCATACATGCTTACACACTGGCTGCACTAAGGATTGCATGTGTCTGGAATTTATACGTGCACGCACAGCCTTGCATGCTTCTTAAAGACATAGCGCACACATGCTATAGTCTGATCTACATTCCCCCCTTTGAGAAATAGATCATGCAATTTGTCATGAGATATTTAGCATGCAGAAATCACAAATAATCTAGAGACATGCATTATACAATGCTAAGTACACATATATATGCAATCAAGTCCACATTGCTGTGTATTTCACACTAGGCTTAGAAACTTGTCCATATCATGTGACATAAAATTGGGAATCAGTTTTAGCAACTGGAACAGTCTCTGCAAAATGGTTGACCTGAGGAATGTTCGAATTACTGTCTAGAGCAGAATCAGACTTTTGAACACATATTGGTCTGGAAACAATGTCTGACTCAGTCTTTGATTTAGAGTCTGCATCACAGATACAATGTTGTGATTGCAATGGTGATGATTTTGGTACAGGAAGAAGATGTATGCGATTCCTCCTATACTCTACACCCTCAGAGCTTACCCAATAAGATCTCAACTTGGCACAGATGCTTGTTATCTGTCCTGTTCAATCAAAACCTTTTAGTTGTCTCGTATTGTCTCTCCTTTTCTCAATGAATGAAGTAATCTGTTCAATCTGTCATAACTAGATTTCTAGATATTACACTTCTTCAACAATTGAGCCTTGATGGTTTTATTTTTCTTAGAGTTAGGCTTCAACAATCTTGATGAAATATGTAGCATAGTTCTAGTTTGTCTGGAAAGTAGTCTTTGAGCAGGTGAGCCAAGAATATCGTCATGAGGTATGTTTCTGAGATTAAGTAAATTCAAGAATACATCGGTATTGTCACACTTTGACTTTTCAAGTAATTGCTTTACACTCTGTACTGCACGTTCAGCTAGACCATTGGATTGAGGATATTCAGGACTACTATTGACATGTACAAAGTTCCATTCTTTCGCAAATGTCTGAAACAACTGGCTAGTAAATTGAGTACCACTGTCAGAATAAAGTTTGTGAGGACTACCATGAACTGAAAAATGACGTTTAAGCTTAGTGATAACAGCTGTTGAGGTAAAGTTTGGTAGCAGATCAATCTCAAACCAGTTCGAGTAAGAGTCTACCAAAACCAAATATTGTTGATTATTCCATTCAAAGATATAATTTGCATCAGTAGACCAAGGTAGTTCAGGTATTGGATTTAGCTGAAGTGGTTCCTTTTGCAAATGTGCTCTGGTACTATTACGTATCAAACAAGAATAAAGAACACTATAGATGTCTTTTGATAATGAAGGCCAAAATACTAGTTCTCTTGCCCTTCTCTTAGTGGATAATAAACCTGGGTGGCCACGATGCAAAATCTGAATATATTCATGCTGTAATGAAACAGGAACAACAATTTTAGGACCTTTGAAAATAATACCATCTTCCATCAACAATTCATCTCTGTAGGGAAAATATGATTGCACCTCATGTGATACACTAGATTGTTTTGATGGCCATCCAACATTGATGTAGTGATTGAGCTTTTGTGAAATTTGATCAAGTCATAGTGTGATCTCTCAACTCATCAAGTACAGTGGTGGAAAAATTACGCACTGACATTACATCAATGTTTACATTTTCAGCATCAAGCTGTTCTGTTGTCCTTCTAGGTAGTCTGGATAAAGTATCAGCTAGATAAAGCAATTTACATTTAGTGTAGATCATTTTGAAATTGTACTTTTGGAATTTGAGCATCATTCTTTGTAATCTCGCTGGAGCAGAATGCATAGGTTTCTTTTAGAATAGTAATTAGAGGCTGATGATCAGTTTCAATTTGAATAGCTTGACCATAAATTTAATAGTGAAACTTGGAACATGCAAAAACTATTGCTAGAAGCTCTTTCCCAATTTGAGCATAATGCATCTCAGTTTGAGTAAGTGTCCTAGATGCATAGGCTACTGGTCTGCCCTTTTGTAGAATAACTGCACCAAGACCAAAATTGAAAACATCACAGGATAGGACAACTGGTTTATTCACATCATAGTACCTTAATGTAGGGGTGTCACAATTTTCTGCTTAAGGTCATCAAATGCATTCTGATGATGTAACCATGACCATACAACATTGTTTTGTGTTAGCTGTCTTAACAGTGCTGTCAACTCAGTGAAATCAGGTATAAACTTGCCCAAATAGTTGACCATGCCCAGAAAATGCTGTAAACTCTGCACACTATCTGGTGCTGACATCTCTAAAATAGCTGTTTCCTTGGTTGGATCGGGTTTTAAGCCTGTACTTGTAAACAAATGTCCTACATAGGTTACTTCTGGCAGTCTGAATTTCCATTTCAGAAGATTGAGCTTCAAACTGACTTCATGTACTCTATCTAGAACTTTCTTGAGGTTTCTGTCATGCTGTGCTTCACCATTTCCTTCAACTAGTAGATTGTCTACTATTATGGCACAAGGATAACCTGAAAAAATTGTTTCATTGCATGCTGAAAAACTTCACTTGCAGAATTTATTCCAAATGGCATCCTTAGAAATCTGTATCTGCCAAGCAGGGTACTAAGTGTAGTTAGATACTGTGACTTCCTCAACTGTGTGTATTGGATGATATGGTCTATTTAATGCTTTGTTCAAATCTCTAGGGTCAATGCATATTCTGATTTCATCTGAACATTTCTTGTGAGTGGCTACCATGGATGACAGCCGTTCAGTTTAATCTATGACCAGACAAATCACACCTTGCTGCACCGTCTTATCCAACTGAGCTTTGACTTTATCTTGCATAGCTATGGGAACTCTTCTTGTTGGTCTGACCACTGGAGTGACCTCAAGGTCTAATTTCATAGAACACACAACTGGAAGCTTGCCCAACTTGTCATCGAAAACATCAGCATACTCTGAGAAAATGGCTTCTGCAAAATTTTAACTTGGAACAGCACTCACATGATGAACTTCTTTAGCATAAGAAAGCAGATTCATTCTCAAACTATCTTTGAGACCTAGTAAAGATTGCACTGGTTGTCGGACTACATAGAATAATAAGTTGTAACAGTTCTCAGCCAAATAACATGGAAGTATTACTGAACCTTCGGTTTGACTTTCTTCACCTCCCTATGCAGCCAGTCTCACACTGCTGCTTACATTGAATTGTTTGTCGGTTCTCACTTTTGCAAATGTATCTGCTGATGTAACATTGCACTTTGATCCAGTGTCCACTTTGAGCTCTGTGGATTTCCCATTGATCCAAACTGTGCAAAACACTTCACTCCTTGTCAATAAGTGTACTGCGTCAACTCTTCCGACCAGCACTGATACACCATCCCATCTATGTAGAAAGCTGATTGTTTTGGCTTTACTTGATTAACTTGTTTTCCTGTACAACCTTTCTTTACAACTGTGTGAGGCTTACTTGATTTTCAAAACTCTGGAAAGTGGTTCAATTTCTTACACTTATGGCACTGTTGACCATATGCTAAGAATTTCTCTCTTTTAAATTCATGGTTTACACCACAATTTCAACAGTTAACAATAAAGCCACACTTGGGTTTTGCTGACTCATGCTTGTATGGCATTGAGATGGCAGTGGAGCTTGCACTTCTCCTAGAACTTTCTGGAAAACCCGGCACCTTCTTTAGAATTCCTACAGTTGCCCTTTACTTAGGCCTGTTAGCACTATTAATACCACATACAAGTTTATCCTTTATCAGCTCATCTTTTAAGTTACCAAACAAACACATTTTGGCCTTGTTCCTCAAGTCAGTTATATAAGCTACAAATGTTTCCCTCTGGCTTCTGATTTCTTGTGTAAAACAAATGCCTCTCTAATGTAATGTTTATCTGGGGTTGTACATTTCTCTGAACTTATGCTTTAAACACTCTGGGTCTTCTCTGGATTCAGCTTGCACAACAATATGGCAGTCTGCACCTTCACCTTTATACACTGCTGGTGCAAATATAAATGATCACTCTCTTTCTATAGCCTCAGATCCTGCTATATTTAGCAAAGTAAATGCCCTTGTGCATGCATCTCTATCTGCATAAGCTGCTTGTATAAAAATATTGTATTCCTGTTCAAATACTCTCCAGTTCTCTGCAATATTCTGGTCAAACACAAGCGGTTGTGGTTTTTGAAATCTGTCTGCCATATTAACACATACCAGCGAAGGCTCTTGCAAATATTTAGAAATATACATATGGTCTATAAATATACACATTGGTCTATTCTAAAACACCTCCCCTTAGAGGAAGCAGTAGCATACTTTAACAACAAATTCCTTGAGATCCTTGATTTGCATGCACCTGTTCGTTCAAAGAGAACCAAGGCAAAAACTGCACCATGGCTTCCTATAGAGTCTAAACTCAAAATTTCCCTTAGAAACAAAGCATGGGCTTTATGGCATTCTTCTAAAGACCCTCAAGATCACATTAAATACAGGCAATCCAGGAATGAAACCAAAAAATCAATTTTACAAGACAAAAAACAATACTACTGTAATTTACAGACAGTAAATCAAAATAACCCTCAGAAGTTTTGGGCAGGTTTAAATAATCTACTACATCCTGGACAAACTTCAACCCCAATCCCTGCTGCTACTATTGATAAAACCCCTGAAGATATTTCTGATAGTTTTAACCAATTCTTTACTGAGACAATTCAAGCCCTAGCTAGCCAACTACCTCCTAGCTCCCCTGGTCCTGAAAGTAGCACCCCTAGAAACCTACTCGCGGTCAGCTTCCAACCAATCGCCACTTCACTTATCCATACCTTGATCAAAAAATTAAAACCCACTACACTTTCTGCCAATCAACTCCCTGCCGAGTACCTGCAAAAATCAGCTGATGCTATTGCTTACCCCGTCTCAGTACTAATCAATCGAACCATAGTAGAAGCTAAAATTCCCACCATCTGGAAAATATCCTATGTAATCCCACTTCACAAAGGAGGCAGCTCTACTGAATTCTCCAATTATAGGCCAATAGCTATACTCTCTCCACTTGCAAAGATTATGGAAAAATGTATTCATAGACAACTCATGCACCACCTAATCCAAAATCGCCTTATGGCAGACACTCAGCATGGCTTCTGTCCTCATCACAGCACTACTTCAGCCCTCCTAGCCTTTACTAACACCATAAACCATAATTGCAACAATAATTATATATCCTCATCTCTCTTTTTGGATCTTTCCAAGGCATTCGATATGGTTGATCGCCAACTTTTAATCCACACCCTGCAAACATTCTGTCTAGATACTGGAGCCCTCCAGTGGTTTCAATCCTACCTGAATGGTCAACAGCAGGCTGTCCTCTGGCAGAACAAACTCTCTAACCTTCTACCTAACACCCTTGGAGTACCACAAGGCTCTATACTAGGGCCCTTGCTGTTCTCCATCTTCATTAACGACCTTTATACTGCATCCCAAAAGTCATCTGTATCCAATATGCTGATGACTCTACTCTGATATGCTCAGCCACATCTCCCATAGAGTTATGGTCAGCTACCCAGACCACCTTTAATACAATAGAAAACTGGCTTTCTGAACATCGTCTGATCCTAAATCCCAAAAAAACTAAAATGCTGTTATTTTCACCAACATGTAGGTCTACTGCTTTCACCTTTACCATACAATCAAATGATGGCACAATAATCTCCCCTGACCCATCTACAAAACTATTAGGTGTCATCATAGACAATAATCTAAAATTTGACCTACATGTTAACCAAACTATCAAAACCATCAATAAAAAACTAGGGTCACTTTACAGAATAAAAGCCTTCCTAACCCCTCCAGCTAAAATTGCCATAGCTCGCTCTCACCTTCTTTCAACCCTTCTGTATGCATCCCCTCTACTCTCGAATTTAAACAAAACTGTCCTTAACAAACTCTCAATTTGCTACAACCACATTGCCAGGTTTGCCACTGGGCTGCCTTTTAGGACACATCATTGCATCAATCTAAATCAGCTTGGGTGGCTTGAACTACCCAGCCTAATCCAGTATAACCAACTGATTATGGCCTATAAAATCCTCTATAAGCCGGACAATACTCCTGCACTTAAAAATATTATCACCCCCTATAACAATCCTAGACCGCTTCGATCCTCTAACAAACTATTAATTCAGACTAGCAAAATTAATAACACAGCCGGTGATTCTCTCTTTGCAAACTCTGTAAGTAGATCCTGGAACTCTCTTCCAGCTGATATTACCTTACTTTCCACCTTAGGTCAATTTAAAACTAGACTCAAACAACATTTGTCACTTAACTGGCTATGTTAATGTATCAAGCCTGGCTAACTCCCTCTAGAATGTGTAAAAATCTGTTAACCAGTTTACTGTGTAATTTAATTTAATCCTGACTTGTGCTCAGGATTAACTGTAACCTGTGGAACTTTGTTTAACTTGCTTACTTATGTAATCTCTGTAAATAGTCTGTTTGTAATATGTAATGCTGGTATTATGTAATGCTGTATCTGCTTACCCTTGGAGCTTTTCTCCCCGGGCCTCCGCTGAAAATGGACATGCATCCAGTTGGACTATCCCGGTCAGCAAATGTAAAATAAAATAAAAAATAAAATAAATACCCATACACATGCATAAGAAATTGGCATGAAGACTCAATTTGGCTAATGTTCTTCTGCTTGATATCTGCACTTTTTTTCTTTGTGCTTATCGGTATTGTGCGAATGAATAACCACGTAGTGCTTTCAATTAACTGGACTTTGCGAAATAAACATATTGGGCTTCTCAATGCTTTATTGCACTTTGCAAAATACCTTTTCAGATTTCTTAATGGTTCATTGTGCTTTACAAAATAGCTTTTTAAGTTTCTCTATGCTTTATTGTACTTTGCGAAATAACTTTTTAGCTTTCTCGCTGCTTTACGAAACTCAGCAGAATAGTTTTTCAACTTATTTACTGCTTTACGGAGCTTAATGGAGTACTTTCCCTGACTTTGCAATGCTTTTATGAAATTTTCAATAAGTAAAGGCAGACATGCTAAAATCATTGGCTTTCAGAATTGGTAAAGGCTAAAATGCTAAAGTAGTTGCTTGGAAATTTATCAATAAAAGCAGGCATGCAACAGTCATGCATTATCACTTATTAAAGTCGTCGCTTTAAGAAACATTCAAGAACTTTGCAATGCAACTGAGCAATTCATGAGTACTGTAATACTCTTGTAATCTTTTGTAAAAAACACCTTTCTTTAATACAAGAAACTTGTTAAGCAATTGCACAATGAGAATAATCAGATTTTGGTTGCCCAAATTCAATGTCTTTTAAGGTATATGCACTTTGTAAATGGCTAGATCAATACACTGAAATGTTCCCAAAATGGTGGCACCTTCCCAGGCAACTCTTTACATTACAAGAAGCACTCTGTAATGGTGGCACTTTGCAAACAGCCATACCAAGCACAAGAACTTTTCTTCAAACAACCATGCTTCAATTGAACTCATGAGATTGTTGCACTTTACACACAGGGAACTCTTTGAAATACATGTACAGTAATAAGCACACCCTGTAAGCACTTTTACACACTCTGAGATACTTCAAATGACTTTAATTACTTTTTGATACCAAAATGAAGCCGTAGTTATGAGAAAAGACAGCACTTTGCCCAACACAACAATCGCCTTGCTTTATTAATTTTTTTATCTACTGTACCCCTTTTCTTTTCTTATTATTCTTTGTGCTCGATTAAACCCTTTTCCTTTTTTATCCCCAGCGTACTTTCTTTGTGCTCATTTTACTCTAAACATGCCCAGTTATACCTTAAGCACACTCTTTCTGCCTTAAACATGTTTGTTTTATACTTTAACATGCTTTTTTTGTTCTTTAACATTTTCATTTTATCTTTAACATGCTCATTTTGTACTCTAACATGCTCATTTTATCTTTAACACATTTGTTTCATCAAACACTTTTATCTTAAACATTTTCTTTAGTTAATAAACTTTTTGAGCTTTCCACTTGCCTAATAATGTCATTTATGCTTCTGTTTCATCTTTTCTAGTCTCTTTGCATCAAGTAAATAATTTCTGTTGCTTTACATTACCTTTAATTCCTTCTGGTTATTTTTGCACTGTTTTCTCTTGGTTTTACCTTCGTTATCACCTTTACATCTCATGACTCCAAATATTTTGTTCCCTTCTATCCCGGTTCTGACACCGTGTCACTTTTGTGTTACTACACAAATAAACCAGTTTTTGTGGGTTCTGTTTAAGCAGCTTTATTCTATACAAACACATTACTGTAAAGCTTATTTGACTATGACTAAGTAACTTATATACAAACTAACTTTTGTGATCATATATGCTTACATACTGGCTGCTTCTTTGAAATGGCACTATGGATTGCATATATCTGGAACTTATATGTCCATGCACAGTCTCGCATGCTTCTTAAAAACATAGCACACACACACACTACACTCTGATCTACAACATCCATACATTCTTATTCCATTTTCTCACACAGGATACACTTGATTATAACACCTTATTTTCCTCTTAGAACATACATTATTAACTGCACATTTTTCTTGTATGTTATATCATATGTCTTCCATATATTATAAGTCCCTCTCACTCCTTCCAACTTGTTTTTCTGTAACCACCCTCCTTTCGTATGACATTTCCAAATCCTTTATACTTCCTTTTATTTAACTTCAGCCTTGTCCTACCTAAAGCTCCCTGCAATGGCTCCATCATTTGAGAACCTTCCTTTTCTTCCTGTACTATGCATACAATATCATCTGTATATGAAAAACAAATTGGTATAAACAGGCTCTCTTCTAGCCGTCACTCTCATCCTTGTAAAATATACTTGCCTCCTTTTATAACTGCATTCATCAGCCCAAACAATAAAGCACTCAATGCATAAGTCTGTCTAACTCCATTACTCATTTTAATTTTTCCTGAAAAATCTGTTTACACAAGGTAGAATAAATAAATCAGTATAAATCACTACAACCAATCCCTGAAAAATGTCCTGAAACTATAATCTTGCAAAATGTTTAGCACTACCTCATGATCTATCTTGCCGAAAGCTTTCAAGATGCCTCCTGTAATCAGTTCTCCTTCTTGACTTTCTTATTTATTTAGTTATTTTATTAAATATAGCAGTAGTTATATGTATATTTCCTTTTGCAATCCTATATACTTCAAGCTGTTTCAGTTTTTCTGTTACTTTAGCCAGTGATACTTGCAAGATCTTTGTGAGTAACTTATAACCAGTATCTGCTTTAGTTAATAGCCTCCTATTACTTATGTCCTCCTCTTAGCTTGCCCTTCCACACATAGTTAACAATGACTGGATAACTAAATTCCTGATCATTCTTTTAATTCATCATCCTTATAAGACTTCCCTCAAAATCTTTAATTGACTTTCCTCTATTGTCTTGTATAAAACAAACATCAAACCACCTTTACCAGGGTCTCTATCTGCCTATATATTTTGTATTAATGCTTTAATTTCTTTGACTACGTCAACTTTAATTCCTTCAAAATTGACTTTGTTCATCCATTACTGTGTACTTTTTTATTTAATATTCTTACCTTTATGTAATTCTCTCAGATAATCATCTACAGTACTCATTGTAGCTTCCTGAGTTTTGTATCTTCCATTTTGTCCACTAGTTTTTTCTGCATTTCTTTAGCCAATAGTGTGTTCATTTCCTGTCTTTTTCCATTCACTATTTATTTTTGTTTTGCTAATCATTTTTTTAATTTTCCTTATACAACCTCATTTCTTTCTTATAATATGTCAGACTATCTACCTCTAAAAGCTAACATGTATGTCATCTACTTATTGTAAATTACTTTTTTTCTTTTATCCTCAGTGCTATATATGACTTTTTTGAGCTTCATACTGTGGGCTTTTCAGAATTTCCTTATGACAAAATCTCATTTCTAAATGGTTTCCTCATAATTTCCTGAAATATCCAATTATGTTTATTGCTGTTTAAACTTACTTCTAACCCAAAGAAGTCTTTCTCTGTTTTGTTTCTAACTACCCTTTCCCTGAATTTAAATAAATTACTCTATGGTTAGTGAAGTCAACCATTCTATTCCAACCCTATGCTGCTGAGATAGTGTTTGATCATTGCAAACAGTCTTGATCATTAAAAACGGTCTTAGTCATAACACACTGCCTATAAGTATTGCTATTTTGTTCCACTACATATATGTTTGTCCTTCTTATTGTAGGCATAAAAATCATATAACTTCTATCCACTTTCTTACTACTTTTCTTATGTAATCCAGATTTAGATCCAGATCACATTTGTCCTATTGCGATCTTGTTCCCCCTCTCTAAGATTCTAGAAAAATGTGTGCACCTACAACTTCTTCACCATCTCACATACAACAACCTATGTTCTCACACTCAGCATGGCTTTAGACCTGCACACAGTACCTCAACAGCCTTATCACCTTCCATGGACTCTGTCAACAAAGCCCTTGACACTGGCAAACTAGTATCTGTAGTATTTCTAGATTTGTCAAAAGCATTTGACATGGTTTCTCACCCAAAACTCCTTAAAGAACTTTCCAGCATTGGTCTATCCTACTCCTCACTTCAGTGGTTTTCTGGCTACCTAGCTAAGAGGCAGCAAGCAGTAAAATGGCAGTGGTCTATCTACCCATATCACATCATCCCCACAGGTGTACCTAAAAGATCCTGCCTTGGCCCATTACTATTTAATGTCTTCATCAATGACTTACATGTATCCTCCTGCGAAGGCACTCTAATCCAAAATGTAGATGACTCCACTAACATCTGTGTATCAGACACATTAACCACCTACAACACATAACACAATAAGCTTTCTCTTCCATAGAAACATGGCTCTCCAATGCTGAACTCCTACTGAACCCAAAAAAACAAAATTCCTTCTCTTCACCAACAAACCCCATAGCTCCAACAAAACAAACTTGAAGATCTTTTCAGCCAATATACTGAAATTGAATTGGTTCAGCATACCAAACTACTAGGTGTCACAATTGACGATAATCTCAAGTTTGACCTACATGTACAAAACAGTATTAAAAAAAAAAAAAAAAACACCAAAAAACTACACATGCTATACAGGAATTAAAACTTCCACACAGCAGCTACCAAAATTACCCTGGCCAAATCCTACCTCTCGCCATCACTGTTATATGGGGCCCCAATTCTAACTAACTTACAGACCTCTCTAAGAAAGAAACTAGAAAGCTGCAGTCAACTTATTTTTGTATATTATTCCTCATGTCACTTGTATTGTTTTTGGACTATAATGTATTTGTATTGTACTGTATGTTCATAGGTTCATAGGTAAGTACTAGGCTATCAGCTCTAGGGCCTATACAAGTCTAGCCAAATGAGTTCCCTGGCTTTCGCCACCCAAGAAAATTATTTTCTTGGGCCCCTGTTGAGCAGAGCCACAGCAGTGATTCCCGGGGGGAATTTCCTATTACCCATCAAATTGTCAAGATTTCTCTTAAAGAGGGCTAATGAGGAGCTTTGCTTGACATGAATGGGCAGCCTATTCCAAAGCAGAGGAAGTCTCTAGGACAGGAATCTATCCCTCCAGCATGTTCTGTTTATTGTGGTGACAAGTTTAGGTCCCTGGAATGTGTGGCTTGGAGAGATTGGGATTTCTTTAAGTGTAGCATGTCCATCAGGTCTGGGTTAGATATGGCTTTGTACGTTAGGCAAAGGTGACCTCGGAGTAGGCGATATGTGACGGAGTAGAGCTGGAGTTTTTTGAGACAGTTGGCATATGGCATCCGTTTGAGGCTAGTAATCCTCTTAGTGAGGTATTTCTATGGCCTTTCCAGCTGTTGCAGATGTCTTGTAAGGTACATGTCAAATGGCCATTGTACTCTATGCTGGGTCTAATAAGGGATGAGTAGAGAGGAACGATGACCTCTCTTTTTCTGGAGGAGAACCCCTTTGTGATGAGGTGTGCTATGTAGAAGGATTTCCAGACTACTGTGGCAATGTGATTATCAAAAGAGAAACTACTATCCACCTGTGTCCACTCACGAAAGGCCATTAAACCAAACTATGAACCAAAGGAAGCCAGCTGATGATACACCACTACGCCTTGAAAGTATAATCACAAATACGTACACCAGTAGGAAAGAATACTCAAAATAAAAGTTTATTTAAGCTCACACCTATAAGCTTTTTGTTGGTGTCTTCTCACCAACTTCTTCAGAAAGATAAAAACACATTACCTTCACATTGGATACTTAAATACTAATTAAGAACAAATTAAAAACACATGACTTCAATTAAAAATCTCTAACAACAAAAAACATGCACTGTATGCTACTTCTGCGGCTCAGGCTCAACCTCAGAACAAATGCATATAAAAACAAATGCATATAAAAACATCCAAGCATAGACAGCCATGCCTAAAATAAATAAGACATCACCAATTAACTCATCTCCTAAGACTCCTTAATTTCAAAACATAAGAAATTGATAACATTCCATTAAGCCCCGGGGGATGATACACCTCCAATTTTAACTGCCATAGTAACTCTTTTAATTCCAGGCATAAGGACTCTGGCCCACCTCTGTTACCAGGAACCACCTAGTCAATCACTAAAAAATGAAATTCATGGTTCGGAAATTCTTTAATATGCTTGGCCAATGCATTATACATTTTCCACTTTCTGATGACATAAAGATGCTCATATAGGCGTTCCTGCAACTTCCTATCAGTTTTACCTATATAAAACCCTGGACATAGGGAACACCTAGCTAGGTAGACCACATGTGAACTAGTATAGTTAAATCTACCCTTAATGTTATATTTATTGTTCCCAATGGTGAAGATGGTCCCTGCTTTCACATAGCGACAAAACTTACACATATTACACTTGAACATCCCCGCTCTAACTAAGGGATACTTAGGTTTCATTTCCAAGATCTTCTTTAAATTCAACCCCTTCCTAAACACCACTTTGGGGGTATTATCTGTCTGATCGGACATCTGTAAATCTGGCAGTAATAATGGCCAATTTTTCTTTATGATGGAAAAAAATATCCCCTGCATCTACATTAAAAGTGGTGATAAAACTACATAGATAGGGGATGGTGGTTTTTGTAGTAAATGAAATAGAAGCCGGTTGAACTACCGAATTTCCTAAAATAGACAAATAAACACCATTCTCCCTTTTAGAACAAACTTCCTTGGTCAGCTCGGTGATCAAATGGCCAGGATAACTCCTGTTCAGAAAGAGGCCTCGAATGAAGTCAACTTCTACCAGGAAGTCACTATCCAAAGATACCATCCTCGCCGCCCTGACCAGTTGGCCCTTAACAATTGATCTCTTCTGGGTGTAGGGATGATTACTTTCAAAGTGTAAGTAACTGTTAGACCAAGTTTCTTTACGATGGATTTTGGCTACGAAATGCCCCTGTACTAGATTCTTATATAGTTCCACATCCAAATAAACAACCCGCTCTTCAGAAAAAATCGAAGTAAATCTCAAAAAACTAGTGGAGGCATTAAAACTTGATACTAGGGAATCAGCCACTACTTTATCCCCCTGCAGGATGATAAAAATATCATCCAGGAATCGAGTATACATATGTGTTTTCTCAATAACTAAAGGATGGGAAAACACAAATTCTCTCTCCCAATATGTCATTACTAAATTAGCTACGCTGGCCCCACAAGCGGACCCCATGGGGACCCCTACCTGTTGGTGGAACCACCGTTTATTAAATGACACAAAACTGCAAGTTAGGATAATATCCAATAACTCCCTCACCATTAATATCTCCCCAGTGGGTGCCTGCTTAGTGATCATAATTGCTTGGATCCATTCCAAGGCAATGGAGTGAGGAATTGAAGAATACAAATCTATGACATCAATTGTCAAGAAGTTATTCTCTGAATTAAATGGTATAGTATTTAACCTGGCTAAAAATGACTAGGAATCCTTGGAAATATGGGGCTCACTAGTCACATATTTTTTCAAAATTATATCCACCACCTTGGCCCCGGCGTAAGTCACACTGCCCCTTGCACTCACAAGTTGTCACAAGGGTGGATCTTGCACGTTCTTATGTATCTTGGGATTCCCAAAAAGAATTGGAATTATTGGGTTTGTTATGGAAATATAATTATAAATTTCCACATTGATGACACCATTAATAAACATATCCTCAAAATAAGAACATACCCGAGCTACTTCCAAATTCAACTCATTTTTCGAAACCTCACCATAGGTTTCAGATGCCAAAATGGCTTCCATCCTCCTGTTGTAGTCTTCCTCCTCCATGACGACCAACCCATCCCCCTTATCCGGTTGCATAACCCTGACAGACGAATTACCAAGCAATTCTAACAAACTCCTCTCCTCCTTAGTAATGTTAAATTCAACATTTCATTTAAATTTCGATAAATGGTGAATATCCATATCACACAAACGTTCGAATAAACTTAAGGAAGGATGTAATGGGGGATTGAAAGTGCTGGGTACATAAAATGACTTCTGGGGCATGAACCTACCACCAAACAAGAGATTCAAATTAAGTTTTCTAATAAAAAGCTTTAAATCTATCAAGGTATTAGCTAGTCCAGCCCTCCTACTGGGTACAAAAGACAATCCTTTGGCTAAAAGGTCCACCAACAAAGGAGGAAACACAAATGTGGAATAATTGTAAATCTTAAAATTCATCCCAGTATTAGTCACAATCTGACAAGACTCCAACTCCGACTGTGGTAAACTGGTAAAAGTCCATCCTAATTCCTCCTCATCCTGGGTCTATTCCTCTGTCTCCTTCCCGACGATTGTTGTTGGAATGAGGCAGTTTCTTGAAAATTTAAGTCCCCAGACTCATGTACCAGATCCGAGGACTGTGACTGAGAAACCACGCGGTCGCTACGCCATACCAGGTTCTGCTGATCGGGGACCCCAGAGGCAACTGCTTCATTACCATAAGGCAATCTATTAGGTCTAATGTCATTATTGTCTACCCCGATGTCAGGCGGACATAAATTAGATGCTAAGAAATTACCTTGAGACGCGGGTGGCTTGGGGTAAGCCACCCCTTCTTTATATGCCCTTATATCCTTTTGTAATTTCCTCACTTTATTTGCATTAATTTTCATCACTTGTTGATCGATACTAGTAAAGATACGATCATAGTCGTACCTATAGTTTGTAAAATTAATGTCATTCCGTATTGCCTCATCCAATAAATTTAACTCCCCAGACAGGGAATTTATGGCCCCCTTGTAATGTTTACAAATCAAACCAAGCAGCTCAAAACCATGCCTATCGAACAACAATAAAAGATCTTTATGAAAAGTGGAACCTTCCGCCAGACCCGTCGGGTACTGCCAAGAGCGGAGCCCCTTGGGCACTACTTTAGAACTCTCACATTCCCCGAAATAAGCCACTTCAAGTTGCAACTTCCTCAGCTTAATAAGCTTCTGGTCAAAAATAGAAAGTTTCTGGGAAACATGAAGTTCACTCAGAGAGGTTTGATTTAACTGTCGCCCTCCCATTACATCTTGAAACAAAAAAGGTCGATTCAACCACTGGTTCAAATTGGATTGAAACTGACCTGTATTAGATCCACTCGTATGCCGAGCAGCAGTCAAAGAATTACCACCCTTGTTACTACCTTCAAGCAAGTTCACCTCTCCACCCCACGATTGTCTGACCATACGGCCGGATTCTGCTACTGGCCAACATGTACATTTGCATCCAAACCTTCCAATCCTGTACTATGAAGCAAAGATGGTTAAGCTTATAGGTTATAGGCGTGAGCTTAAATAAACTTTTATTTTGAGTATTCTTTCCTACTGGTGTACGTATTTGTGATTATACTTTCAAGGCATAGTGGCGTACCGTCAGCTGGCTTCCTTTGGTTTGTACTATCCACCTGTGTCGCAAGGTCTCTAATCACACTTTCGGTGTTTAGTAGGTTACCGCCTATGTGGTAGTTCATGGGTACGGTATTTTTCCCAAAGGGGATGACAATGCACTTCTTGGCATTGAGCATTAGGCCATGACTTTGACACCAAGTATCAGTCTCAGTGAGGCCTCTTTGTAGAATGTCCACATCCTTAGGTGAATCCTAGTTTGCAGTCATCTGTGAATTTCATTAGCCAGAGACCAGGTTTATTTGCCTGAACTTCAGAGGAGTAGGACCCAGGACCCAACCCTGTGGTACTCCACTTGTCACTGGTCTGAAGTCAGATTTGGAGTCAGCTACTTTTACTGTGTGGGTTCTGTTAGTGAGCCAGTTGGCCACCCATCTTGTGACATAGGGATTTATGCCTCGTTCAGTGAGTTTATCTGTAATACCAGAGTGGGGGATGGTGTTGAAAGCCTTGGTGAGGTCAAGATAGGCTGTGTGCACTACTTTATCCTCATCTATGGCTCTAGTGACTGCTTTGAAGAAGTCAATCAGGTTTAGGAGGCATGATCTACCCTTTACAAACCCAAACTGAGTGGGGTCCAGAGTTTGGAGGTTACCTATGTCTTTGTTTATGAGCTCTAGGATGATGCGTTCCATGGCCTTGCAGACCAAGCTCGTCAGGCTAATGGGGCAGTTATTCACAGGGTCTGTGGTGGCACCCCCTTTGTGGATTGGGATAACTGTCACTGTGTGTCACTCCTTAGGCACAAAGCCTGAAGTGAGGCTATGGTTGAACATGGTACTCAGGTGGGGTGTCAGTTTGTTCTGTAGTTCGTGCAGAATGCAGCCTGGGTTGTTGTCCGGTCCCATAGATGCTGTTTTCTTGGCTTGGGAGACTGTGGTCTTCATCTGTGCAGCCGTGATTTCAGAGTGTTTGCAATCATCCAGTATGGGGATGGGTCCTTTGGGGGGTAAGGGAGTGAAGTTAGCACTGAACCTGTCGGGCAGTATGTTGGCAATATCAGTTGGTTCGGTAAATGTAGTGCCATTGTGCTGTAGTTCAGAGCATATCTGAGTGTTGCCATGGATATTCTTGACATAGCTGTAGAAAGTTTTGTGGTTGTCTTTAGAATCCAAGGCAATTTTATTTTTGTAACTAGCTTTGGAGGATTTTATGAGGGATCTCAGCTTCTTGCTGAAGCTGACCAGGGAGTTCCTGCAGTCATGGGATTTTACTTTTTTCTGTAACAGTTTTTTCCTTCTGTAGTAGAGCTTGTTTCTGGCAGGGAACCACCAGATTGGCTTCCTTTTTCTGGAGGATATTGTCTTGGTTCTCTTGGGGATGGCATGGTCCATGCACTCGTGTATGTGCTTATACAGTGCATTTGTATATGATTCAGCAGTTGTGCCACTATTTTCCATGTGTGGGTGTAATGAAGTTTGCCACTTCTGACTTAAGAAGCATGAAGTTGGCTTTGGAGAAGTTTTTTACGGTAGTTTCCTTAATGGGGAGGGGGGATGGGATATGGATGTCTAGGGTGATTAACTTGTGATCGGATCTGACCAGCGAGAAGTTGACCTCTGGCATGGACCAGGTCCAGGATGTTGCTACCCCTGGTAGGGTTATGGACAAGCTGGTCCAGGGTGTTGGAATTGATGAATTCCAGAAAAGTTGAGCAAATGAGTTATTACAGGAGTAGTTTTCCCAGTTGATGAAGGAGTAGTTAAAATCTCCCAAAATTAGGGTATTGGGCTGTATATCTTAATATTATCCAGTATATCGAGAAACATGGAGTGGGCATCCTGGGGCATGGCGGGGGATCTGTAACACGCTACAACCTGAATTGCAGTCTTACCCAGTGTTAATTGTACTTGGATAATTTCGGAGACATTATGTTGAGCAACTAGCCAGGAGGTGTGGATATCCTTTATGAATATGGACACGACTCCTCCTTTAGTATTTCAGTCCGGGTTGGGTGGCCAAAAGGTGTGGTAAGAATTGTAGCCTGGTAATGCAGGGGTGCACTCTGGATCCTTAAACCAGGTCTCAGTTACTGCACAGATGTCGATGTTTTCCATCTTAAGGAGAGCCTCGAGTGTGTGCATTTTGATCTTTAGACTTCTAGCACTGAGTAGCATTACCCTTAGATTTCACTTGTTTATGTTTACTATGGTAGTGCGTTTGACATTTGAGCCTTGCCTAAAAAAGGCACTATAGGGCAGCAAGAGCCTTAGTCTGTATCCAGAATCCCAGAGGTGACAGGTGCAGGCCTTCTCTGGCAAAGCATCATGGCTTGTGAATCATGTCATCCCAGGCAGACAGATACTGGATCCCATTGGAATGACACCAGAATCTTAGCCAATTGTTGAAGTCAATCATTTTGTCCTTGTACTGTGGCATCATTCTGGGTAATGGCAGGATGCTACTCAGGGCTAGTGTCATACCTGCCTGGGCCACATGGTCAGCAAGCTCCTCCATGTCTCTTTTCATTTAGTCCAGGGAGGTATGTCTCAGGTCATTCACTCCAACATGGACAATGACAGAGTTATACTTGTACTTGTTTTGGAGTGACCTGAGTGAGTGCATTATATGGCGGATCCTGGCACCCAACAGGCAGCTGACAGTGACTTTCTCCTTGTTCAGCCTGGTGAGGGGGATGTCAGTGTCCCTGACTACAGAGTCGCCAATGACTAGTGTGCTGGGTACGTAGTTTTGCCTTATGGGCTGAGGTTGAGTGGCACACTGATTTTTTGGGCTATGTGTCATTCGGGTAGTGTTGGGGGTGGTGGTTGCTTATGTTTCAGCTTTGGAGGTCTCTGTTGTTTGGGCAGATTTTTATTGAGAACCCCCATGAATGTAGATGTGTGTTTTGAATTACTATGTGTGGGTTTGGGAGGTGCAGGTTTTGATGGACTATGTGTTGAGTGCGGTGTGGTGTTAACCTTCTCCTCTTGACTGTCTAGTCCAGTCTTGGATTGAGAGAGTTTGGCTTCCAATTTGGCTATATAAGTGCATCTCATACAGGTTATAGTGTTGGATGGCAGGAGGAGAGGGTTGTCAGTGTACATGAGGCAATTGCTACATTGCCCCAAGATGCCCAGATTCATCAGGTGGGCAGGAGAAAACACCAGGAGCTGACCATTGGACATGCCTGGTTAGTACTTATTAATGTAAGTACTGGGAGCTGATTTCCTCTTGATTAGTGAGGAAAGTTATGCTGCAGTAATTTGTAGATTATTTAGTGCTTGCAGCAAGAGTTGGACAAGTGCGGAGCACCAGGAACAGTTATGAGTGCTAAAACTAGAAGACTGGCTAGTTTAAGGGTGCAGAAACAGTTTTGAGTGCTAAAACTAGAAGACTGGCTAGTTCTAAGGGAAAAACTGAAGAGCCGACTTTCTGGCAATGGGAATTGTTTAACTGCTGTTAAATGCCACTGCACAGTGCACAAAACTGTGCAAACATGGGTTTTTAAACAGAAAGATGAAAGGAATAGACATAGCCCAAAGCAGCCAATAAAACTATAGATTTTGAGCTGAAACCACTCCTCCAGGTGACGGATAGGCTGTTTCAAAGCTCACCCCTCTCACTGATGAACAGAGAAGCTTCTGTCTATCTCAGAATGGTCTAGGCAACACAGAAACTTACAAACAGGCCAGAATTCAGCAAAATCTGAAACTCTACTAGCTCTAGAAAGGCGGGAAACGAGTACACTAATAGGATTTTTTTTGTTTTGTTTTTTTCAAAAGTTAGAGCAGATACAAGTAAAAAAACACTTTTAAAGTATGAAATGGCTATCGCACTTCAATGTGTAGCCCTTTACAATTAAACAGATGAAAAAACACTTAAAAACAATCAATTGAAGTGCAACAATATAAGAATTAAAAAAAAAAAAACAGTTCAAATAAGTATCACAGTTAATAAAAAACAGTCGGAATAATGCATCTAGCAAAAATAAGCAATAAAAAGCAAAACAGAGGTACTTAATCCACTCAAAGTCTTCCTTTTCTCTCTCTGCCACTGTAGGACTCTGCAGGACACCCAGGCAGGCTCTTGCTGAGGTAATAAAAGCACAAAAAAACGTGCAAACATGGGTTTCTAAGCAGAGAGATAAAAGGAATAGAAATAGCCCAAAACAGCCAATAAAACTAAGATTCTGAGCTGAAACCACTCCTCCAGGCAATAGATAGGCTGTTTCAAAGCTCACCACTTTCACTGATGAACAGCGAAGCTTCCCTCTATCTCAGAAATGTCTGGGTAACACAGAAACCTACAAACAGCCCAGAATTCAGCAAAATCTGAAAACCGGACTCTACTAGCTCTAGAAAGGTGGGAAACAAGTACAGAGATAGGATTTCTTTTTTCAAAAGTTAGAGCAAATACAAGTAAAAAAACACTTTTAAAGAAGGAAAATGTTATCACACTTGGATGTGTAGCCCTTTACAATTAAACAGATGAAAAAACACTTAAACTGATCAATTAAAGTGCACCAATATAGGAATTCAAAAAATAGTTCAAATAAGAACAGAAACCACTCCTATTGTGGTAGATAGGCTACCCTGTGCTTACCACTCTCACTGACAAGCTAGAAGGCTTCCCTCCAACACACAAAGGCTTGAGGGGCTCAGAAGTTTACAAACAGTCCTGAATATAGCAAATCTGTATCTGGATTAGAGTAGTTACAGAAAAGGTGGGAAACAAGCGCAAACGCAGGCTTTTAAACCAGAAAGTTGAGAGAGATGGAAAAAATGCCCAAACGGCCAATAAACTAGAATTTCTGGGCCAGAAACAACTTCTCTTGTGGTAGACAGGATACCTAGTGCTTACCCTTCCCACTAATAAGCTAGAAGGCTTCTCTCCAACACAGAAAGGTTTGAGGGGCTCAGAAGCTTACCAACAGTCCTGGATACAGCAAATCTGTATTTGAGCTAGACTAGTTACAGGAAAGGCGGGAAACAAGTGCAAATGTGGGCTTTTAAGCCAGAAAGTTGAAAAAGATGGAAAATTTGCTCAAATAGCCAATAAACTACAATTCTAGGCAAGAAACCATTCCTCTTGTGGTAGATAGGTTACCTAGTGCTTACCACTCCCACTGATAAGCTAAAAGGCTTCCCTCCAACACAGAAAGGCTTGAGGGGCTCAGAAGTTTACCAACAGTCCTGGATACAGCAAATCTGTAGCTGGACTAGACTAGTTACAGGAAAGGGAGGAAACCAGCTCAGAATGTATTTCTTTTTTTTCCCAGAAAGCAGCTAAAACAGCACTAAAACAATTCAAGTACAGTGCAAGCTAGCTCTCTTGAGTCTGTAGCAGTATTAAAGCAAATAGAGTTTAAATAAATGCAATTTATTAAAAATGTAATCTGAACTAAATTCAACTCTGAACAGTCAAAAATGGCAAAAAACATACTTAGCTGAGAAGCACACTCAGTCAGAACACAAGGAGACACATGTTTTTTGTTAGTAAAGTGCAAAGGGGGGAAGGAGGAGCAGAAGATAATTCAAGATTAAGAACCTAAGTGTTTTGGCCTTCTCAAATCTTCCCTCTGGATCAGATAGAATGAACACTAGAGTGGGAGGGGTGTCCCAGATCAAATCTACAGTAGGGGCGGGCAACTGCAAAGCCAACAACTATAACAACACCACAGGAATAGAGTGGGTGGGAGGGAGAAAACAGGTTTCAGAACAGATGAGAAAACAGCAAACAAAGTCAGCAAATATATAAAATAATTCTGAAAAATTAAGACAATGCAGAACTCTGAAAAGTTAAAGTGTCAAGGAATATACTTACCAGATTGTTTGAGAAGCACTCCAGTCAGAACACAAGGAAATTCTAACAGTGTATGCCAAATAATCAGCCCTTCCCAGTCTTGAACCCAGGACCCTGTACACCTTAGTGTGGAGCTTTTCTCCCCAGACCGCCACTGAAAACTGGCTTTGGAGACTTAATAGGACCACCCTGGTAAACAAATGTCTAATAAACAAATAAATAAATATAACAAAATTGCCAAATTTACCATAAATGGAACCTTTCTAACTCATCACTGTAAAGCCCTACATTCCCTTAGATGGTTTGAACTCCCCCACCACCTCTAATACATACTGCGGTATACAAAATCATCCACAGCCTACTAACGTATCCTGCTCTTAGCCTATTCATTAAGTTTTATATCCCAAATAAGCATCTCAGATCTGAAGACAAGCATCTCCTAAACACTTATAAACCTAACAAACCCCAGCCCTAAGCCTTTACTCCTGCTCTGTGGCAAAACTGTGGAACTCCCATCCTTTAACTATCAAAACCGTTACTAACCTGCACTCCTTCAAAACCTCTGTGACATTCTCCCTCTGGGCCAGTAATCAAGGTACCTGAATCCTCACCACTGACACCAGTGAGGGATGTTTACTTGTAACAAAGATAGGTACACACAGTATTTCCAGATGCAACTGTCTTCACCAAGCATAATTTCTCTTAGGAGCACACAGGGAACACACTCAGTCCGGGATCTGGGTCCCCCCATTTCTCTCCAGGCCACCAACAAGACTCCCCACTGGCACAGTTGTAGAGTTTAGTCCTCAGCCAAGAATTCAAGCCAAGTCCTCCACAATTTTCTCTGTGAAACCAGTGCTCTGTGTCCCTGCTCCAAGTAGCTGACATACACACAACACACACACACACACACACACACACACACACACACACACACACACACACTTTGAGATTTGATTTTCACACACACACACACACACACACACACACACACACACACACACACACACACACACACACTTGGGAAAGGCTGGCACAGATTATAAGGCATTCACTGCCACTAGACACTTCAAAGCCAGCTACTCTAAGGCTCTTACAAGGGTACCCAATTATACTTAGTGAAATTAATATTAATACAAATGGTAGTGTTTGACCAATGCAGTGAGGCTTCCAGGAGCAGCCACAGTGTCACCAAATAAATGTAAGTTAATGGAAAGAAATGAAGACAGTCATTCTCCAGAGGTATAAATGCACCCCCAGATAAAGCCACGACTGTGGCTAACAGAACAATTATCTTAAAGTACTGGTAGAGCAAACCAAGGCACAAAATCCACGAAAATATCATAAAGCAGTTTTATTGATGTAAGCGCTTTCACGGCTTAAACTTGTTGCTTCATCACACATAGTAAAATCAGTGTCAACCATTGCTTTTTAAAGAATTTTACTTCCTGATAACAGCACATTAACAAGCATCAATTAGATTATTAAAGAAATATAGCACACTTAAAAAATACACATACTAAAACAACAGCGCTTAGGAATGTGTAACATATAATATAAAATACATCTATACAAAAGCCTGTATATAAAATTATATAAATTATTATGTAAATTATTATATAAAATTCATGTGTAAATAAAACCATTCATGCCAATAATATTTATTCTATTTCAACCCATTGTTTTTATTCTTATTCTTTATTTTTTAAACCTTCTATTCTTCAAAATGGGCTTAATGCAAATGTTATCATTCAACCCACTACCTTTATTACCTCTCATTCTGATAATCCATCTGAGCTCAGTGGATTCAACCTTATTCTCTATGTCACCTCCACGAACATTCTCATGGATTACCTCTAGAGCCATAAATTTAAAATTATGTGATGCGTCTTGTGATGTAATATGTTTAGCCAAAGCATTTGTACATATAGAGTTATTTATACAATAAATATGTTCTACAAATAGTATTAAATTGACAATAGACACTCAGTTTAATAACATGGGCTTGTGCATAATAACATTACTGTTTTAACTTGTCAAAAATGACATACACTATATTGAACATCAAGGGGAAATATGATGATTTTCTCATATAAGCAAATGTGCATAACAAGTCATATAATTGCTTTAACTTGAATTGTGGTTTTGTAACCCATCTTGACTATACATAATACTTGAGCTGTTACCAAGGTAACTAATGTTTTATACATGACATCAAACTGACAAAGTTGTTCATGGGAAACAATAGAAGCCTGAACTAGGAATGTCACAGAATCTAACAATCACATTCTGAACAAATAGTATTAAATTGACAATAATCACTCAGTTTAACCTTTGCTGATTATACAAAATAGAATGTTGCCAATTTAATCTAAAAACTTTCAGTATATGCCGTAAAATGGCAGTTTATGAATATGGAAATGGAACTTGTAATCATCAATCACAATAAGTGAATTTGTTGTTTTTAGCCTATAATTTCACTCATTTTGTAATAAGAAATGACAGACATGAAAATCCTTATGTGTAGGAAATGGGGGAAGAGGGATGCACTGATAATTAAAATGCACTAACTTTCATCGATGTTCACATAAATTAAACTTGATGCTTTAAATAAGTTAACAACAAACAAAGTGATTACTTAAATGCAGGCAAGCAATGAAATATAACTTCTGATATATCCAGTAAAATACATTGTATTATAACCATTAGGTATAAATATTATTACCATCTATTTATATTAAGTAACACGTTTTGAAAGACTTCATCAATAAGGGTGAATATGTTAAATAACTGTGTGCTATAATCTTTTACTGAGGTTTTATATATGATACATCCTACTTTACTATGATTGTATTGCTTGTCATCTATCTTTCATGTAAATATTAATTGCTTATACACTAAGTAGACATTTATATTGTATTAGAATTCTATCTAATCTACAATAGTACTATACCTGTTCAAAATAATATAAATATTGCTTATTCCTGTTACAAATATTCTCCATATGATAATTTGATTTATGGAGTTCAGATGTTTTGTACTGTAAAGGTATGAGTGATAATCTGATGGACTTAGGTTTATTCATCAGATTAGGAATCATTTTTATTCCATGGGTAGTGCAGATCTTAATTTTGTTAACATTTATTCATTAAAATTTGTAATTTCACAAAAACATTTTAGTATGTCTGACCAAAACTTTACTTTATTGGTAAACACCCAAAGTATAAAACTGATAATTTCCTTTAAAAGCTCAAAAATATACTTTATAGTTATCAGAGGAAAATGATTAATAGTCACAATAAATAAAAAAATACATAGTCTAAATAACCTAAGATGGATTTAACTTTATTATATTTAAATACCAATGGCTTAAACAATCCTAGCAAGAGATAAAAAAACTGAAATATTTAAAAGTGAACAAAGCAAGAGATCAAAAAACTGAAATGTTTAAAATTGAACAAAGCACAAATTGTCTTCCTTCAAGAAACTCATTTCAAAACAAATGACAATTACAAATGCAATCCTAAGGAATATATGATATTGGTGCAATCCATTTATAAGACAAAGACATAAGGGGTAACAATTTTATGGAAAACAAATGTGATTAACCCACAAATCATTTATAAGTATGAAGATAAAGAAAACCAAATGGCATTAGTAATAGTTAAATATAATAACAGAATATGGACCCTAGCCACTCTATACTGGTTCCCAGGCATTGGAACAGGAACTGTTAATAAACACTTGGATTTCATCTCCAGTAATTATAAAGGCAACTTAATATTAGGAGGAGATTTTAACTGTATATATCTAATATTTCTGAAACTACAAATAAAAGACTGCTGCATACATCTGCTGTATCAAAAGCTTTAAACAAGTGGGTAGAATCATTTCATCTTGTAGATACTTTCCATTTTAAAGAAGATAAATCTTTGTTGTTTTCTCATCAAGAGCACAGATTTGGTACCCAAACTAGAATAGATAAAATATTTGCTGCCCATGACTTACACTTTAAAATCATTAATTTCTCAATCACTCCCTGCCCCTTTTCAGACCACAATTCATTGATACTAAACCTTCAAAATGGGTACAATCCATTAATCCTTAACTCCAGAATTCCAGCATATATAACTAAAACTAAAGAGTTCAAACCCTGGTTATTATCTGAATTACAGCTCTTCCTAGATATTAATTACACCACAGAGATAAATAAAATAATGATATGGGACTTATTAAAAGCTTACATATATGGTGAAACCCTAAATTGGTATGAAAAAATCAGAGAATAGGATTCTGAATTATTAGATCTACAATCCAAACTTGTCAGTAAAAGCTGAAAAAAATCAAAATCATTTGGAGATGAAAAAGAAAGTAGAAGTATTAAACAATAAATACAACAAAATTCTAACACATAAAACTAGTTTAACTTTAGAAAAACTAAAGATTAATACCTTGGCCACGTCTCCCAAATATCTACATAATTTATCCACAAGAATCAAAGTACAATCAAAAGCTAATAACATTAAAAGTGTTTTCCATGAAAAGAAAGGGAAAAATGTCTCAGAAATAGGTGACATTCCTGATGCCTACAGAAATCACTATATGGAACATTTCCAAAAAGAAAATATACATATCAATCAATTAAATCTAGATGAAAAATGTTCTAATATAAAAAATACCAGAAAAATTAATACTAGTTCTGCAAGCACCCATATCCTACAAAGAAATTACAGATACAATAAAAGAGGGTAAAAATAATAAAATTCCAGGTATAGATGGCATAATTATGGAAATATATAAACTTTTTCCTTCAAAGATACTATCTCTCTTCCAAAAAAACTCTATTATAAATTCAGTCACAAGCTTTAATACCATCCTCTTGGAGATATTCATTAATCACACCAATCCTAAAGGAAAATAAATCCCCAAACCTCTGTACCTCATATAGACCTATATCGTTTTTAAATAATGACTATAAGATATTTATGACAATATTAACTAACAGAATGAAAATGCCACTATCCAAAACAATAAATAATGATCAAACTGGATTTATATATCATAGACACACACATGACAATATTAAAAGGATAATTTCTACTATAGATTATGAATAAAGAAAATAAAGAAACACTCATAATTGGATTAGCTATAGAGAAAGCCTTTGATTCCCTAAATTGGGACTATTTGTTTAAAATCCTAATGCTATTTGAATTTCCTGCATCCTTTGTTCTTCTCCTAAAGAATATATATACAAATAATTTAGCATATGTCAAATTAGGTCCTTTTACCTCTGAATCTATACATATAACAAAAAGCACTAAACAAGGATGTCCCATGCTACCGATTCTATTTGCTCTGACTATTGAAATATTGGCAGATTCAATCTGTAACATTATAAAAATCAAAGGAATAGATGTTTATGAACAATACAATTCTAAAGTAATGCTATTTGCTGATGACATACTACCAACGTTATCTAATACAAAAGAGACATTAGAAGAATTAGATATATTAATTGACAAATTTCACATGACTTCAGGACTCCATTTCAATAAATCAAAATCAAAATTTTAATTTTTAAATTAAAAAAAAAGAACTGCAGACTAAGGGGGAATCATGTCATAGGGAAACAAAAATCTACCTTAAAATATCTAGGAATTGAGTTATGCAAGGATAATAATGAATTAGTCTAAAAAATCTACAATAATATCATCAATACAATTAAAATCTCTGTGGAAAAATGGAGCAACATAATATTAGCATTTGAAGATAGACTACAGTTAATAAAAATGGTTTTACTGCCCAAGATCCTCTATATAGCCTTGGAAATACAACTGCTACTAGAAAGGAATATACTTAAAGAAATAAATTCATGCCTAATAAATTTTTTATGGTTTCCCAAAAGAAACAGAATAACTTTAATACATCATATCAGACCATGGAAACAGGGAGGGTTAAACTTTCCTGCTATAGAAACATATATAAAAGCATCAATATCTAAAACAATCTCAGATTGGATAAGTCCAAATTACTCTGCAAATTGGAAAGAATTAATAACTGTAATATCAATAAATGAATTTAATTTACAAAAAAAATTTCAACTAGATAAAAACAATTTGCCATGGCACATATGTATTAGTATGCCATATAACATAATTAAACCCACTAAAATCTGTACAATTAATTATTACATTGACTCATTTAGGAAAATTATTAATGCAAATATAGATTTAAAAATCTGGTATGATCTTTTAACACCATTTATAGTCACAAAGAACTTTCTACGTACAATATATAGAGAAATTAATTCCTGGGAACAGAAATGATTTGTTTGTTGGCTCCAATTTATCAAAGAACTAAATGTTTTAGATATGCAAGTAATAAAAACAACATACAAAATTCCACAATAGGACTGGCTAATTTTACAGAATATTCTGTCATATTCCCAAGATTTATTTAAGTATAATAATTAACAATTCTTCATTTAAAGAAATACCTAAATTTGCAAAATACATATATGAAATCATATACAATGACTTTGACATGGGAAACAGTATTTCAAAATTTTATAAATATTGATAAACTATAAAACAACACCCAAAACCTCAAACTGGAAATATATAACAGAAGGACACTCAATACAGTTAACTGACGATAGTAAAACAAAAATCTTATTATCAATAAAATATACACCCTTTACACAATACTGGAATGTTTTTAATTGGAAATGCTTGCACAGAGCATTTTAACCTTAATTAGAATCAGTAAAATTAGTTCTTCCATAAAAGGAATATGTTGGAGATGTGAGCAAGTACACAATGTAGATTGGAACCACATTTTCTTTAATTGTATTAAAATTAAGCCATTTTGGAATGGTATTAATAACTTTATACACGCTTTATTTAATGAATCATTTTATTTAACTAAAGCTCTTATATTATTAAATGTGAACGAAGGTCCTCATTTGAATAGGTCAAACATGTATCTAGTATGGACTATACTTGCAATTTAAAGGAAGTGTATAACAAGAAGATGGAAAGCAAACACAATACCAACTTTGGAAGACTTCTACAGCCTACTGAAGACCACAGCATTATTAAAAATTAAAATTAAAGAACTAAGAATTTATCCAAAGCCATTTATTGACAACCCTTGGGGAAAAGTCTTATCACTGATTGACACTATACAGTAATTGATCAGACACTCTGATAATGGATTGGACATACTTATAAAGTAACTGTATACATTAAGATCTGTTATAGTGTCAGGCTAATGTAAATAGTGTACATAGTTATTTAAGATGCTATGTATAAATACTATGGAATTCATTCAAATGTATTTGAAAAATAAAAAAAAATTTGAGAAAAAAAAAGAATTGTCCTTATTTTCCAAACAGAGACTGGACAATACAAAATCCATTATGTTTGCATTTGGAGCATTCAACAACAGTTATGTTTGTATGTCCTTCCTCCCACAGCTTTCACTCTATGTTCCAATCCAAAAAACTAGGCACCCTTTACAGAATCAAATCCTTCCTTACCCCTGTAGCTAGAATCACTATTGCCCAGACCCACCTGATCTCCACCTTATTCTATGCTTCAGCTATTTACACTAATTTATCTAAAACCAACCTCTCCAAACTTTCCACCAGTTATAATAACATAGCCAGATTTGCTACTGGCTCCCCATTTAGAACTCATCACTGTCATAACCTCAGACAACTGGGATGGTTAGAACTGGAGAACCAACTTCTTTTTCAACAACTTGTTATCACCCAAAAGATCCTTTACTACCCTAATAACACCCCAATCCTCACCAACCTCATTACCCCCTACAAAAATCTTGCTACACTACGTTCAGCAAATAAACTCCTAGTCTCATCCATTAAATCCAACAACAAAGCTGGGGACTCACTTTTCACCAACGCCATAGGGAAAAGTTGGAGCCATCTCCCTAGTGAACTTTCCAACCTTGCTTCCACTCTTCTTTATAAGAAGCATCTTAAAGAATATCTAACAACTCACTGGCTTTGTCCCTGTTCCAACCCTGACTGATATCTCTTTCTCCTTCTTGCTCTTTCTCTTCACTTTCTACTCCACTTTTCTATATAGCCTACCTGTAAAAGGACATTCTTTTTTGAACTCAAAGGACTTCTATTATTGAACCAAAAAAAAAAAAATTAAATTACATTATTTTTCTTTGCTCTCTCTCAAATTTTTGCTCTTTGTATTTGTTCTCAGTTTATATTTACTAAAGGACTCTGTATAAGTGGATCTGACCCTTAAGAAAAAAATGTACCACAATTTCACTTTAATATTTCTCTTTACTGTATTTCTTTTGTTATTACTGTTGCTTGGAGCTTTTCTCCCCGGGCCTCTACTGAAAATGGACATGTATCCAGTTAGACTAGCCCGGTCAACAAATGTAAAATAAATAAAATAAAATAAATAAATAAATGTTGTATACCCTCTTCCCCTCAGATTTCATTTTTTTTTTCTCACAGTTTTTCAAAAAAATTCTCTTTCACCGTAATATAACAATACATAGGTTAGTTTCAACAAAATACTCTGTATTCCAGTTTTCAAATATCATTTGGCAAATGGATCAGTTCATCTTGTTTGAATTTTAAATCCCTCCACAATGATTATTCATCCAATCTAAACTCCATTAACATTCTTGTTTATCAATGGAGTGTATCTTATAACAGTATGCATATAAAGGATAACTAATTACACTCTGATTTTTAACAATAGACTAATATTACAATAAAAGTCTTTTTCTGGCATTAGGACCAGGTGACTCTACTTTATTACTGATCCGTGGCAAATTTTAAGATAAGTCAATAAACTTAATATTCATTAAAAATAAAGAAAATTGTCTTTTATGGGCTTGTACTCCCAAAAGTCATAGTACTTCTGTCCAGAAACTGTACCTATCTAGTGATCTCTCAACTATGAAGCTGACTCACAGCAATTTTTTTTCCTTTGCTTAAGCACTTTCAATACCTGCTGCCTTTGAGTTTACTGCCACTGTATAAGACAAGAAAAAACTGTAAGTAAACTTACTGTAACAATACAATAGATGTTTGACTAGATCACTGATGCAGTAGCACAAAGCTATATGGGATAAATCCTGTCAAGGATATTAGACATCTGGGCAGTATATTAAAACTTATGGGTTCCTTCCTTGTGCACCATACAGACAGTAAAGCCTAAGATCTGGTTTGTATCAAAAGAATTCATGACTACCACAATTCATAACTTTCTTGCCTCAAAATGGGAGTCTGCAGCCAAAAGATATGTTATGTCCAGGAGTGTCAAAATATGATATTCCAGAAACAAAGTTGAACAGGACCCCACCCTGGCCAAGGGCAAATAGCCCAGAAAAAGAAAGGAGGAAGGAGGGATGGTGTTTGTACTGCAAAATGACATATTCAAATATCTGCTGTTATGGTAAGCTTACTTACACAACTGTACAATATTCATCATTAAATCACTGTTGCGGTAGCATAAAGCTATATGAGTCAATTGCCAAGACTTAAACAGAAATGGTGGAGGAAACACAACTGTAGTCCTAAAGTCCCTAAATAATAGACTTAAAAGATACTGTCCTGGCTCTGGAAAAGTAATCAGTTTTATAGTGCTTAGTGAAAGTATGCACAGATAACTAAGCTGCTGTCTCTAGAATAGATGTAGAGCCCATCCCATTCCTAAAAGACACTAGAGATAGCCGCAACTCTGGAAGAGTGAGCTTTGGCCCTCTCGTGGGGGTGGGGGGGTATTTCTATAGTCAGAATAACAGAATTGAATGGACTGAGACAACCATTTTGAAATAGTCTGCTTTGAAATAGTTTGGCCTTTTTTCTTGCCATTATAAGAAATAAAGAGCTGGTCTGACATTTTAAAGTCTTTTGTTCTGCACAGGCAGTATCTGAGCTGCCTGTTGATATTCAAGGGGTGCAGAATCCTCTCTGTCCCATATTCTTGGGTTCAGGAAAGAGCACAGCAAAGTGAATACACTGATTCCAGGTACAGTCCGAAACAACATTAAGCATGAATGAAGGGTTGTTTCTTTTGAAAGACCAAAATGGGTTGGCAGACATGAGGGCTTGCAACTCAGATACTCACTTAGCCAAATTCAGAGCTATAGCCAAAGTGATCTCCCAAGTTAAGTACTTCAGGGAAGTGTCAGAAGCAGATTCAAAGGGAGACAGAGTTAATTTTTCTAATACAGAATTAAGATCCCAGAATGGAGCCACCTGTTTCCTAGCGGGGCTGACATGTAAAACCCCTTTCAGAAATTAATTGACCTGGAATAAGGAAGAAAGGGGAGAGTGAATGACAGACAAGCAGAAATGGCTAAGAGTTGTACTTGACTTAAGTGTAAGACAGACCTGATTTGAGAAATTCAAACAGTTAGTGGAGAATCAGAAGAACCTTTGCTTGGAATGGGTTCTGAATTCTTCCTTGGCTCCAATTAGAAAATCTCTTGCAAGTTTTAAATTTCCTTTAACACCTATTGCACATCCTCAGAAAAAAATTTGTGCCTAAATGGGATCAAAAGCCTATTATCTAAACAGTCAAGCAGGTTCACTCCATGAGGAAATATTTGGTAATTGCCATAGCCAACTGCATGAGAAAAGAGAGCCAATGTTGTGTAGGCCAAAAGGGAGTTACCAGGAGTATCTTTGGAGATTTCTTTATCTCTAATAGGACTCTGGTTAATGGGGGGGGGGGGGTATAAAGGAACATTCCTGTCCATAGGAAAGAAAAGGAATATTTTTATAAGCATTTCTGCAAGATGTCCTGGCGCAGAGCTTCTTTAACTGTCTGTTGTGAATGGACAATGGAGGCAAACACATTTATTTTGGGAGTTCCCCACAGGTGGACTCTTTCCTGGAACACCTGGAGATGTAACATCCATTTGTGAGGGTCTGCCCTGGATCTGTTCAGAGAGTTTACCATTATAAGCAGCTCTACAGGATGCATATTTCTTGAAGAGACAGACTGTGCTGAATTGCCATTTCCCAAGCAACCATGGCTATCCTACACAGGCAGTAAGACAGCATAACCCCCTTGTTTGCTTATGTACCACATAATAGTGGTATTGTCTGTTATGAGCAAGACTGCTCATGCAGTCCACAACTGATTGAGTGCTCCTGACTGCCTTTATCAGAGCCATCATCTCCTTGAAGTCCATATGTTTTTCCTGAAATGGGGCTCCTGCACCCCCTTAGACTCTGATTATATGAGAAAATGCTCCCCAAAGCAAAGTCTAAGGTGTCTGTTGTAACTTGAAGGATAGGAATGGAGGGGAAAAAGGGGAGACTTTGGTTTTGTTAGACCAGATTAACCCACCAAAGAAGTTTCCTTTTTATGAAGTCCAAGAATGGAATTGGAAAGGATAAGAAATACTGGTGATGGGACCAGACATATTTTAGGAACCAGTGAATTTTCCTCATGTGAACCCTGGATAATGAAAGGATGAGGATGGAAAATGAGATGTAGCCTAAAATTCTGAGGAAATCTCTTGCTGTGTAACTGGTCTGATGAACAAGATTTTCAAAATGAAGCTGGTAAAATGAAACTTTTTGTGGAGGGACATAAGCCATCATGCCTAAGGTGTCTATAAGTCATCCTAGAAAAAATATCCTGTGAGATGAAATCAGGGAAGATTTCTATAGATTTAAGTGAAACCCTGGACTCTGGAAAAGGCTCATAGTAAACTGGAGGGAGTTTATAGTCTCTTGAATGGACTATGTTACGATAAGATGAAACAATCATCCAAGTATATGTAAATGTGAATTCCCAGAAGTCTGCAGAAGACAATGACTGGTGCCAGACACTTTGTGAGCACCCTTGGAGATCTGAATAGACCAAAAGGCAAATAAACAACTGAAAGTGGAATCCCTAAACAAATAACCTTAAATAGCACCTGTGATTTTCATGAACAGTAATTTGGTGATATGCATCCTTGAGATCTAGAGTGACCAAGAAGGCATTTTGTGTAAGAAGAGGAAAAAGAGACTGCAAAGCTAACATGTTTAACCTTGTTGTAGTAAGGAAGGTGTACAGAATTGACAAGTCTAACACTGGTCTCCAGGTACTCTCTTTCTTATAGGATCTTAGGATCATAGGAGGTTGCTAGACAAATGTCCCTAGAACCTTTTTCAGCCTAGCCATTCATCCCCCAAATTTCCCAATTATCAATGCCCATTGGCTAGAACAGATTTGGTATATGCCTGTGACTTGGGATATCAACAAACTGCCCCTGTTCATAAGGGCCACAGGTGACAAACCAGGGGTGAATTTGCGTTTTCCCATCCATTCATTTAAACTGCATCTAAATAGACTTAGGGAAGAGCTCTGTTTCACATAAATGGGGAGTCTGTTCCAGAGAAGAGGTAATCTCTGAGACATACACCTATTCTCCAGCATTTTTTGTTTATGTCACTGATGAGATTTTGATCCTTAGATCACATAATTCTAGTGCTATTTGCTTTGTGAATGTGTATCAGATCGATCAGGGCTAGATCAGAGACTGTCTTGAAGGTTAGACATATATTGCACTTCAGTTGTCTGTAGGAGACAGAATAAAGGGACATGGATTTGAAGTGGTCCACATAGGACATACCATTTGCAGCCTGTATTATTTTAGTGTGGAACTTCTATTGCCACTCCAGTTGTTGCAAATGCTCGGTCAGGTAAATGCTGAAGGGTGCGTTGTACACAACTATTAGTCTAATGAGGGCTGAGTATAGTGGGACTATGATCTCCTTGATCTGGATGCCATGCCCTAACTTATATGTTGTGCCATGTAGAAGGATGTTCTCACCACCATGAACGCATGGTGATCAAACTTCAGGTTACAGTCAACCTGACTTCCTAAGTCCCTTACCACCAGCTCTCCTCTTATGGGAGTGTTATCAATGTTGTAATTTCCAAGGGTAGTTGTCTTCACAAAGGGTATAAGTATGCATTTTTTGCAATGAGTATTAGGCCATGGTTCTGGCACAAGTTATTTGTCTGTGTCAGACCCTTCTAGAGGATAGCTACATCTTTGAGGATTCAGTGATTGCATCAAACTTGCAGGTGTCAGCAATTTGGTCAGCCAAAGGCCCTCTATATTTGCCTTGACTTCAGATAAGTATATTCCAAACAGGAAAGGTCCCAGTACCAAGCCCTGTGGGATGCCATTAGTATCATGCCTCTTGGAGAAGGTGGATTTCCCCACCCTAACTTCATGTGTCCTATCTGTGAGCCATTTGGGTACCCATCGGGTGACACAGGGATTTAAGCTTAAATTTGTGAGTTTGTCTATAATACCTGAGTGAGGTATTGTGTCAAATGCCTTTGCCAGGTCAAGATAGGCAGTATGTATTGCTTTGCCCTCATTCACGGCTCTATTTCCTACTTGGGGAAGTCCACCAAGTTTAGTAGGCATGACATGCCCTTGACAAAACTGAAATGGGATGATTCTAGTGTTTGAAGATTTCCTTTGTTTTTGTTTATCAGGTCCATAAGAATTCTTTCCAAGTCCTTCATAGTCAAACGTGGGGGTCTGTAGTTCTTTGGGTCTGTTAATGGCCTGCCTTTATGTAGAGGGATGTCAGTTGCAGTCCTCCATTTCCTAGGGATGAAGCATATCTGAAGTCTGTAGCTGATCAGAGATTTTAATGGTCCCAACAGGTGATGTTTCAAGCTATTTAGGAGGCATCCTGGAATCTTATCAGGACCCATTGATGCAGTGTTTTAAGCTCTAGAGAGTGCAATGAGGACCTATTCTTTTGTGATAGTTGGAGGAGAAATGGTAGAGGGATACAAGGAAAATCCTTGTATAGAAACCTTTTCCCATTGGGAAGGGGAAGAGGTTATATTACTCCTTGTGCTAACATCTTTATTAGAATCTGAGGAAATAAATGGTTTTGATTGTTTGGAGGAAGAGGTATTATTGTCTGCCAATGATGGGATGTCCATTTGCACTAGCAACTGTGATGAATTATTTCCAGTGCCAAAAATCTATGGGTATTTGTCTCCAAAGGTGCAGACAATGCGATAAATTGTTGGTTAGCTTTATAGGATGGCCTGTGTGGTGAGAGATAAAGGAGAAAGAGGCACAGGGATAGCCATTCTTTTTTCTTATGCTGATCTATGAGGACCACTCCATTTCTTCTTTGGATCTCCTTGCCACTTCTTTTTGCATTGTTGCTTACTGGACTTTTGATTACTGGCTTTAAATGGCTTTCTAAAGAAGGGTCCAGGGTTTGAGTGGTAGTTCCTCTGGTACCTAAAAAATAGAGAGAAAAAGAGCTGTTTCTCCCCTTGTGTTAACGTATTTCTTTTCTCTAATCTTTTAATCTTTTAAGGACCTCTGCAGAGGAATTCCCAAAAAAGTATTTTTCTAATTGTAGTAGATTTTATGTCCCCCTAGTAAGCTCTGAAGTCACACCTGGACATGTTTATGTATTACAGAGCTTGCTGTAGTAGCCCTAGACACAGTATTTACTGCATCATAAAAGCACTTTATTGAATGGTTTGTGACATGTGAAGATAAAGATACCAAGACTGATAAAGTAACCTTAGAGTCTTTGACGCCAGAAGGTTTGAAATAGCCTTCTGCACATCAGAACATAAAGAGAGCAGATACTTAGCCATGTGGGCCTGGAAGATAATAACCCTGAAAGCAAGTCTGGATTATGTATACACTTTCTTTCTATATGTCAAATACCCTGATATCCTTCTGAATGAGACATGAACAGCAGAGGTCAAAGGTTTATATCCATCTTGTCTGTCTACAGAAATCACAGCAGGGTCAGCTGAAGGATTCCTAAAAAATGGTATTTGTGTGAATCAGATACTTAATACAGGCTTCTTAGGTGCAGGAGACTGCAAATTTGGAGGAGCAAAGACTAAAAGAAAAGCATCCTCCAAAGACGCTAGTATGAAGGGACAGCCATGGGTTTGGGGGAATCCAAATTCAACAGGTCATAATGCCTTTACTATGCCTCTGAAACCTCCCTTCCTAAAATTTATTCAGAATAAGAAACAGAAGGTATATTGTCCTCTGATTCAGATTCATAAGGGATAGGAGAGAAGTGCTGCAAGGCATAACTCAAACCTTCTTTCTCAGAATCAGAAAAAGCCTCTTCTGAAGATGAAAAATAGTATCTCTTTCTCTAGGAATGTGAAGACCCAGGAGGTGAAGACTGGAAGTACTAGAAATCTTTGAAAAGGCCATGAGCAAAGGTATACCAGTCTTCTTGGAAAACTTTCAAATTGGATGGAGATGAAGGGGTAAAAATGCTCATATTTTAGGAACTATTTTCTAGGGATCTCACAGTAGATAGTTTTGGACAACACAGACATCTGAACTTCCATGAGCAAACTAGGTACCTAAGAGCTGATGAACACCTTCATCTCCTCCTCCTTCTTCTTCTTCTTTCAAAATGAAGCAGGGTTCTCCCTTTTTAATGTACTGTCTTACTGGATATGCTGAAACCCTGGTCTATAGTGGCTTCCCATGATGAATTGCTAGAGGGGGCCTGAAAGATTGCACTGATGGTCCAAAGGTTCAAACAGTACTACAGTGGAACCATCTGTCCAAGACCATTCAAAAAAGGAAGACATCCATCAATAACCTCTTTCAAAAATGTTCCCTTATTTTTTAGCTGACGGAGGACATATGAGGAAGATGAATTAGTAGCCATGGAAACTCACACCAAGGCCTTCAAACACCAGTTCTCCAAGAAAAGTCTAAGCTTATTCAGTCTACTATGAATAGTTTTCAGTGTGGAAGACAATCTGTCAAGACTATACATTGTGACCTTCTTTGAGGCAGACAACATAAACATTGTGGAAGTCCTTGTATGGAATCTGCCTATCACATGAAAATTTCCCCTTTCTAACAAATGTAAGATACACATATAGGTTCATAGGTAGGGAATAGGCTATCTGCCCGAGGGCATTTATAAGCCTAGCCAGAGTGTGTCGGCTTTTGCTGCCCCATTGATTAGCTAACTGATCCTCTGTCAAGCAGAGCCAATGAAGTGATCCCAGGGGTGTATTTTCTGTTACCCATCCACTCGTCAAGGTTTCTCTTGAAGAGTGTTAGTGAGTGGCTCTGCCTGATGTAATTTGGAATTTTGTTCCAAAGCATGGGGAGTCTCTGTGACAGGAATATATCCCTCCACCATGTTCTATTTATTGTTGTGGTGAGGTTTAGCTCACTAGAGCATGTGGCTCGCAGTGACTTGGATTTCTTTAGGTGAAGCATGTCCGTCAATTCTGAGTTGGACATGGCTTTGTAAGTCAGGCAGAGATCACCTCTGAGTAAGCGATATGCCACTGAGCACAGCCGGAGTTTTTTCAGTCGGGCTGTATAGGACATATGTTTGAGACTAGTAATCCTCTTGGTGAGGTACTTTTGTGGTCTTTCCAGCTGATGGAAGTGTCTTGCGAGGTACATCCCAAATGGGACTTTGTGCTCTATGATGGGTCTAATGAGTGACAAGTAGTGGGGCACTATAACCTCTTTATTTCTAGATGTGAACCCTTTAGTAATTAGATGGGCCACATAGAAGGATTTCCTAACTACTTTGGCAATATGATTGTCAAAGGAGAGATTACTATCTACCTGGGTCCCCAGATCTCTTATTACCTCTTCTGTATTAAGGGGGCTGCCACCTATGTGGTAATTCATGGGTGTTTTGTTTTTCCCAAATGGGATGAATATGCATTTTTTGGCATTTGGCTTGAGGCCATGACTTTGACACCAGGTGTCCGTCTCAGTAAGGCCCTTTTGGAAGATGTCCATGTCAGCCGGAGAGTCAATTATGGCTCCCAGGTTGCAGTCATCGGCAAACTTAGCCATAGTCTTCCTGTGTTTGCCTGTACTTCTGAGAAGTATATGCCGAACAGTAGGGGTCCCAGGACCGAGCCTTGTGGGACACCACTTGTGACTGGTTTAGAGGCGGACCTGGAGCCTGCTATTCTTACCGTGTGAGTTCTGTCTGTAAGCCAGTTGCCACCCCATCTTGTTACGTAGGGGTTTATGTTCAGGCTGGTGAGTTTTTCTGTAATACCCGAGTAGGGAATGGTGTTGAAAGCCTTGGCGAGGTCAAAGTAGGCTGTGTGAACCACCTTTCCCTTGTCTATGGCCTTGGTGACTGTCTCAAAGAAGTCAACCAGGTTTAGTAGGCATGATCTGCCATTAACAAAGCTGAACTGGGTCGGGTCAAGTGTTTGGAGGTTCCCAATGTCTTTGTTAATGAGTTCCATGATGATGCGCTTCATAGCCTTACAGACCAGGCTAATCAGGCTTATGGGACAATAGTTACCAGGGTCAGTTGTGGCCCCTCCTTTGGGATAGGAATAACCGTTTCTGTGCGCCATTCTATTGGCACGTAGCCTGTGGAGAGTCTGAGGCTGAACAGCATGTTTAGATGGGAGGTTAGTTCGTTCTGTAGTTCGTGCAAGATGCAGCCTGGGACACCATCAGGTCCCATTGACGCTGTGTTTTTGACTTTTGAAAAGGCTGTTTTCACCTGTGCGTCTGTGACTTTTGGGACACTACACTTTTCCGGTATTGTTGTGGGCCCTTTTGGAGGTGAGAGGGGGGTGAAGTTTGCACTGAATCTATCTGCCAGGATATTGGCAATATCAGTAGATTCAGTATATTTTGTGCTATTTTGCACTAGTTCAGTACATATCTGCGAGTTGCCACTTAGATTCTTAACATAGCTAAAGAAGGCTTTGTGGTTATCTTTTGAGTACTTAGCTATTTTTCTTTCGAAGTTAGCCTTGGATGATTTCATGAGGGACCTCAGTTTCTTACTGATACTGATCAGAGATGTTTTTCCTTCTTGGGATTTGCTTTTTTTCTGAACTAGTTTCCTCCTTCTATTGTATAGCCTGTTTATTGCAGGGGTCCACCAAACTGGTTTCCTTCTCTTAGAGGAGTGAGTCTTGGTTTTGCTAGGGATGGCATGATCCATGCATCCTTGTAGGTGCTCATAGAGTGCATTTGTAAAGGTTTCTGCATCTTGGGCAGCATTATCCTTTAGTGTGGGGGCTGTGAAACTTACCACCTCTGTCTTAAATAAGGTGAAGTTTGCTTTAGAAAAGTTATTTTACTGTGGTTTCCTTAGTTGGGGGTGGTGGTAGGGTGTGAACATCCAGAGTGATTAGTTTATGGTCTGATTTAACCAGTGACAGGTTGACCTATGGTGTGGAACACCTGTCGCCCATGTTGGTGATGACCAGGTCCAATATGTTTTCAACTCTGGTAGGGGAGTTTACCAGCTGATCCGGGGTGTTTGAGTTGATGAATTCCAGGAAGCGCTGGGCCTGGAAATTTGTACTCGAGTAGTTTTCCCAGTGAATGGTAGGGTAATTGAAATCACCCAATATCAGGGTGTTCGGTAGGACCTTCATGTTTTCCAGTGTCTCCTGAAAGGTGGAGTGGTGGTCCTGGGTCATGGAGGGTAATCTGTAGCAGGCCACAATTTGCATTGCAGTTTTGCCCAATGTTAGTTGCACATGGATGATCTCAGAGGTATCATGCTGCGCCACTAACCTGGAGGTGTAGGTATACTTGATGAATATGTATACACCCCCTCTTTTGTGTTTCGGTCCGTGTTCTGTGGCCAAAACATGTGGTATGAGTTGTAGCCCGTTAGTGCTGGGGTGCTCTCTGGAGCCTTGAACCAGGTTTTAGTTACTGCACAGATGTCGACATTCTCCATACTGAGGAGTGCTTCGAGCATGTGCATTTTGAGATTTAAACTCCTGGCATTGAGTAGCATAAGTCTCAGTTTTTTGTTAATTGTGCTGTTTATGGAGGTGGGTTTGACTTTTGAGCCTTGCCTCAAAAAGGCACTATGGCGGCAGCAAGAACCTTGGCCCATATTCAAAAGCCTAGGAGTGACAGGTGCAAGCCATCTCTTGCAAAGCAACGTGGCTTGTCGAGCATGTCGTCCCAGGCTGACAGACACTGGATCCCCTTTGAATGACACCAGAAGCTTAGCCAATTGTTGCAATTGATCATTTTTTCTTTATACTGAGGTATCATTCTTGGTGAGGGCAGGATGCTACTCAGGGTCAGGGTCATACCAGCCTGGGCTACATGATCAGAGAGCTCTTCCATGTCTCTTTTCATGCAGTCTAGAGAGGTACGTCTCAGGTCATTCACACCAACATGAACAATGACAGAGTCCTATTTGTACTTGTTCTGGAGTGACCTGAGTGCTGGTGTTATGTGGCGGATTCTGGCTCCCGACAGGCAGCTAACAGTAACCTTCTGCTTGTCTAGCTTGTAAGTGGGACGTCAGTGTGTCTGACTATAGAGTCACCTATTACTAGTGTGTTAGGTATGTTATTTCGCCTTAAGAGCTATGATTGTGCGGCACACTGATTTTGTGTTTTATGTGTTGTCTGGTTTGTGACGGTAAGTGCAGGTTGTTTGAGTGTCTGCTTTGGAGGTCTCTGATGCTTTTGCAGGTTTTTATTTAGAGCCTCCAAGTATGATTTTGTGTATTTGTGTGTATTTTTTACCAGTGCTGTTTTAGTAGGTCTGTGTGCGGCTGGAGTTGTGGTGCAAGTGTTAACCTTCTCCTCTTGACTGTCTGTTCCAGTCTTGGGTGGAGACAGCTTAGCTTCCAGTTTGGCTGTATAATTGCATCTCTTGCATATGTTAGTGTTTTGAGGTAGGAGGAGACGGTTGTCTGTGTACATGAGGCAGTTGGAACATTGCCTCAGGATACCCAGATTCACCAGCTGGACTGAATAGTAGGGTGAGCTGCTTAGTTGCTTGATTGGTGATTTGTGAATAAAGAGCCTTGCCCTGCTGGGCAATCAGTATCAGGGTATATTAATGCTTGCTATTAGGTTTGAGCAAGTGCTGGGCTGTAAAATGCTTTTTGAGTGCTTAGGTTGAGAGTTAGACTAGTTTCAAGGGAAAAACTGAAGAGGAGACTTAGTGGAGCCGGGAATAATTTAACCGTAGCTAACTGGCACTGCCCGGTGCGCAAAACCATGCAAATGCATTTTTTATAGCAGGGAAATGAAAGAGATAGAAATTAGCCCAAAATGGCCAATAAACTACTAACGTCTGGGCTGGAACCACTCCTCCAGGGACAGATAGATTGTTCAAAGCTCCCCTCTCTCACAGGTGAACAGAGAAACTTCCTTCTATCCAAGTAAGGTATGGGCAACTCAGAAACTAGTATCATAGCCCTGAATTCAGCACTAGCCTGAAAACTGGACTATACTAGCTTAGAAAGGTGGGAAACAAGGAATTTTTTTTTTTTTGGTTTTTTGAAAAGATAAGGCAAAAACAGTAAAAAATACACTTAAAACAGCTTTAAACGACTACAAACAATCAGAAAAGGCTATCTCACTTTAGTGTGTAGCCTACAACAGTTAAACAAATTATTTAAGCAAAAAACAACTTTTTAAAAGTGCAGACAGTCAAATAAGTACAATATGTGAAAAAAACAAGCTTTTAAATCACAATAAATGCTGGAAAATCTGCGTTTAGGCGGAAAACAGTTAAGTACAGCAAGAAAGCACAGAAAACTGAAACTTAATCACTCCAAAGTCTCTCTCCTAAGCTAGAAGGCTTGTATCAGTCTAAGGCTTTCTAGTGCTACCCAGTAGGTTAGTTACAGGAAAGATGGGAAACAAGTGCAGATGTGGTCTTTTAAACCAGAAAGTTGAAAGAGATGGACAAACTGTCCAAATGGTCAATAAACTACAATTTCTGGGCCAAGAACCTCTCCTCACGTGGTAGACAGGCTACCTACTGCTTGACACTCCCACTGATAAGCTAGAAGGCTTTCCTCCAACACAAAAAGGCTTGCGGGGCTCAGAAACTTACCAACAGTCCTGGATACAGCAAGTCTGTATCTGGACTAGGCTAGTTACAGGAAAGGTGGGAAACAAGCAAAAGTGCAGCTTTTAAACTAGAACATTGAAAGAGATGGAAAAAAACTGCCCAAATGGCCAATAGCTACAATTTCTGGGCCAGAAACCACTCCTCTTGTGGTAGATAGGCTACCTAATGTGTACTACTCCCACGGATAAGCTAGAAGGCCTCCCTCCAACACAGAAAGGCTTGGGGTCTCAGAAGCTTACAAAAAGTCCTGGAATACAGCAAATCTGTACCTGGACTAGACTAGTTACAGGAAAGGTGGGGAACAAGTACAAACGTAGGCTTTTAAGCCAGCAATTTGAAAGAGATGGAAAACTGCCCAAACTGTCAAATACACTATACTTTCTGGGTCAGAAACCACTCCTCCTGTGGTAGATATGTTACCTAGTGCTTACCACTCCCACTGATAAGCTAGAATGCTTCTCTCCAACACAGAAGGACTTGGGGGGCTCAGAAGTTTACCAACAGTCCTGGATACAGCAAATCTGTACCTGGATTACACTAGTTATAGGAACGGCGGGGACCAAACGTAAAATGGGCTTTTAACCAGAAAGTAGAAAGAGATGGAAAAACTGCCCAAATGGCCAGTGAACTACAATTTCAGGGCCAAAACCCACCCATGGTAGATAGGCTACCTAGTGCTTACCACTCCCACTGATAAGCTAGAAGGCTTCCCTCCAACACAGAAAGGCTTGGGAGCTCAGAAGCTTACCAACAGTCCTGGATACAGCAAGTCTGTATCTGGACTTGACTAGTTACAGGAAAGGCAGGAAACAAGCTTAGAATTTTTTTTTGTTACAGAAAAGCAGCTAAAACAGCAGTAAATACAATTCAGATTGTAGTGCAGGACAGCACACCCGAGCGTGTAGCAACACTACGGCAAATACAGTTCAAATAAATGCAATTAAATAAATAAATGACTAAAAAACAAGTGCAGAAGGCAGTAAATTAGAAGGCTACTAACAAGCAGTAATAAGTGCAGAGTAAGAGCGAATGAACAGATAACAGCACGCAGAAGAGCAACGAAGACAGTTACAGTAAGAGCAGATGAATAAGATATATATATATATATATATATATATATATATATATATATATATATATATGTATATATATACATATATATACATATATATATATATATATATATATTTTTTTTTTTTTTTTTGAGGGAAGAAACAGAGCAGGATTAAGAGGCTACAGGGGTTGTCCTTCCCAAATGTTCCTTGTACACAGTAGGAGTACCTGAAATTAGAATATGATCTCATTGCACTCAGTTGAGTGAGCAAATGAGATGGGCCCAGGAGTATCCAAATACACATCAACAAGAGGGGCAGGTAGTTTCAAAGCCACCAACATTAATACCAAAACAAGAACAGTGAGGGTGGGTGGGAAACTAACTGTAGAGGGACAGTCACAACTTCAGTTGAGTTAATATTCAGTGAAAAACACAAATAAGTAAATTAAATGCAGTACTATATGCAAAAAAAGCAGATAAAAGTGTACTTAAATTCACTTATACGTCCAGCTGATTTCAGGTAGATGTTAGCCGGCCAAAGCTCTTAGCCATAATTTATAAATCTAATCTACAAGTTACCCTTTTTAATGAGCTTCCATCAACAGGCAATAAAGCAGAAATTTTGTCAACCAAACTTCAGATCAACAACAATAAAGCTATCTATATAATTTGCGTGTACCTTCCCCCTGGTAATAATATTCAAATATTAGAAGACTTACTCAGTTCACTAGCAATCCACCTACCCCAAGAAACCGTAATACTTGGCGATTTTAACATTGACTGGAAAACCTGCTCATCCCAGCAGCCTACCAACCATATTAATCTTTATGGTTTCTCCCAATTAATAACAACTCCAACTAGAATCCATAAACCAAATCATAAAGAGACAATTTTGGACTGGATCCTTACTAATCACCCCCACAATAGCTATACTCCTGGTACCCTACCAGATAGCATTAGCGATCATGTACTTACATATGTCCTCAGACAAAAATTAAATAATCCTAATACCCAGAATCTAAGAATATGCCGTTCAAAAAGATTTTTTAACCCTGATAACTTCCTTGCTGAACTGCAAGCATGTGACTGGTCACCTTTGACACACCTTGAACTTAATGAAGCAGTGGCCTATTTTAACAAAACCTTCCTTCAAGTTCTTGATCAGCACGCTCCATTACGCTCTACCAGGTTAAGAGCCAAGACTGCCCCATGGCTAACAAAACAAACTAAAGAAAAAATGATCCTTAGAAACAAAATCTGGGCTAAATGGAGAGCTACCAAATGTCCATCTGATCATCTCCTTTTCAAACAATTAAGAAATTCCACCAAGAAAGATACTATTAGAGACAAAAAAGAATTTTATCTTCACCTACAAAAAGCCAATCAAAATACCCCTCAAAAATTCTGGTTAGGTGTTAATAAACTCCTTAAACCAGGATATTCGCCTACCCCCATCCCTTCTGGCTATAACCTCAACAATGCTTCTCAGATCCCTGATGCCTTTAATAAATACTTTACAGAAGCCATACTAACCCTAGCTAATTTATTACCCACTCCTACTGTATCCCCACAACATACCCCTCCAGTCTCATCTAAAGCCTTTCAAATTCAACCTGTCTCTTCATCCTTTATTTACAAGCTTCTCAGTAAACTCAAACCTTGTACCCCATCTGCTGACAAACTCCCTTCTGAATACTTACAAATAGCTGCAAAAGCTATTTATCTCCCTGTATCTATTTTGATTAATAGGACTATCTCGGAAAGAAACATCCCCACCATTTGGAAAATATCTCATATAATTCCTCTACATAAAGGGGGCTCTTCTACTGAGCTCTCCAACTTTCGCCCCATTGCCTTACTGTCCCCATTAGCTAAGATAATGGAAAGATGCATACACAAACAATTTCTTAACTACCTTCTTCAAAACAAACTTCTAGCTGACTGTCAACATGGGTTTAGACCTTTCCACAGCATTACCACTGCTCTCCTTTCCTTCTCTGACACCATAAATAATAATCGCAATAATAATTGTTTCTCCTCAGCACTATTCATAGATCTATCAAAAGCTTTTGATATGGTTAACCATAATATTCTTCTTGATAAACTTAACCTTTTCTCTCTGAGCTCACATTCTTTACAATGGTTTAGAAGTTATCTAGTAAACAGGCAACAATCAGTGCTTTGGGGGGACAATCTATCAAGCTTACTTCCAGTAAATATTGGTGTTCCTCAAGGATCAATCCTAGGACCCTTCTTTTCTCTTTATTTATCAATGACCTCTATTTGAATGTGACACAAGCTACCTGCATCCAATATGCAGATGACTCGACTTTGATCTGCACTGCTAAAGATGTTTCTTCCCTCCAGTCTATCACCCAAATAACTTTCCAAAACGTTGAAAAATGGTTTATGCAATACTGCCTCCTCCTTAACGCCAAAAAAACTAAGCTTCTTCTCTTTACTCCTACTAATAAATCTCCTATACCTTCCTTCACTATCTCCTCAAATAATGCTACAGTTATTAACCCTGATAAAACCACACGACTATTAGGTGTAACCATTGACAATCATCTTAACTTTGATGACCATATTAACACTACTATTAAAGCTGTTAATAAAAAAATTGGGACACTTTACAGAATTAAACCCTTCCTTTCCCCAGCAGCCAGGAAAACCATTGCACAGACCCACCTGATTTCCACCCTTTTCTATGCCTCAGCTATATATACTTCCTTATCTAAAAATAACATTAGCAAACTCTCTACCTGTTATAATAGTATAGCCAGATTCATTACTGCTACTCCCCTTAGAACTCACCACTGTCACAACCTCAAACAACTAAACTGGCTAGAGCTTAACAACCACATACTCTACCAACAATTACTAATTATTCACAAGACCCTTCACTTCCCAGATAATACTCCTAGCCTGGCTAGACTGATTTCTCCTTATAAAAATCTAGCCACACTTCGCTCTGCTAATAAACTCCTACTATCCTCAACTAAATCTTACAATAAAGCTGGAGATGCATTAATTTCAAATTCCATAGGTAAACATTGGAATCAACTACCTCAACATATGACTAATCAAGACTCTACACTCTTCAAAAAACATATCAAGGAACATCTTAAAACTCTATGGCTATGTCCTTGTACTAATCCCGACTGAAAGTATGTCTCCCCACATTAATTTTTGCTACCCTTCCCCCTCACTGAGCTCAAAACTTACACTTCTATTGTTGAGAGTTACTTCTTAAAAGCTAGCCTATTTTTCAAATTGTTGTACTTATCTTATATGTTCTTAGATTTGACTTTGTAATCTCTCTTTTTAAACTTTTAAACTTTTATATTGTTTTATAATAACTTTTTGTGATATATCAGTGATATTTTTTTCACATGTAGTGGAGCTTTTCTCCCCGGGCCTCTACTGTAAACGGATATATATCCAGTTGGACTAGCCCGGTCAACAAATGTAAAATAAAATAAATAAATAAAATATTAAGCAGAGATAACTCAAAATGTATCACTTATATAAGGCAAGACAGGATGTCAGTGATATGTGAAACTACCCCCCACTGCTATCAATGGCTACACAGAAATTCTAAAAAGTACACTGTAAAGAGACAGCCACAACTTCAGTTGAGTTAATATTCAGTGGAAAACACAAATAAATAAATTAAATACAGTAATATAACACACTTTTCTGTAAAAAGTAAGGTAGATCCCTACTGGGGTGCTTATCTGTTCACAAAGATCTAGTCGCAACCCAGACCCTGATAGCAAACACACAGAGAAGATAAGGCATCTGACTAAACACATCAACTGCAAGAAAGTTCTGAATTTTGGTGTGCATCAATCTTTTTTATACTAGGATGCTGTCGTGCTTTAGCAGATATATGGTGTGATAGCAAGGTGCCCAAAAACCTTAGTATACTGGGTGGATGCCTTGGCAGGATATGTCCCATATAGCTTTATTCTACTGGACAGTGATCTAATGATAAATATCTTCTATATTTACCATGATACTAGTTCCTTTACATCCCTAGTCTATCCAGTTCAACTAATGGGATTGCAGCCATTTCATGGATCCAGTCTAGTAAATCTAGCCAGCACTTAAACCTTGAGCTACTTCAACCTCCCATATTGCATCTGTACCTAACCGAACCTCAGATTTAGTTTGCTGTGTGTGTGTTTTGTAGTGGACTGAGCTACGGGATATGAAAAGTGTGGAGGAGAAGATGGACTTCAAATAGATCTACTATGTCCCTCCAGACAAAAAGAGACAAATTCACAGGGAAGGTGGATAGGTTGTTAAACTGAATGGACCAGGGATGAAAATGTTCCAGTATTAGGCTAAATACATAACTTAAGTATAATATTTCACCCCTTGAGGACAGTAGCACCAAAGGATGATCTACACCTAGAAACAATATCCAGTTTGTAGTGCTTGGAAAAAGAATGCAATGTAGATCAAGTTGCTACTGAACAAATCTCATCCACTGAAGAGTTTTTGAAGAGGGCAGTGCGAACTAATACCATCCTTGCTGAATGAGTTTTAGGTTTTATTATTTACATTTTATTTGGTTAAAGTAGACATATATTTGTCTGTGGACATCCAAGGTATGAAGTAGATATTACCCTCTACTGGAATAATTTGGGAAAAAATGGAAAGTGAAGGGGCTGGTTAAGGATGGACTTAGCCTACTTCAGAACTAAATGTAGGATTACCTCACAATGATACTCCATCTTTGTAGAAAATTAAACAGGGAGTCTCAGACAAGAGTACTTGTAATTCTGAAATTCTTCTTGCTGACGTAATAGCAACTAGAAACAGTGTTTTCTATGAAAGGTATTTCATTTAATTTCATTGGAGGATGCTGACTCAAATATGTGTGTGAGTTTAAGGTTTCAAGCACAAAGTTAAGCTCCCTAGATGGTATTGGATCTTTATTGGGAGAGTGTAATAGGAAGGTCCCTTTTAGGAAAGCTTTGCACAGTTTATGTGCTAAAAGCAATAAAATTTGTAAGCCTGTATGAAAATTAGAGATGACTGCCAACTGAACTTTCACTGTAGATTCCTCAAGCCAGCATCAAACAGTGATAAGAGGAAATACAAGACTGATAGAATTGCAGTAAAGAATGGGTCTAATCTATGACTGTAGGCCCAAATGGAGAAATTTTCCATTTTTCTTGTAAATTTTGTTAAGTGGATTCTTTTTGTGCTGATAGTATTTGAATGACTCTTTGGAGAAGTGCAGGATCAGAAGCCATTACTGGAACTGGAAAAACTAAGCAGTTAGTCTGAGAAAGAGAATGTTCAGGTGAGGCTTGCTAGGCAGGTAAAACAACAGATCCAGTTTCAGCTCAAGAAGACATGGTTGGTTCATAAGATGAGGCCACAACAAGGGAAACCATATTTGTCTTGGCTAGAGTGGTACAATGAGGATCCCATTAGCTTTGCATACAAAGACTTTCTTTGGAAATCTGGTGAGCAGAGAAGAGGAGGAAAGGCAAAGAGAACTCTGAGAGACCACTAACAGAACACAGCATCCACTACTCAAAAAAAACAACGAATGTGCAATAGACCATCCTAGAACCAAAATAAAACATGAAATGCACATATGTAGTGACCAGGAAGCACATATCAAACCATTAAGAATGGAGCTAACAAATTTATTTGAATCTGTAAAAATAAAAAACAAAAATACAATTAAAATCCAATGCAAGTTGAGCTTACAGCTTTCATCCTACTCAATGTGAAGACTTTTTTAGAACTAAATATGGGATGCATGGTTAGGCTTAAAAAGGCCCTTGTGATTGTTAGCCTAGTAAACACCTATGAACCTATAAACTAATCTAATAAACTCAAATATATATATATATATATATATATATATATATATATATATATATATATATATATATATATATACACATATACATACATAATTTGTGAACACAATTGAAGTCACTTGATTAAGGTTCTAATCCATTTAAAGTGACTATACTATATTTCATTTGGACTTCAATAAACTATAAAATATATTGTAATATATATATTGTAAAATTTATTTGAAAATGTGTTAAAATGTATAATTATGAAAGATAAACATATTAATAATAATATGAGCTAAAATATTCAACCTATATTTTAGAATCCCCACTATTTTTAAAAACATTTGGTTTAAAAAAATACAAACTTAATTCATTCTGTTAAAACTAACCATATTAAATACCTTATCTACTGTTTACAATTTTGCAGCTCTCAATTTAATCACAGGTAAAAAGGATATATAATCATTCAAACCTGGGGGGGGTTAGCTCTCAATTTTAATTTTCAAAATAATTCCTTATATTCAATCTTGGTTGCCCATTAAACACCTCTTGGTTCACATTTACATCTCCTAAACGACAAAATAAAATGTCTTGTGTGTCACAGAAGACTCCTTATGTCTAAATAATGTCAGTGTGCCTTTTTATTAAATCATACCAATGCTCATATATACACTTCTTGAAACATCTCTATGTCATACCAATATAAAAAGGACATGAATCACAGATTGCTATATGAATGAGATCCCTAGTATCACAATTGCCAAAATCTAAATGTATCTTGGAACTGATACCATTTTCTAAACTTATTTCATCTCATTCAAAAATGGATTATCATTGGTTGCACAAACCACATTTTTAGTGTCCCTTCTCTCTAACCTAGGATAGTCTCCTATACTTGTTCTTTCTAATAAGTTTTAATACTATTTGCTTTTTTATATACAATAATTGGGTGTCTCCAATTACACTTTTTACATATTCACAAATATTAAAATATTCCATTTTTTCTCAGTTGTATCTTTAACCACCGACTTTAGGTTGTATTGTACTACTAGGGCTTTATTAAAATCTTTGTTGACATCATTATTGGATTCTTTGTCACTAATGGCCCTATTACATATATTTATTTTACTGTTCTCACATTGGACTAATTCTTTACCCAATAAAGGTTGATAGAGACCACCCAATTTCTTTAATATATTTTCACTAATTCCCTTAACCATAGTTTTGGATACCTCTATTGATAAACATTTTTTCCAAAATATTAAATTCCTTAATAAGCAGTTCCTTATCTGAAATCATCTTGGCCAACCTTACAAAGTGCCCCTTAACTAAACTTTTCTCGAAACTATATGGATGGCAGCTCATATAATGGAAATACATATTAGAAAAACGTGGTTTTCTAAAAATAGATATAAACCCTGATTCTCCTTTTATTATTGCTGTATCCAGATAATTTGATGTAAATCATAAACACAAGTAAACTTTAAAAATCCACTGGCTCTTTCCTGATATTCCAGAAATGTTGGGATGCATTCCTCCATTCCATCCAATAAAATAAAGATGTCATCCAGATCCAGAAAAAGTAAAAATAATTTACAGTATTTAAAGAAACTGATGTGCATAAGTAATTTTTCTCCTATGTAAGCATTACTAGGTTAACAAATGTGAGGCTGCTCCTTTAGCAACCCCTTCTACTTGTTTGTATAGTTTGTCCTCAAAAAAACCCTCAAATTACTGGATTACATAATATCCATAAAATCTAAAATTAACCTAGCTTGTCTGTCTGTTAAAAATACACAAGTAGTAAGGACTTCATTAAAAAAAATCCAACCCTATATCTTTTGGTAAACAACTAAATAAATTTACCACATCAGTGATTACGTTTCCATTTTTGTCTCAAACTTGAGTTTTAAATCTACATAAAAACATTCCACAAGTCCTTCAGAATGTGGGGAAAATTCCACAAAATTGGTTTCAACATCCTGTCAAGATATATTGCTAATGGGTTCACCTTGGACCCCTAGGATGCTTTTGTCAGCCTGAATGGTGCTTTTGATGCATTTTTTGTGTACCTTAGGAATTCCAAATGTTTTTTGAATAATTGGTGTTAAGTTAGATAAGAAATCAAACAAAAAAGTAGATATTAATCCTTGTGATAAACAGTCTTCCAGGTATAAATCAATACCCCTATAGGCTATATTAACCTTGTTTTTAAATATCTCAGAATCTTCTTCTTCTTTTTTGGCTTTTCCCGGTTAGGGGTCACCACAGCGGATCACCTGTCCCCTCATGATTGGCAGTGGAGTTTTACGGTATTGAGTTGCCAGCCCGGTGCCCAACCTTACACAGAAGGCACACACACACACACACACACACACACACACACACACACACACACACACACACACACACACACACATGCACTCACGCCTAGGGCCAATTTAGAGTGTCCAATCCACCTACAGCATGTCTTTAATACACTTCATTAGTTTGTAAAACTGTAAACATTTCAGATACATAATCAGTGGTATCATATAACACAATACTCCCACCCTTAACAGGTTTCATTATTCTAAGATCTTGATTTTGGGTGAGGGTATTTAAACAACCGATAAGGTATTTAATATGGTAAGTTTTTAATAGAATGAATTAAGCTTGTATTTTCTAGACCAAATATTTTTTTTAAAATAGAGATGATCCTAAAATATAGGTTGAATATTTTAGCTTATATTATTGTTAAAACATGTTTATGTTTCATAATCTATTTTACAATATATTTTATAATTTATCAAAGTGCAAGTGAGGTATAGTATAGTCATTTTAAATGGAGTACAAGATTAATTATGTGACTTTAATTGTGTTCATGAATTATGTATACTTGAGTTTACTGAGTTTACTAGATTAGCATAGTTCTGATGAAGTTCTCACATTAAGTAGGAGGAAAGCTATAAACTCAACTTGCATTGAAATTTAAAATTTTCACAGATTCAAATAAATTTAGTTGTGCTGTACCTCATGGTTTGATTCATGCTTCCTGGTTGCTACGCATGTGCATTTCCTTTTTATTTTGGTTCTTAGAATAGAGTATCCCTCTGTGACTGTCTTTATGGAGGGGTCAGAACAATGTAGCTCCAACATTTGGTATTGTATGGGGTTGCAAAGAGATTGCAGCAAGACTGGCCCCAGTGCCATAATATGAGCTGTGATACTTTACGACTGAGAGATCACTTGTGAGACATTAAAACAAATCTGCTGTTGGCTTTTCTTGGGATGTGCATTGCTATCAATAGGCACTGTGAGGCTATGATGCAATACTACTCAAACTATCTGAGTGACTGGTCATTACTCTTGGAGGAAGATAGTCTTGAAGGGCCTGCAACACTAGGAGACCTGCCCTCATCTCCAAGATGTTGATGTGAAGATTCAACTCTAAGTATCTCCAGGTTCCTTGGACCATCCATCTTTCATACTGCTCCCCACCCTAAAACAGAGGCATTTGTGATGGTTGTTGCGAGTGATACAGTCAAGTGGTCTCAGCAGAGAAACTGTAGGAAATTTTAGCCACTAGGTCAGGTGATGTCTGCATATTGGAGTCATATGAATTAGAGTGCTCATACAGCTGTTAAGCAGGGAGTACTGTACACTTAGAATCTACTGTAGTACTCTCATGTACTTCAAGAAGCCACGGTGGTGCAGCGGTTAGCATTGTCACCTCACAGCAAGAGGCTCTCCCATTCAATTCTTGGCTGAAGCGCCTTCTGTGTGGAGTCTGCATGTCCTCCCCATGGTCGAGTGATGTCTAAAAACATGCAGGTAGGTGCGTGTGTGAATGGGTGTGCCTTCTTTGAAGGTTGGGCATCGGGCTGGCAACCCAGCATTGTAAAAATCCACTGCCAGTCATTAGTGGATCGGAGTTCCGCTGTGGCGACCCCTAATTGGGAAAAGCCGAAAGACATTACTTTTTACTCTCATGTACTTCAAGCATATTGAATTAGAAGTATGGATGAAGCCATCTTCTGAGAACTTGTGAGACTAGAGTGGCTGGGGGAGTGCAGAGGTCTAGTAGAGAGGAAATGGTATTCATTATTGATTGCAATCTGTTATTTGGTAATTTTAGTATGCAAGATTTTGTGTTCAGATGGTTCAGATGACAGCCTATGAAACAATGTCTAAGAAGGCTGAAAATGGAATTTTTCTGTGTTTACAGAAATATCGAAGGACAGGCTGACCTGCAGTAAGAAATCTCTGGCAGTGATTAGGGATTCTGTCAATGTAATGGTTAAGATCCAGTTGTCTAGATATGGGAAATACAGTTACCTTGAGCTGCAGATTGGCTGCAAATAATGTCATGAAATTAGTAAATACCAAGGTGGAGGTGGACGTGTTAAGACCTAAGGGCAAGTCTCAAAACTGATAGTGATTGGCTCCCTACTGGAAGGGCAAGAGCTTCCTGGACCCATTCAACATTTTGATATGGAGGTAGGTGCCTTGGAGGTGTATCAAGTACATCCAGTCATTTCCTGTAAACAAGGCAAACTCATTTTCCCAGTGACCTTCCTGGACTGGGACTTTGTAACATACTGATTTAGGCCACTGAAATCTATAAGTGGCCAGAGGTCCAGTTTTTTCTTTGGTACTGAAAAGAATCTGGAATAAACTCTGGAGTCTTTCTGGTCTGGGGGGTCTCTTGGATGTCCCTTTCTTCTAATAGACTGGTGATCTCTGTTTTTATTGCTCTACACTGGTTGGATGGAACTTCTTAGAGCAGTACAGACTGTTGATGTGGAGGGGTGTAAAAGGGTATGGTATGGTAGAGCATTTGGATGTTATCCTCCTTGCTCATTTATCTTGTGTGATGTCATCCATGCATCTGAGTAATGAAATAATTGACACCCAATGGTCTACAGAAGGGAGAAGTCTTCAAGGACTTTGAGGTTGTTTCCCATAAAGGGACCCCCTAAATAATTGATTTTGCAGGCCACCTCTGCTCCTGGAGCAGTGCCCATTGAAGGGACCACCTCTGCTTTGGTCACTCCTGTCAGAAGTGTAGTCAAAGGATTGACAACAAGACTTTTCAAAATGGAATGATTTGGGACCCATCTATTGTAGGATTGCTGTGGGGGTAATGGTATCAAACTAAACTGATACAGCAGAGAAAAATTTTCTTCCTAGTCACTCTTCTGTAGTTTCTCCTTAACATTTGGTCCAAACAATGAGATCCATCATATTGGGCATGAACAAAGAGTGATTTAAACTTGTCTGTGAAATCACAAAGGCAGAGCCATACTTGTCATTTTATAGTTATGGCTGCTGCCACCACTTTGCCTCTTCTTTCAGCTGCGTTGTGTAGCAGTTGCATGGACGTATTAGAAATAGTAAACATTGTGGCTGCATGAGCTTTGACTTGTTTTCTAGACTCTGTAGTGGCTGGCTTTATTAAGGAGTCCATTGAATGCTCAGCTATGTCAATTTGGAAGTGGTTCATGTGAGTAATATATAATGTAATGCTCTCAGGGCAAACATGCCCAGTGTGTAGGCATGCTTCTCCATTCTGCCCAATGTATGAGATTGTTTCTTGGGAGAAGGACAGCCACTCTTTCTTCTGACAATTTTCTTTTGGTGGCTGCCACAACAATGATAGAGGCCACCAGAGGGCCTTACTGCAATGCTGCTTGTCCTCTGGAAGATGACCAACTTTGTCTAGTTTTCTAGTCATAGCTTCCAAGGAATTTTGCTCCTGTAATGCACTCCCTACCATCAGGTCAATTAAGTGATCAGCAGGGGGAGGGGGTGATATCACCCAGGAAGTAGACAGCCATACCTGAATGCATTAAATAACACTACTCCTTCTTCTTTTTTTTTTAGGGGGGGGGGGTCAGAAGGAACACAATGCCTCTTGTGCATCCAATCCAGAATTTCACCAAATCTGACATCTTACAGACGGGAATGTGGGAATACTTAATTTCATCCAAATCAGTGTCTGAAGTAAGTAACTCTATTGGAAAGTCAGTGTGCCTCCTTTTATACATTCATTTCTTGGGATGATCCAGTGGAGATGCATCTGAAACCCCAGAAAACTCTGCTTGAGACTCTGAAGGAGGCTGTATGAAGCCTTCAGGCCCGCTTTGGTCCTGGAAGAGATGCTGACTGGACTGAAGTTCAGACTGAAAAGTGCCAAGTGTTGGAGCTGGTGTCTACAGAGCACAGTAGTCAGCTAACCAGCTAGTCAGCACAGCAACCTACGGAATACATAGATTTGCACACAAACACCAACATAAACAAATAACACATTGGTCAACATCCATACAACCTAACACTAAATACACATTTTAAATAAAGGCAAGTTTTCTTTCCCCCAAATGTATAGCATCAACAATGAGATCACATTTCCCTTCGGGTAAATGCCACTTGGGTCACAGAGTTGCACAAACACCCTACTCAGATAGCAATCACATGTCACATCATTCACACAATATACTCAAACAATTTGAAATACATGCTATAACTCTTCCAACAAATGCACGCGGGCATGCACACACACACACACACACACACACACACACACACACACACACACACGCATGTGCGTGTACACACACACACACACACACACACACACACACACACACACACACACACACACAGAGCAACCTTTTAGTCACTCCTTCACTCTACAACTAATGTAATGGCTGATTATGCTATTTGAAGTGACAATCTAGACACTGTTTCCTTTTATGTCTTCCTAAATGCTTTTTTCTACTGCATTTAATTGACATAGGCATTTGCATGTATGCAAGAAATCCACCAGTTTAAAATGCATAGAGCACCAGTTTGACTGTGTAACTAAAACAGACTTTACTGGCTTAAAAAGAAAGAATGAAATTTTGAAGCACTTAAGGAATGTCAAAACACACTGTCAGCACATCTGAATCTTAAGATGCAGGACTCCTTACACTGACACGTAAGTTGGGATTTATAGAGATGAGCTGTACTTCTGCTCAAGGCTTATGCAACCAAGCAACACTGTACGTCAATAGAAGGAAGAAGGATGTAATGAATATCCAAACAAAATGTTCAGTACTTATGGGTGGTTAGCTGTGCTCAGAGCTGTATAAGAGTCAAGCAGCAAGCATGCAAGTGTACCTTGCTGGGCAGTGTTACTCTGTGTGAAGGCAAATCCATGCAGTGAAATGTATACTCCAAAGTGCAGAAAACAATCCATATGGCAGCTGTGTGCCATATAGCACAATTTCACAGTAAAAGAAAACCCGAACTCCAGCAACTATGTTGCAATATAAAGCATTATTTGTAACAGCTAGTCTGCACATGCTGATGAATTCCTTGACAACTTAGCACTATACACTGCAGACTGCTTATAAACCATATACTATTTACAGTTGCACTGCTGGGCTGTGCATATATGTGGACACCTGTTGGATTCATAGAAGAGAAGGAATGGAGTAGACAGGAAGAAAGAGGGAAGAACAAGCAGAGGGTAGCACATAAGGACAACGTTTAGAAATATGCAGGCTGGGAGAGAGGTAGGAGGTAAACATTTTGGGATTCATGAGGCACCACTTTTTGGCAGAGGGAAAGAGAAGGGTGAATGGGAAGTAGGGGAGTAAGAATTGAAGATATTATACTTCACAGGGGCAGACAGAAACAATAGCACAGATAAATAGGATTGGAAGTGCAGAGAGTAGGATGGGGAGATAATGGAAGAAGAGAGATAAACAGAGGGTAGACACATTGTGAAGAGGAATGTTGAACGATACACAGGGTATGGGGTGGAATACAAGAGAAAGGGAGCAAGTATGACTGATGATAGGGTCAGATACATGCAGTTGTTGTACCATACATATCTTGGCCCAGAGGGACATTACAGGTATCTGTTACCATGTGATGATCAGGATGACCAGTAGTATGGGCAAAACACTCCCGTGCTGACCCAACGGTAGGAGTTGGTCATATCTGCCCATTGCTCACTCCACTGCAAAATCTATAACTTGCTCCAGCTATTGCAAAGCCATTTCAGGCAACACAGGTGAGCTACCTGCCAGGGAAGAGGTAAAACTACCCTTTATTTAGGTGCTCACAGCCTCATCACCCTCTTAAAACTCATGAACCTCAGCCACAACCTTGGCAGGGGCGGGACATAATGGAGGTGTCTGTGGAGCAAATTTATTATTTGAAGCTGTAGTAAGGAGATAAAATGAGAAGGCATGCGTAAATGAATGCACCCTACACATGAAATAAAGAAGCTAAGCATGTCAGCCCTTGTGTGTGGAACTAACCATGGGTAGCCTAAGCCACTCTTGTTTCCTGTGGATGGTGAGACAGTTTACATCACATTCTGTTCATGCTAAAAGAGAAAAGCTGCAGCAAGGAACCATGACAATTGTAAATTGAGAAGTTAGACCACCATATTTAGTCCCTTTAATATTCTCTTTTATCTGCATGGCAGACAGCAGGTACGTTTGTGACCCTACATGTATGTTAAAACACACACATTGAATATTGCATGGGTATACATGGGGACACAACAGGTAGTGTGCAGTCCCTGTAATGCAATGCACTGTGAACCCAACCCAGAGTTAGACTCTGCAGAAACCCAAACAAAACATATAGGCATATTACACGCAGTTCCACTGTTACCACCTCACCTAACATGGAAGAGCCACACTGTAGCAGAATTGATTTCTTGGATAAGCATCCCAAGCAAAAAGTTCATTAGGATTCTTTCACCACACTGTTCTCCTGCCCTGGTGATGCACATGGCTGAGGAGAACTCATCAGCCAGTTTATACCAGGCATCCATTTTCTTAAATGCTTCATAATAGGGCCCTGTTAAGTGCTCCCTAAATCAACTGTAAAGGAGATAAAGCATTATCTTGCTCTCCTTCATGCACTATGTAAACGTTCTTTGGTGAACACTCACAGAAGCTGTTATCACTTTCACTATTCTCTGAAAATGGCGTCACTTTCAAAAGGAAAAGGATGGTAGCTCATGAGGTATGCCTACAATATGATTACTGTAGAGTGGCTACTCACAAAGTATCAAAAGGAGCACACTCACACAGGTTTCCAGCATGAACTTGTGGACATGAGCTGTTAGAGGCCAGTATATGTAGTAGGCTACACTATATGCTGCTGGTATGCCCTGGCAAAATATAGTGATTCACACACATGCATGCCTTCTGGTCTAATCTGTCTATGTAATGCCCAAATAAGTATAAACTTGCAGTGTTCAGACCACAGATCACCATCATACTCTAAGCTAAGCCATGCTGGATTGGGAAGACATATTGCATATTTAGGCAGAAGTACTAGGAGAAAGAGCAGTATTGTTTGGATCTATAGGCAGTGTGAAGAGGCACACAGAAGTCTAAATATGTGTGGTAAGCTGTATATCCTGTATCTGCCGAAGGATATGCACTTGAAATTCACATTACTAAAGGGTGACAACTGGAATGTGTGTGCCTGCTTGCATATACCACAGGTTTACAGATAGTACTGGCAACAAGGCAGGCCACAATATCAGGACAGTCTTTTACCCTATATGTCTATCACTGTTACATAACTGTTACGGTCTGTCAAAAGTATGTGCTGGTCAAAAGTATGTGCTGGCCTATGGTATTGAGTATAAAAGTGCTATGCCTACACACAAGTTCTTCCCTCACAATTACCTCCACAGTACTCTAATGGGTCCACATCACTGACAGAAGCCAAGGTGACCTCAGCTGTCAGCAGCAGGGATGTCTGTCTTACACAGTACATACCATCGACATGTGCACTTTCTAGATCTGTCTCCAGTTGTAGTGTGGTATACCCCTACAGCCATCCCATCAATTAGTGTATGCACTATATAGGTTATTCCTTTGTCTGCAGTGGTCAGTCTATCAATTCCATTAGTATACAGTCTTAGCTCTGTGTCATGTGCTTGTGGGTGCTATGCATCTGAAGTATGAGTTGGATGGCAAAGGATAGACAATTTCAGCCCAGCTGAAATTGATGTCCTGCTACAAACACTCAGGTCATTGTCACATAGTTGGATACCTATGCCATCACAGGAAGATATAGTATGTGAAACAGATAATGACTGTGATCTGCTCCTCCCTCCCTACTGTACTGTAAATGAGGGAATGTCCAGTCATACATCTCAACCTCTTAGCCCACAAAATCATAACAAAGCCTAAAACAACTGGGGGGGGGGGGGAATAAGGACAGATTTTAAATATTGCTTTTATAAACTTAGAAAGTTGCTAGAATAACAGGATATGTATTAAAATGCATTTCTAGAGGATATGAAGTCTGAGAAGTCTGAGTCTTGGGGCCTCTATTATTTGGGATATATTTCTCTTAGGTGCAGGCCAAAACCAGTGGGCTATGGCTGACCAAGATTGCAGATGACTGCTGGTGTGTCACCCCCCAAACAAAAATAAATAAATAAAATAACATAAATAAATAAATAAATATAAATAAATCAGCATAGGTCTCAATGCATCAGGGATAAATCTTAACAGAATGGGGACAAATCTAGAAATAAGAGGCATGGACAGTTTTAAACTACTATTACTATTAATCTGAGACACTGACAAAAAAAGAATGTGAATTAATATACATTTTCTGAAGTAAAATAAGTCTATAAATTTAATTATTGCAGTTATTATGTGTAAATGTCACCAGTTTTAGGAGGGATTAAGAGTGAGAGTTGAGAGGAATGTAAAACAGCACACGCTTAGAAATGTAGACCACTTGCCCTTTGCAGACTCTTTCAAGACAGTATACCGGAATAGTCTTTGAGGTTAATAACTTCCATACCTCTGCAGCAGTGTTGTTGAACTGGCTCCTGGAACAAAATAATTCAATGCACTTCACAAGAGCAACGAATGCAAAAGCAGTTTCTTTGGTAACTCAGGTGTTGGTGAATGCTGGCGTGTCATCAAAACATCATGGCGGGTCACCCTTGACACGCCTGCCATCATACTTCTCAACCTCTTAGAACAAGAAATCTGGACAAAGTCGTAAATAAAAGTAGGACAAAGGCCCCAAAACAGGGACATTTTTTAAATATTGCTCTTACAAACCTAGAAAGTTGATAGAATAACAGTTTTTGCATTAGCATGAATTTTCCGAAGGGTATGAAGTCTGAAACTCAAACGTCTGCCATTATTTTCTAACTTTAGTATTTAATGATTTGCTACTAATTTGCCAGAAAACCACAATTTTATAAAATATAGACAAAAAATATGTGACAAAAATCTGGACATTCTGCGAAAATCTGTACAGTTGACAGGTATGCGTGTCATAGATTCTCCATCACTGACCTATGTACACACTAGATATGTAAGAACCAAAAAGAACAAATGGTTGAGGCACAGGAACCTTTCAGGACCTTTCAGGACCACTTAATTGAACCAAAATAAACAGTCAAGTCCTTACGTCTTCCCGTAGAAAACTTCTTCAGAACTACTTTTTTTTTTTTTATTTTGGTTCAATAATGTGGTCCTGAAAGGTTCCTGTGCCTCAACCATTTGTTTTTTTTTGGTTCTTGTTTTTTTCTGTATTGGACACTAGATATGTAGCTGTGCAGTTTCACATTAGTGCAGTCTCTGTGCTGAACACTAGATGGCCCCATAACATTTCTGTATGTAGGAAAAGTAAAGCTTGGTGCCAGATATCTGAACCGTGTAAAGTGTCTAATGTGCTATACAGATACTGGTTTTTATTCCATATACTACCTGACAGTTCATGGAATAATACTCCTTCCTGTTCACAAACCTGTGTGACTGTGAGCTAGGTGTGGCCTTTATTGCTACAAGTGTATAATCAGTGACACCCAGTTCTTCAAGGAGGACAGCAATGTCAAAGAAGGCATGTAGAGTATTCCTCCTATGATCCTCCAATTGTTGAAACATTTTCTTGAAGAACATGTTTTGTATTCTAGAGGAGACCTGTGAAATGCCCGTTGTATTCAAAAATGATCACTGATTACACACTTGTAGCAATAAAGGCCACACCTAGCTCACAGTCGCACAAGTTTGTGAACAGGAAGGAGTATCATTCCATGAACTGTCAGGTAGTATATGGAATAAGAACCAGTATCTGTATAGCACATTAGACGCTTTACATGGTTCAGATATCTGGCACCAAGCACTGCATTTGAATTGTTTTTACTGCTGTTTTAGCTACTTTTCTGTATATATATATATATATATATATATATATATATATATATATATATATATATATATATATATAAAATTACCTTTCCCATAACTAGTGCTGTCCAGATTCAGATTTGCTGTATCCAGGACTGTATCAAGCTACTGAGCCCCCACGCCCCACCCCCACCCCCAAGCTTTCTGTGTTGGAGGGAAGCCTTCTAGCTTATCAGTGGGAGTGGTAAGCACTAGGTAACCTATCTACCACACAAGGAGTGGTTCTGGCCCAGAAATTGTAGTTACTGGCCATTTGGGCAGTTTTTCCATCTCTCTCAACTTTCTGATTTAAAAGCCCGCATTTTCACTTGTTTCCCCCCTTTCCTGTAACTAGTTTAGTCCAGATACAGATTCTTAGTTTTATCACTTGAATTTGCTTATTCGTGATCAGCACTTGTTCAGAACTTGTTGTAAGCACTAAATAAGCTACTAATTACTATAGCACTCAACCTTCCTCATTACCTAGAGGAAAACAGTTTTGGTACTCACTTTCCTCACTTGCTTAGAGAAAAACAGCTCTTGTACTCACTTTCCTCATTTATCTAGAGGAAAATAGTTTTTTATTCAGGCCTCATGTACACAGACAGCCCTCTCCTCCTACCAACTAACACTACAACCTGTGAGAGATGCACTTATCTAGCCAAACTGGAGGTAATGCTCTCTCCAACCAAGACTGAACTTGACAGTCAAGAGGAGAAGGTAAACACTTGCACCACACCACACTCATCACATAGTCTCACTAAATCTACACCAGCAAAATCCACACATAGAAACACAAACACAAAAACATTATGGAGGCTCTCAATAATAATCTGCTCAAGCAACAGAGACCTCCAAAGGAGAAATGCAAGCAACCTCCACCCCCCAACACAACCCAAATTGCACATAGCCCGCAGACTCAGTGTGCCACTCAACCACAGCCAATAAGGCAAAACAATGTACCCAACACACTAGTCATTGTTGACTATAGTCAGGCACACTGATGTCCCACTCACCAGGCAAAACAAGGAAAAGGTTACTGTCAGCTGCTTGTCAGGTGCCAGGATCCGCCACATAACCCACGGACTCAGGTCACTCCACAACAAGTACAAATATGACTCTGTCATTGTCCATGTTACAACATGAGACGTACCTCCCTGGATTACATGAAAAGAGACATGCAAGAGCTCTCTGATCTTGTAGCCCAGGCAGGTATGACCCTAGCCCTGAGTAGAATTCTGCCATCACCCAGAATGATGCCGCAGTACAAGGACAAAATGATTGACTTCAACAATTGGCTAACTTTCTGGTGCCATTCAAAAGGGATCCAGTATCTGTCTGCCTGGGATGACATGGTCGACAGACCATGATGCTTTGCCAGAGATGGCCTGCACCTTTCACCACTGGGATTCCGGATACTGGCTAAGGTTCTTGCCGCCCCTATAGTGCCTTTTAGGCAAGGTTCAAATGGCAAATTCACCACTGTAACAGGAACAGGCAAGCAAAAACTAAGGGCGATGCTACTCAATGCTGGAAGTCTAAATCTCAAAATGCACTCACTTGAGGCACTCCTTAAAATGGAGAACATCGATATCTGTGCAGTGACTGAGACCTGGTTCAAGGCTCCAGAGAGCACCCCTGCACTACCAGGCTAAAACTCATACCACACTTTTCAGCCATGTAACCTGGACCAGAACACCAAAGGCAGAGGTGTGTCCATATTCATTAAGGATATCCACACCTCCAGGCTAGTTGCTCAGCATAATGCAGCCAAGGTTATCCAAGTGCAACTAACTCTGAGCAAAACTACAATCCAAATTATAGCTTGCTACAGATCACCCACCATGCCCCAGGATTCCCACTCCTCTTTTCTTGATGTACTGGAAAATATTAGGGTTTAACCAAACACCCTAATAATGGGTGATTTCAACTACCCCGCCATTAACTGGGAAAACTATTCATGTACCAAATCCTTCACTCAACACTTTCTGGAATTCATAAACTCCAATGCCCTGGATCAACTTATCCACACCCCTACCAGGGGCAACAATATCCTAGATCTAGTCATTACCAACATGAGTGACCGGTGTTCCACACCTGAAGTCAACACCTCATTGGTCCGATCCGACCATAAGCTAATTACCCTAGATATCCACATCCTGCTCCCACCCCCCATTAAGGAAACCATGGTAAAAAATTTCTCCAAAGCCAAATTCATGCTTCTTAAGACAGAAGTGCTGAATTTCATGACACCCATGCAGATGGACAATACAGTTGCGACTACTGAATCCTACAGAATTGCACTTTATAAGCACTTACATGAGTGCATGGATCATGCTATCCCAAACAGAACCAAGACGTTAACCTCCAAAAAAAGGAAGCCAATCTGGTGGTCCCCTGCCATAAATAAACTGTACAAGAGAAGGAAGAAACTGTTGCAAAAGAGAGTAAAATCCCATGAGTGGAGGAGCTCCCTGGTCAGCCTCAGTAAGAAGCTGCGATCCCTGATGAAATCCTCCAAACCTAATTACGAAAACAAAATCACCACTGATTCTAAAGACAACCACAAAGCATTCTATAGCTATGTCAAGAATCTCAGTGGCAACACTCAGATCTGCTCTGAGTTACAGCGCAATGGCACTAAATATATAGACCCAACTGATATTGCCAACATCCTGGAAGATAGGTTCAGTGCTAACTTTACCCCCCTCTCACCCCCTAGAGGACCCATCTCTATACGGCTGCACAGGTAAAAACCACACTCTCCAAAGCCAAGAACACAGCATCCATGGGATCAGACAAAATCCCAGGCTGCGTTCTACATGAACTACAGAACAAACTGGCACCCCACCTAAGTACCATGTTCAATCATAGCCTCACCTCAGGCTTTGTGCCTGCTGAATGGCGCACAGTGATGGTTAGCCCACTCCACAAGGGGGGAGCCACCACGGACCCCGGGAACTACCCCCCCCATTAGCCTGATGAGCCTGGTCTGCAAGGCCATGGAATGTATCATCATGGAACTTATAAACAAAGACATTGGTAATCTCCAAACTCTGGACCCCACCCAGTTCAGGTTTGCAAAAGGCATATCATGTCTCCTAAACCTGATAGACTTCTTTAAAGCAGTCACCAAAGCCGTAGACAAGGGTAAGGTGGTTCACACAGCCTATCTAGATCTTGCCAAGGCTTTCAACACCATCCCCCACTCTGGAGTTATAGATAAACTCACTAAACTAGGTATAAATCCCTATGTCACAAGATGGGTTGGCAACTGGCTCACTGATAGAACCCACACTGTGAAAGTAGCAGACTCCAAATCCGACTTCAGACCAGTGACAAGTGGAGTACCACAGGGTTCATTCCTGAGTCCTCTCCTCTTTGGTATCTACTTCTCTGAAGTTCAGGCTAACACAGAAGGTCTTTGGCTAATGAAGTTCGCAGATGACTGCAAACTAAGAGCCATAATCGAAACTCCTAATGATATGGACATCCTACAAAAGGGCCTCACTGAGACAGATGCCTGGTGTCAAAGCCATGGCCTCAAGCTCAATGCCCAAAAGTGCATTGTCATCCCCTTTGGTAAAAACTCTGTACCCATGAACTACAACATAGGCGGTAGTATACTTAACACTGAAAGTGTGATAAGAGACCTTGGGACACAGGTGGACAGTAGTCTCTCCTTTGATAATCACATCGCCACAGTAGTCAGGAAATACTTCTAAGTGGCACACCTCATCACAAAAGGTTTCTCATCCAGAAAAAAAGAGGTCATCGTTCCCCTCTACTCATCACTCATTAGACCCATTATAGAGTACAATGCCCCTTTTGGTATGTACCTCACAAGACATCTACAACAACTGGAAAGGCTGCAGAAATACCTCACAAAGAGGATTACCGGCCTCAAACAGATGCCCTATGCAGACCGTCTCAAAAAACTCTAGCTTTACTCCGTCGCATATCACCTACTCAGAGGTGATCTCTGCCTAACATAGAAAGTTATGTCAAACCCAGAGCTGTTGGACATACTCCACTTAAAGAAATCCCAATCCCTCCGAGCTACACGCTCTAGGGACCTAAACCTTGTCATCACAATAAACAGAACATGCCAGAGGGATAGATTCCTGTCCCAGAGACTTCCCATACTCTGGAATAAACTACCTATATATATCAAACAAAGCTCCTCATTAGCACTCTTCAAGAAAAACCTTGATGATTGGATGGGAAATAAGAAATTCACCCCGGGGATCACCTCTGTGGCTCTGCTCGACAGTGGCACAGGAAAATAATTTTCTTGGGTGGCAAAAGCCAGGGTACCTTTTTGGCTGGGCTTGTATAGGCCCCAGGGCCGATAGCCTAGTACCTACCTATATACCTATGAAAGGTCCCTTTACCATTTCAGAAAGAGCTATACATATCAGGGTCTCCACAGGTGTAGGAAGGTCTAACTTTCATAGCAATTCCATATGTGGGCAATACTTCATCCAAGACCTGTACAATCTTCTGATTGACTCAAAAGAGGTCAACACTGTGCTGATCAGAAAAACTATAGTAAGTCAATGGCTGTTGGTAGCATTTTGCGCTGATGCTGATCAGGTGTGATCCAATTTACATACAAGCAACAGCCAGTATTGTTAAGGGCTATAGGTGTTTGTTATATTAGTTAAGATTTTTACCACACTATCAAGAGGTACAGGGTTTGATTCTCACCAAGGGAAAATTGGCTAGGCTTAAAAAGGTCCACAAGGGCAGCTAGTGTAGTACTTGCCTATAAACCTATGTCTCCTAAATAGCTTGAAACATGACCTTTCAGGCCCACTAGAATCTCTATTCAACCACAACCCCCAGATAGGCTTCATCCCTAGAGAATGGAGGACTGCAGCCATGATCTCTCTACACAAAGGTGGACCATCAGCAGACTCAGGGAACTACAGAACCAAAAGTTTGACTAGTCTTATGTACAAGGCCATGGAATGAATTATTGTGGATCTGATGAACAAAGACATAGGAAACTTTCAAACACTGGACCCATTCCAGTTTGGTTTAGTCAAACACAGGTCATGTTTACTAAACCTCTTTGAGGTCACTAGAACTATGGATGAGGGCAAAATGGTACATTATGCCTACCCTGACAAAGGCATTTGACACAATACCCCACTCAGTTATTACAGATAAACTCACAAATTTAGGCATAAATTTCTATGTCACTTGATGTATAGCCAAATGGCTCACAGATAGAACACATGAAGTTAGGGTGGTGGAATCCACCTCCACCATATCTCTCATCTGTCCAAATTTTTGCCTCATACTTTTGGTCTGTTCCTTATAAAAGTTGTGGTTTTCTGACAAATTATGGAGAATTGAAGTCACTAAATAAAGACAGATGTTTGCGTTTTAGACTTCACACCCTTCAGAAAATACATTCTAACACAAATCCCATCATTCTAGCAACATTCCAAGTTTATAAGGGCAATATTTTAAATCTGTTCCTATTGTTGGGCCTTTGTCCCCCCCCCCATTATTTTAGGCTTTGTCCAGATTTCTTGAGCTAAGAGGTTGAGAGTTACGACTTCCATCAAGAGGCCTGTTACTAGTTGTGTCCCACTTGGTTTGATACTGGGACCTCTCCTGTTTGGAATATATTTCTGTGAAGTCAAGGAAAATGTAGAGGGGCCTTTGGGTGACCAAATCTGCTGATGACTGCAAGCTGGGTGCAATCATTGAATGTCCCAAAGATGTAGATATCCAACAGGAGGATCTGACATAGACAAATATGTTTTTATGATTATATTTCTTGTGGAGAAGGTTTTATATGAAATGAGTTTTCAGTGAAATGAATTTTCAACGAAATGGGTTCAACCATTTGAGTTTCAGTGAAATGAAAATTCAGTGTTATGACATAGACTCATACATATACATATACATTTGAAGTGCCTTCTGTGTGGAGTCTGCATGTCCTCCATGTGTTCATGTGAGTTTCCTCTGTGTGCTCCAGTTTCCTCCCACATTCCAAAGACATACAGTAGGTGGAATGGGCACTCTAAATTGGCCATAGGTGTGAGTGTGTGTGTGTGTGTGTGTGTGTGTGTGTGTGTGTGTGTGTGTGTGTGTGTGTGTGTGTGTGTGTGTGTGTGTGTGTGTGTGTGTGTGCATGCGCAAGTGTGTGGTGTGGATGAACTAGAGGGACAGGGCTAGCCACCCGGCAGTGTAAACCTTGGCTCTAGATGATTGTCACTGTTGAAGTGACACCCTGACCCCATGTGAAAAAATGGGGAAAAGGGATTGTGGATGGATGAATGGATGGATGGATATATACACACATAAATCCATATACAGAGTCCTTGATGTTTGGACAAAATATTACTGTCTTTATTATTTGGTAGTTATTTAGTTATAGGCAACAGCATTAAACAAATGGGAAAAAGCTCTGTGTATTTCTCATATAAATATATTAAGGTTATGTTTATGCTACATTCTGTGTCAAGTTTCCATTTTGGAAGCACACAATCCTTTTGTGCCTTTTAGGTATATGATTTTAAAGATAAATATATTGGGCACTGATTTGGGAACAGATAGTTTTAATACCTCATTTCTTTAATGTAATATTTTTTCCTACCACACTCAAATCAGTCATTTCTGTGTAATTTTAAATGTTCTATTTAACTGTTATAGATATGCTGTAGGTGGACTGGACACTCTAAATTGGCCCTAGGCGTGAGTCCATGTGTGTACCTTCTGTGGAAGGCTGGGTGCCGGGCTGGCAACTCGACACCGTAAACCTCCACTGCCAATCATGAGCGGACAGGTGATCTGCTGTGGCAACCCCTAACCGGGAAAAGCCAAAAGAAGAAGAAATGTAAATGTCATTACTGTACTAATAAAATGCACTTTCATCAAAACCACTAGGTGTCACCAAATGTCACTAAATAATGAGCAGCTCCATTATTTTTATTTATTTATTTATTTATTTATTTTTAGATTTTTAGAAGACATTTCATGCTAAATAAAGACAATTCATTAAAGCATTCAGAGCTTTTATTTTACTTTCTATTTTGCTTCCCTGAACCAGTTTTGGATACAGTGCAGGCCACTAAGCTAGAACTTTACATCTGTAACTCCTTATCTGCCACTGATTATCAGGGACATTCTTATTTCATTGAGAATGTTGCTTTGTGCCCAGCAGAAATATGTGACTATGAGCCAAAACAATAAAGATTACATACATTAAATAAACACAGGTATTATATCTGCAGACTGCTTATAGCTATTCTATAAATTTATATGATAAGATTTTAGAAGTGTTCTTGCTAACATATAATTTATTTCTGATTCTTGAGGAAAAAGGTTGAGGGCTAGCACAGGATCCATCCACAGCCCCTTTTTCCAGAATGGGTCAGGATGTCACTTCAACAGTGACAGTCATCTAGAGCCAATGTTAACATTGCTGGATGGCTAGCCCTGTGTCACGTGGTTGTTCTTCTGTACTACACACATGTATGCACAAACACATCGACAGCCAATTTAGTGTCCACTCCAATTACTTGTATGTCTTTGGAATGTGGGAGGAAACCGAACCACTCAGAGAAAACCCATGTGAACACAGGTAGGACATGCAGATTCTACACAGAAGATACCCCAGCAGAGGCTCAAGTGCTTGAGTGCTGCCTCAAGGGCTCGCCTAGGATCACACCTGATAAAGAATAACACAGTTAGATAGCAGACAAAGTGGTAAGGTGAACACTCCAGCAAAAGAGATAAAATTAAGACATTTAGAGCAAGAAATGTTTGGCATACATACTTGTGAGTGACAGCGTCTTTACCATCAATAGAAAAGATGAAATGCAGCTTCTTATATATATTGTTCTACACATTAATCATTTATGTCATCCCTGCATTTCCTGATATCTAACAGTCCAGCAGATACTTCTTGCTTCCATTCTTACCACCATCAACCTCTTATCTGTTTTTCTCTGCATGTGACAGGTACCAAAGCTACTGATGGTATCAGGAGTTAGTATGATGCAGGAGCATACCTCTCAACCTCTTACAGCAAGAAATCTGGACAAAGCCATAAATAAAAGTGGGACAAAGGCCCACAAATAGGGACAATTTTTAAATATTGCTCTTGCAAACTTAGAAAGTTGATAGAATAACAGGTTTTGTATTAGCATGAATTTTCTGAAAGGTATGAAGTCTGAAACTCAAACGTCTGTCATTATTTTCTAACTTCCCTCTTTAATGATTTGCCACAGAAAACCACAATTTTATGAAAAACAGACCTAAAATATGAGGCAAAAATATGGACATTCTGCAAAAATCTGTACAGTTGATAGGTATGTGCAGGAGGTATCATGCACAGTCCTGAATATTACAGAGGGATTTTCCACTCTTATGCGAATGTCCCTGTACAAAAGTAGGATGTACAGTGAGCCTGGGTGGAGGACAGGTATGCATGTCTTTGCATTTGTTCTAGGATATCTGTTTGTTCCAGTCTATGCATATTGTTTCACAAGAACCCCCTTGTGTTCATCTTGCTAGTGGACTGACAAGGATTCTAACTGTAATTCTGACACTCTAGATTCAATTAGCCAGCCTGACAATAAAGAAGCTGACATTTTTCTCTGAAGGCAGGGGGTGATTAACCACAGAACCATCCACCAGCATAGGCCACTTCTTGAGTGTACAAAATAATTGTGCCATAGTAGGTATATAACAGCTTGCTATGTCTAATGTGGCAATTTGTTTATGAGCCAGGTTCTGGCTGCACTGCATACCATGGCATCTCTGTGTAAAAGGCCATGTTTAGCAAATTAAACTCCAAAAGTGAACATTTATTCACCTTATAGCTTCTGAAAAGATAATATGGTCACTCACGACACTAACGTCTCAGTCTTGCAGATCTAGGGTTCAATTCTATACTCTGGTGACTATGTAACATTTGAGTGTGCTTCATTGGCGTGGGTCCCATGGGCATTCTAATTTTCTCATGTTCCCAAAACATCCTTGTTTGCCATCTACTCTAAGCTGTCTACATTATTTACACTTGTCCTTGTGGCACAGACCATTGCTTAAAATGGTTCATGGACCACCGACCTTAGTTACACAATTTTTTAATAAAAAATAAATTATGTAGATTTTTCATGGGATTATGTAGCTTACATGAAACGAGGAAGCTGAGATATTTGCTGGATGTGAAGGCTAAAAAGTTGAGTAGTTACAACCCAAAATTTATTAAAAAAAGACTCCTGTAAAGCAACAACTAGTAGTCAGCCCTACTGCAGAGCAGCCCACACATATATATTCCAAGATGGTACATACCAGATCCATAGCAGTTAGTTCCTTTTCTCCCATTTACCGCCCCCCAGATACACCAACCCTGTATGCGAATGCCTGTCTATTTTCTTTTTGCAGTTGTAATAGAAATGTAGAAAAGTCACTTTATAGGTTTATAGGTAAGTACTAGGTTAGCTGTCCTTGTGGACCATTTTTTACCTCAAAATAACCTATCCCATTTAGTATAGATCGGCTTTTCACATTCCACGGTCGATAATTATATATTACCCCTAATGAGAATAACTGGAATCATATCATATATTATTGTAGACGACCCATGCATGGGGTAAAGCATTTAGAAGCTGTCTCTGTCCATTAGTAGTAGAGGGGGCAGTCCTGAGGTAAATTTCTGTTTCCTACCCATAGATCTAAGTTATGCTTGAATATGGACAAGACTGAACTTTGTTTTATGTGAACTCTGTTTCACAGCAGCTGCATCCTCTCTGAGATATACCTGTCTCTCCAAACTATTCTGTTGATGTTACAAAAGAGGTTTAGATCCCTCAACCAAGTATTTCTGATGACATCTGACTTACTGATGTGCAGTAAATCCATCAGTAATGGCTCATAGGACACCTTGCATACCAGACACAGGTCATCTTTTAGCAGTCTGTAGGATACCAAGTATAGTGACAGGGCTTTCAGTTGGTCCATATATGGCATGTTGATTAGGCCTTGTGTCCTTTTAGTAAGGTATCTCTGTTGGAGGTCCAGTTGTTGCATGTGTCTGGACATACATGCCAAAGGGGGCATTATATTCAATGATTGGCCTAATGAGGGTAGAGTAAAGGGGACAACGACATACACAGATCTAGACACAATCCCTTTTTTATAAGCTGTGCAATATAGAAGGACTTTCTTACAAAAATAAGCACTTGTTGGTCAAAAGTTAGGTCACTGTCCATATAAGTTTCCAAATCCCAAACAACTTGGTCAACTTTTAGTGGTGTATTATCAGTATGGTAGTTTTCTGTGGTAGATGACTTAGCAAAGGATACAATAATGCATTTTTTACCATTTAGTTTCAGTCCATGATTTTGGCATCAGTTATTTATTTGGGAAAAGCCTTCCTGCAGGACGCTGATATCATTTGGGGAGTCAATGACTGCTCCTAGCTTGCAGCTATATGCAAACATAGCCAGCCAGAACCCTTTGGTATTGGCTTTGACTTCACAAAAGTAGATGCAAACAGGAGAGGCCCCAGCACAGAACCTCTAGTGACTAGTCTCTTTGCGGAGGCAACTTACCCTGTTTTAATTACCTGCATCTTATATGTGAGCCAATTGACAACCCAACAGGTGACATGCTGGTTTATTCCCAGTTTATTTAGCTTTTCTACTATGCCTGAGTGGGAATTGCATCAACAGTTTTGGCCAGGTTGAGGTATGCAGTGGGTACCATTTTGCTTTCATCCATTGTTTTGGAAACCTTTTCAAAAAAATCCACCAGGTTGAGTATGCATGACTTCCCTTGATGAATCCAAACAGAGACGGGTCTACTGTTTGAAGGTTCCCTGTGTCCTAATTAACTTCAGTAAGTGAAACTGCATTATAAGCAGACATGCTCTGAGTGGGAGCAATTCAGAGTTATGTTTAATATGACTCATACATGCCATAAAATAATGTGGCCAGCATACTATGTAAATGAGCAGCATACTATTGTAATGACATGGAAATGAGAAACATTATTAAAATGAGATGCATGAAAAATGCAAATGAAGGTAAACAATATTGCAACATGATTCAGAATCATATAAATGTTGTACACCAAGACACAACTGCCTGAGTTTCTGACTGCAGTAAAATCCTGGAGTTATCGGGGAGAGACCACAAAAATGAGTTTTGGAGAGTGGCCACTTTAGCAAATATGTACATGCAGGTGGCTGTTCTCATAGCCTATAGCCATGGTGATGTGAGCCATCACCCTTTGTGCCAAAGAGTCATCCATCTAAATCTAACATTCTATGCCCTCCATGACACAAAAATAACGAACCACTACTGTGGATAGAGATAGCATTCAGGAACTGGCTGAGCTGTCTTTATATGCATGCTCATGGGATACATAGAGTATCTGTCCCAGGCAGATGCCAAGGTTTGTGCAGCTTTGAGGATATTGACTACAAGGATCTTCCAGTGACCAGCAGGTGACATGCTAGGGATGTCCCAGGCATCTACCTCAAGGATACTCCACTCGGTTTTCAGTACCATGCTACAGTGTTTGGAAGAGCATAATTGGTTCCCATGCACCACAGAGGACAGAAGTAACACTTGTTGTTGTTGTGTCTTTCGGCCTTTCCTGGTTAGGGGTCACCACAGCAGAACTCCGGTCCGCTAATGATTGGTAGTTGATTTTTACGTGCCGAGTTACCAGCCCTGACACATAACCTTCAACGAAGGTACGCCCATTCACGCATGTCTCCATGCAGAAGACACTCTAGCTGAGAATCGAACCGGACAGCGTCTTACTGTGAGGCGACAACGCTACCGCAGCACCACCACCGTGGTCTGTGGACATTTTATGAAATAGCCCATTTCCCTAAGGTATTAGGAATCATTGACTGCACCCACATTTCGACCTAGGATCCACCTGGGGAACAGGGACAATGGTATACCAGTTGTAAGAGATTCCACTCCATCATCTGTTAAATGGAATGTAGTGCACAGGGTATAATATACAGTTTGTTACTGGGGCACTCAGGGAGTATCCACAATTCCAACATCTGGTAAATATACAAATTATGTCAATGCTTTGTGCAGGATGATTTCCCAAAGGCCATTTTATTGTAAGGCCATCTTATTGGCAATACCTGATATACTCTGGAGCCATGGCTAATAACAACAAAATGAAGCTCACAGATCAGGGCAAAGAATGCATACAACATTGTCCAGTAACAGACCTGAATCACTTTCGAATGTGTGTTCAGAATACTGAAGGCCTGCTTCCATTGCCAAGGTATCTCCAGTGGTTCCTTGCAGTATGATCCCAAAACATGTAGTAAAACATATGCAGTGTGTGCAGTGTTACAAAACATAATGGTATGCAAATATGGCAGGGGAAGAGACATTTTGGAAGTGAATGATCCAGAGTCAGCTGTGGAAGAGATGCCTGTTGAGGAGCTGGCTGCAGAGGAAGACCATCTGAGGTGGAGGCAGACGAGGCAGGCCATGGCACTAAGAAGCATCATCTGATTCACAATTATGGGCCAATTTAAACATGACATATAATAGTAACAATAATGCATTCAATAAGTTAACCAGGCTAATGAATGCCATGCACAGACTGGCCACACTGTGCACCAGACACAGCATACCAAGGTGACACAATACTGAGTACAGGACACAGTTTTCATCATATGCAGAGGTGAGGAGGGCCGCAGTGACAGGTGAAAACAACAGGCAGTGTGCGTGTATATGTGTGTGTGTGTGTGTGTGTGTGTGTGTGTGTGTGTGTGTGTGTGTGTGTGTGTGTGTGTGTGTGTGCACGTGTGCACGTGTGTGTGTGTGTGTGTGTGTGTGTGTGTGTGTGTGTGTGTGTGTGTGTGTGTGTGTGTGTGTGAGTGCATCTTCTTCTGGTGAATGTGGGGAGCCAGGAAGACTGGTCAGAGAGGGTGTGGTGTCTCCAGTGTGGTGTACCTAGGCCAAGGTGGGTAGTGCTGATGGGCAAATGTGAATTGCATGGACTCACTTCCAACAGAAAATGCAGCACTGTACTGAGGTTTGATGTACAGGTCTTGGGCACCCACAGCAGATATGTGCACTAAATGTATATATCTTCACATCTGCACGGGCACCCTCTTCACACATAATCCACACCATGCACTGAGGAATGAGTGCTCTGTTAGAATGAGTGGCATGATGCACTATGGATGGCGTCAGCATGAGCACTCCATCTACATTTGCATCCATGGCATCCCACTGTGCCCTCAAAACTAGATAGAGGTGTGGAAATATAGACACTATGGGACCTAAGCCATGCCCTTGTCTTCCTGTAGTGGACTTCTCCACCAGAAATGGAGGAGGACCAGTCATAAGAACCATGCTGGCCATAATAGCTGGCCACACCTGACCATCAGCGGCATGCAGACTCCTTACACAGATTTTCCATAATGCTACATAAATGAAATAATTAGGCCTTCCCCATAGGTCTAGCAGTTGGCACAGTGGGTTGAGGCTGTGAGCTGTGGTTCCTGTGGTACAGTGTTTGATCCCCTCAGCCAGCTCATGTCCTTCTGTGGCATCTTGTGACTGAAGGGTGGGTTGCATAGCACAGCAGCTGTGTCACTGAAGGGAAAAGGATATGATTGTCATATTACATTTCTAACACTGCCCCTTTAAACCCTGACTGTTCTAGGATTTATCTGCCATCATCTCTGGGCTCAAACGACTCCAGCATAAGGCATGCCTGTATCCATGGTAGAGTAACCTGAACATGCATTACCTGTAAAACATATAAGATTACCCAAGCATATGAATGCTACTTTAACCAGTAGCAATAGTCCAGTATAGGTAAAATTCCTTAGCAACTCCATGCAAAATCTAAAGTTAACATACCTAGAGCAGATTTCTGATATTGCTGTAGTTGTGATGAACCTCTAATAGCAAATAAGCCATGCTCATTATTTGTATGGTTATGAGTCAGATAGGTTGTACAGATTGTTCCATATATTAGATAATACCCACTGGAGTGCATCACCAACCAAGACGCAAGGTGCTTTGTGCAGTTGCACTCTAAGGTGAAGTACTCCATCATAAATAGGTGGCTTGTTATGTCTCCTGGATAGAGATGCCATAAACTCCTCTGTGTCAGTTAATGGTGATACTCTCAGCAGACCCCTGCCCATGGTCCTTAGTTTCTGTGCTAGGCAGGTTAACTTGGTGCATGCATGTACAGTCTTGTCAGTGACCCTTCTTCAAAACTGATCTTGTGTTCTTTTATGGCCACTGACTGCATTTGCTTCCACAAGGTCTTGCCAGTCACACTCCCGAAAGGCCTGGTCAGAGATAGTGTTCTGGAGCGTCCAATGAGGGCCTTTCAACAGGATATCATTCTCTGCCAGGAAGAATTTCAACTTTCTCCCCCTTTCTCCACTTGTCAGGCATGTCTGCCTGTAAATGTGAAGATATATATGTGTAAGCTGTTGACAAGTTATACACATTTGAACCAGCACCTCATGAATATGTCCAATGTTTCCATGTTATGTGTCACTCACAATGAGGCACAAGCCACCTGTACAGTTTTCTGACTTTCTGCAGCAGTCAGCATGGAATAGTTTCAATGTTTTAGTAACACACCAGGAATCCACGTTGCTTAACAAAAGAGACCATGCAGGTACATAAGGGATATCTGGAGCATGTTATGGTCTGTGTGTCTAAGGCTCACAGAAGCATATATACTGCATCTACCCAATATGTGTGGATGGATTCAAGTGAGCTTTAATGTATCCTGTCTATTCTTTGAACTGTGGAAGTGCTGCAGAACACAGCAGTGCAACTGGAAGCCCCTGTATGTCGACCACCCTGCCAGTGACATAGATTGTGACTTTCAGTTACAGTATGTCCACAGCAGCAGTGTACACAATTGTTATATGATCCCTGTCCTCAGTATAAATGCAGTTTAACAGTAGGCTGTTGTCAAAAAAAATAACATTGTGGAAGGCTTTCCCCAAAGGTAATTTATCTGCACAGCAATGGAAGACGTTAGCCGACCATCAGTCCTCTGAAGCCTGCAAGATGAGTGCTCTCTAAGGACAGCAAGAAAAAAAATGAAGCTTTTGGCACCACCTGCTGTTTTTCTCCATTTAAAACTCATGCAACCAGTAGCCTGGGTACAGGTGGAAGGAGCTGAAGGCTTTGGAAGACTGGCCAGATCTTATATCCCATGCAGGATATAACTCATATAACTTAGGCTACTGTGGCAGTGATTTAATCAAACATATACTGTTATGGTCCGTTTACTTAGACGACTGTACTTTTTTTACTTTAAACTATGTTACATGTCGATCATGCTCAGTTGACACTGTAATGTGTTTGGGTGATTTCTTTTCTGTGAAGCAGACAAATCCAATTAAATTCATTCTGATAACTTGTTGTTTACATTAATGCTGGTGGGGATAGTGGATACTAAGTATATGGTATATTTCTGCTACGGAGGATGACAAGGCAGAAAATCTATGCTCAGTATTTCACTAACAACAACCACTTACAGAAATGTTAGTTACTTGTAGTTCGGAATGGGTGAGATCTTGTTTCTCATCTCTTCCTGAAAAAAGATAAAATGTGTGTCTAAAATGTTTAATGCAACAGAGCAGATGAGCAACAGCACTGGCCATGAAACAAAACACTCTTTTATTTGGCATGACACAAAGTGCATTCATGTAAACTGAAAAAAAAATTACAAGGGTCAGAGAGGAACGTAGTATTGTTCAGAAACTGATTCAACACATATTGCATTAATTGTTTTCAACTGCATACAAGCATTGTTTAGTAAGGACTTGAATTACTTGTAGCAGGCTGTTCCTTTCTTTTGGACATTTTTGTATTTTAAAGTGCTAATAAAAAAACAAAGAAACTAGGGTTCTTAAAACGTCATTGATGAGCTCAGTCACAATAATTTCCAAAAATCATGAAACTCAGGTAAGACTCTAAAGTAACAAGCCATTATTCAGCACAGACAATTGATCCTCAGTAACAAAAAATCTGAAATATTTAAAAAATGTTAAACATATCAGCTTTTATATACTTAAAAGTAGGTGTGGAAAATGTATGTATTGTTTAATTTTAAAACAGCCTATTCAAGGCAAAGAGTATAAACAGGGCCTTAAAAGTGCATTTGAGAATAACAAGTACCCACCCCCACACACTACTACTAAATGATCAAACTGAATCCTAGTTTAGGGAAAACATTACCTACCCATCTATTTGCAACCCACATTCCAAAATCAGGTATTAAGTAAAGCATAAATACACATAAAAAGACTTTTACCTAAAATCGCTTCTGGCTACCTAATGCAATAAAGCCTTCATCAGGCCTGTGACAAGAACTAAAAATCAAGAAAAAACACATCACTATCTAACCATAAACATAAGCTTACTAGAACACTATAAATATACAAATACATCTGTCTAATAATATCATGTAGTAAATATCCATCTATATGTATTTGTGTGCATAAAAAACTAAGTAATTAACAGCTAAGAAAAAATTAAGTAATTAATAGCTCAGAGAAAATGGCAATGCCTTGGAAAAAAATGTCATGAGAGTTTTCTTGTTTACAGCCCCAAAACATGTTTATATAATGAAAACTGGTAGAAAAAAAACATACAAAAAATACAGAAAACAGTGGATGAAGTAAACTAGTAATGTATAAAAGTGTACATGTGTGTGCATGAGTATGCATGAGCATCCACCAGAATGGTAAATGGGGTAATTATACCAATACTACCCCCCGGATTCATGAAGCTCGGCGCAAGGCCGGTGTAAGGCCTGCGCCGGCCGTGCAGTGTATAAATGGTGTAGTAGCGCCAAATGCATATTAATGAAGGTGCGCCGCTACCACACCCACGTGTGCGAGTGCATGGGGTGTTACTAAGCTGCGCCCGGAGGCGTGACAATGTCGGCTGGCGATGAGCAACCTAAACTGCTGAATATTATAGCCTGCCTGCAATAGTAATCGCACCTATCAGTGTCCGTGGATAATGAAACGTATGCAAAGCATGCAAGACAGTTCCCGGCCACACAAAATGGAGAACCAAACAGAAATGCACGCAACACAATATGAGTTTCCGTCCATGGAACAAATGATATTTAAAATCCTGTGTCTGTAATGTACTGCACTGTCAGAAGTTATACCCAGTGGAAGTGAAGCGCATCATGTCAGCGTGCCGCCAATAGACACGTCTAGCCCCATGGGCATGGTCACCAGCAGTCCCACAGTGGTAGTGATAGTACACAGCTGGGCAGTTGTGGCTATATAACAACCGTAAAGAAACCTGACAGTCCAAATTGTATACCAAACACACACAAACATATGTATATTAAAATGTGCTATACACATGAACGTAACCGTCACATACACATAGGATGCCATATGCGGAACCAGGATATCCAAAAGCAGAACCCATGCATGCAAATGCAATACGCAACAACCCCTGTATAGCACATAACCCGCACCCATGTCCGAATGTCCACCAAATCCAGCTACCAGCCTTGCGCATCCGTACACCTACACATAGCGAGTATTCCCCATATGTAGTAGGAAGTATCGTCCTAGGCAGTGTCAGGATTGCAAATATGTATCCCACATTTGTAAACATCCCATCACAGGTACGTAAATCCAAATGCCCGCGCGTTAATGTTTCGGCAAAATGTGTGTACATCCCGCGTGGGATAAGTAACCTGTTGAAACCTCAGAGTTGTTTACATGCCACGGTGTCCATAACTGTACATATCTGGACAAAACATGTATGTGTAGTCACGGTACTGTTCAGTTTCTACACAGACATGCAAAACATACTACGCAAGATGGAACAGCTGTCCACCATGCAGGTCACCACACTAGGGTTGCCACCTGGTCAAGATGGCCAAGGAGGGACATCCCTTGTAGAAATGTGAGAATTTGCATGATAAAACATAGCCCCGGCCAGTGCAAAGGACAGAATTACACGTGTATGCCAAGATAAAAGCTTATTCCATAGCATTTGAATAGCTTATGCTATCCCAAATAATAGTTATGTGTACCAGATACAAAATCCCTGTATCATGCAACTAGTAAAGAAAATAAGAAATATATTATTGTCTTAAAATCACAGGACATTTGCCATGTCTTAGGTGTCGTCGCAGGACACAACTGTCCAAAGTGGGACCTCCCTCAAAGAGGAACAAGTGGTAACCCTACTCCCCACTGAATTATCGACAGTATATATTCAACTCAATCACATACCGACACCACCTCTCAACCTATTACAGCAACAAAACCTGGACAAAGCCTAAAAGGATGGGTGGACAAATAGGGACAGATGTAATTACTGCTCTCACAAACTTCGAAAGTTCACTGAATAATAGTATGTACATAAGCATGAAATGTTGTGAAGGATGTGGGGTAGTCCCCAGTATTACAGAGGTCCGTACATTTATACTGTAACAAACCGTCACATATGTTGACTATACTACTACATACCTGTAGTTAATTCATAGTTAAGTCATGTGCAAAATAATAACCTTCATAAGAATGAATACAGGACATAGTCAAATGTGAATGGGAACACCACTCACCGTGGATTATGTATTGTAACCACCCCCACCCATATTATGTATTGCCAACATCATAAGCTGCTGACAGGTGCCCAAACACCTGTGTCTGTAAACACAGATAAAATGTTTAAAATGGACAAACCCTGTCCATATGCTTTGTCTGACATTTGAACATGGTCAGGGCAGTTCCGTTCACCAGGCGGTCAAGCCTAAACCCAGATCACCACATGAATACCCTGACAATTAAAGACTTGTATGTGTCAGGACTATAAGCCTTGGGTTCTGAATATCCCTGCAGTGATGAAATATGCAGTTTGTGTCCAGAGCAATAGGAATAGGGAATGTGTAACATGTAGTACTGCATTTTTCCCAGCAGGAGAATGGATGCTTGTGTCGTAAGTGAAGCGGTGAGGCATATGTTAATGTAGCTATGTACTATGGGTATGCATATAAATGAGTCAGAACACCAAACATATAGTGGTTACAGCATCTGGCCAACGTGAATGCAGTCCCGGTTCAACTACGACTACAGCACATATAATGTTAAAGTGTAATGAATGCGTCTGTGCTGTACAGACATTTAAATATGTAAAGGTGAACGTGTGTTTCGCATATGTCCGTTAACGGATTACAGATATTTTACTGGTACTGTCACAAGTAATAAAGCCCACGTAAGCACAAAGACTTAGTAAACATATGTAACCCACAATAAGGAAATGCAAGTGCACCTGTGCTTGTGTAATCCGCTCACAGCATAGCAAATGAATGCTGGTTTCTACACATAATGTCTATATATGGATATATACATTTGTGTATAGATATATATATCCACAGACTTAAACTAAATAAATATATGAAATAAAGAATGTACAGATATATATATATATATATATATATATATATATATATATATATATATATATATATATATATATAAATATATATATATATATATATATATATATATATATATATATATAGATATATATATAGATATATATATACATACACTCAAACACATACAACATCAATTGATATATACCTAACAAACATATAAACAAATGTCCTTGTAGATATAACACATGTACATAAATAGGTTACACCATAGCTAGTATGGATACACATAACAGACATGCAATTAAGGTAAATACACTGCTGCTCTCAAAACTACTGCCCGGAAAGTATCATTGTGCCAGATCTGTAAGTCCTACTCTTTAAACATGGATATAGGTGTCCTTTGCAGGACTCCAAAAATAGTGAATCTATAAATGCACAGTCCTGTAATGATTGCTGCAAAGAAGTGTCATCCGCAACTACAATATAGCTGTACATGCAACAGTAGCTTGTGCAAGTGTAATAACACATGGGTTGACAGAATGTAAGACATATGTACCGACATGCGGAGAGTGGATAGTGCTTAGAAGTGTCGTCATAATTTATTATCGCTCACATTAAATATGTGTTATGACTACTGTGGAGGAGTGTCAGGTCTGGGAATCATGGGTATGCAATAATGGGCCTAGGTGCCTAGGTGTTGGTTGGCACAGATTTATGAGGTCCTCCCCATGGGAGTGATTAATATACCTATGTGGGTATAGCAGACGCCTCTAACTTCCCAAAATGAAGAACCCATCTACCGGATACCATGTAAACTATTGGGGGAAGAAAAAATTGGAAACCTGTAGTTAATTCATAGTTAAGTCATGTGCAAAATAATAACCTTCATAAGAATGAATACAGGACATAGTCAAATGTGAATGGGAACACCACTCACCGTGGATTATGTATTGTAACCACCCCCACCCATATTATGTATTGCCAACATCATAAGCTGCTGACAGGTGCCCAAACACCTGTGTCTGTAAACACAGATAAAATGTTTAAAATGGACAAACCCTGTCCATATGCTTTGTCTGACATTTGAACATGGTCAGGGCAGTTCCGTTCACCAGGCGGTCAAGCCTAAACCCAGATCACCACATGAATACCCTGACAATTAAAGACTTGTATGTGTCAGGACTATAAGCCTTGGGGTTCTGAATATCCCTGCAGTGATGAAATATGCAGTTTGTGTCCAGAGCAATAGGGAATAGGGAATGTGTAACATGTAGTACTGCATTTTTCCCAGCAGGAGAATGGATGCTTGTGTCGTAAGTGAAGCGGTGAGGCATATGTTAATGTAGCTATGTACTATGGGTATGCATATAAATGAGTCAGAACACCAAACATATAGTGGTTACAGCATCTGGCCAACGTGAATGCAGTCCCGGTTCAACTACGACTACAGCACATATAATGTTAAAGTGTAATGAATGCGTCTGTGCTGTACAGACATTTAAATATGTAAAGGTGAACGTGTGTTTCGCATATGTCCGTTAACCGGATTACAGATATTTTACTGGTACTGTCACAAGTAATAAAGCCCACGTAAGCACAAAGACTTAGTAAACATATGTAACCCACAATAAGGAAATGCAAGTGCACCTGTGCTTGTGTAATCCGCTCACAGCATAGCAAATGAATGCTGGTTTCTACACATAATGTCTATATATGGATATATACATTTGTGTATAGATATATATATCCACAGACTTAAACTAAATAAATATATGAAATAAAGAATGTACAGATATATATATATATATATATATATATATATATATATATATATATATACACATACATATATATATATATATATATATATATATATATATATAGATATATATATAGATATATATATACATACACTCAAACACATACAACATCAATTGATATATACCTAACAAACATATAAACAAATGTCCTTGTAGATATAACACATGTACATAAATAGGTTACACCATAGCTAGTATGGATACACATAACAGACATGCAATTAAGGTAAATACACTGCTGCTCTCAAAACTACTGCCCGGAAAGTATCATTGTGCCAGATCTGTAAGTCCTACTCTTTAAACATGGATATAGGTGTCCTTTGCAGGACTCCAAAAATAGTGAATCTATAAATGCACAGTCCTGTAATGATTGCTGCAAAGAAGTGTCATCCATAACTACAATATAGCTGTACATGCAACAGTAGCTTGTGCAAGTGTAATAACACATGGGTTGACAGAATGTAAGACATATGTACCGACATGCGGAGAGTGGATAGTGCTTAGAAGTGTCGTCATAATTTATTATCGCTCACATTAAATATGTGTTATGACTACTGTGGAGGAGTGTCAGGTCTGGGAATCATGGGTATGCAATAATGGGCCTAGGTGCCTAGGTGTTGGTTGGCACAGATTTATGAGGTCCTCCCCATGGGAGTGATTAATATACCTATGTGGGTATAGCAGACGCCTCTAACTTCCCAAAATGAAGAACCCATCTACCGGATACCATGTAAACTATTGGGGGAAGACGTAGGGAGTTATATTAGTGTCATGTAAGCGATTATCATGGACGTACATACGTATGAATAAGATGGTAACCATACCTCTCAATCAGAATAAGACATCTGGACAAAGGCATTTTAAAATAAGTACAAATAGGGAATATCTCAAATATTCCTCTTACAAAGTCAGAACGTGGATAGAATAATGGATCAGTCAATAGTATGAATGTTTTGAGGGTTATTAATTGTAAACAACAAATGTCTGTCATTATTGTCTAACCCCACAGTCCCAAATGACTTCCCACTAAATTACCAGAAAGGCATTGCACAATATCATTAAAAAAGGAACAAAATCAGACGTCTAAGTTCAGGACATTTACCCAAAATGTGTACAGTTGAGAGGTATGAAGGTAACCCTGACCTAAATAAATGTACAGAACTAGTGCGATTAGGTGGACAGGTGTGAAGAAAGACGTGATGACAAATGACAAAACATGTATAAGTCAAAAGCATGTACCTCGACAAATCTGGATGAATACTAATGCCCTGTGATAGTCAATGTGGAAGGTTAATAGAAATAACATAAATGTGTCCCTCAGGGTGCTATGCAGTGTCCCCGAGACAGTGTTCAGTCTCCCACACATGCATGTGAGTTCTGCCACTGACGGAAAGTGAAAATACCGGCGAACACATAAGGTAGATGATAGCAGAATATGTTTTGATCAGCACCTGTTCGCTTTTGTGAGGAACACAACACTCTGGGCAGGTGTGTCCTACAAAAGGAATGTAATGGCATCTGGCCTGTGATTTCTCCATATATTGTGTGTAGTGGTGTAATAAAATGACATATCTTGTATCAGAAACAGATACATGTCATAGGAAACAGTATCATCGACTATACCACTACAAGACAAATCTGAAGGTATGAAAAGTGCTGAAGTAGTCAGTTTAATATTGACCGCAGGTATGTGTGGACTTTTCAAATGTCACAGCTATACATATAGTCCCTATAGGGCTGTCACCTCTACAAATGATGAAATGATAGATGTAGCAGGTCAAAACATACCTACAGCCATGCTTACTCCGCAAATAGACATATTAGCACACATCAAAGCTTAGGCCAGGATTCACGAAGCTTTGGTCAGTGTACAAGTAGAGTAAGAGTAGAGCAAGGCAAGATGTCCGCCGAGCTATTCAGCAATATCCTGTAGGCGTAACAGCCCTCAAATGAACGTTGCACGGACAATGTTAGGATATGCAAATTACCCCATTTGTAGGTGAAAGCTATGCAAATGATGTAAAATATGCGATACATGAAACAGTAAGCTGTCCGTGCAAGAGTAGAGGTATGTGCAGAAATGTACATGGATGTTAACTGGTAGCGTTCAAGTAGCTAAACGGAGCAATGTCATCTGCAAATAAAGGATGGTTTAGTTGAAGAAGCATGCCAATGGCCAAATATAAGGGCAGTGGCATATATTCCCATTGGAAATTAATAAAACACTAGTTGTCCTCCCCCGATCTCCAAGTACGCGCTGTGCATACAAAACAAGACAAATATGTCAAATATACATACAAATTGTAATGTCAGTTAAAAGTTATTGCGTCATGCAGGGGAATGGCAAGCT